>NC_090932.1:1174309662-1174612692 GCF_040938575.1 Ambystoma mexicanum | reverse complement strand
CGAGTAGGTGCTCCTCGACGGCCACCGTATCGACGCCGACGTCATCATGCCTATAAATGGCCACGAGTAGCGTCCGTTGCTCAGTTCCGTTTTGTAGAGTAAAGTAGTTATTGTATGAATGGCTACTACCCTTGAAGGAGCGTAAGCTGCAACCACAAGGGAAATGTTACTGCGGGGATGGATGGGAGGGGCGATAAGGAATACGTCGGAGGAACATTCCATCGAAAGAACGTTACAAGGTAAGAAGTAACTTGTTCTTCGAAGGGATTGTGTCCTCCGACATATTCCTTATCTATGATAGACTCCCATACCAGTGGTATGTGATTGGAGGCGGGAGTAAGAGATGCTATATTACCCTTTAAGAATGAACAGCGTGTAACACAGCTTTGCCAAATCTAGTCTCTTGACTAGTGGAGGAATCCAGGCTATAAAATTTGGTAAAGGTATGTGCGGACGACCATGTGGCAGCCGCACATATGTCTCTAATTGGTACCCCTCTTTGAAGAGCTGAGCATGTTGCGATACCTCTGGTGGAATGAGCCCTTAGATTTTAAGGGGACTCTTTCCCTGCAAATTTGTAGCATTCCAGAATGGCTAAAATAATCCATCTGGAGATGGTTTGTTTGGTTATTGGTAATCCCAATTTATGTCCTGCGTAACCTACAAAGAGTTGGTCTGCTTGTCTAATTTTAGCAAGTCTACTGATATAGAAACTCAAGGCTCGCTTAGGGTCCAGCCTGTGTAGTCTCTCTTCCTCTTTCCCCGGATGGGGAGGAGGATAGAATGAAGGTAGAGTAATCTTCTGAGTAATGTGAAATTCGGAAACTACCTTTTGGAGGAAGTTAGGCTTCACCTGTAGCACTACTTTGTCCTTGTGAAAAGTTGTATGAGGAGGTTTACAAGAAAGGGCTTGTATCTCGCTAACCCTTCTAGCAGATGTTAATGCTACCAATAAAACAGTTTTGAGGGTGAGAAACTTCAATGAACAGGAGTGGAGTGGTTCAAAAGGAGCACCTTTTAGGAAGTTTAAAACTAGATTTAAGTCCCATAAGGGAACTTGGAATGGTCTTGGAAGGTAAACATTAGTTATACCTTTCAGGTATTGTATTACCAATGGAATGTTGAAATACGATGGCTCCTCTGCAGTGCGCTTAAAGATCGATAGTGCTGCGAGATAGCCCTTAATAGTGCCAATTTGAAGGCCGGAATTTGCCAAATAAAGTAAGAAGGATAACACCGCAGGTGTACCACATGAAAAGGGTTCGATATTCTTCTCTCTGCACCAGCTGCAAAATTTATTCCAACGGCAGCGGTATAGGGTCTTAGTTGCTGGTCTTCTGGCCGAAAGCAACACCTCCATGACGTCATCTGGAAGGTCCCAATCCTTGTACCTCAACCTTTCAGAAACCAAGCGTGAAGGTTGAGGGTCTTGATGGCTGGATGGAGAACCTGACCTCCCTTCTGCGAGAGAAGATCCTCTCTGTACGGAGGACGAATTGGAGGACAGATGGACATGTCCAGAAGGTCCGGGTACCACGTTCTCCTGGCCCAATCCGGGGCAATTAGGATCATGGTCTTCCGAAAACTTCTCAACCTCCTGATCATTTGAGGAATGACAGGGACCGGAGGAAACGCGTACAGAAGTGGGAACTCCAAGTCCACTACGAACGCGTCTCCTAGAGCTCCTCTCGGGGGAAATTCCCTTGAGCAAAATCTGTCGCACTTCCTGTTGATACTGGTGGCGAACAGATTCACTTGAGGGGTTCCCCAAAGGGCGAAGATCTCTTGAAGGACTTCCTGAGCTATCTACCATTCGTGGGAGACTGTGTTCTGCCTGCTCAGAGCGTCCGCTGTCAAGTTCTTCTCTCCGGCTAGGTGAATTGCCGATAGAGAGATTCCTTCCTGAATTGCCCAAAACCAGAGCTGCATCGCCTCTCTGCACAGTGGCAGTGACCCTACGCTTCCTCTTTTGCTGAGGTAGTGCATGGCCACTGTATTGTCCGTCATTATCAGGACGTTTCTCCCCCGTATAGACGGCAGAAAAGCCTTCAGTGCCAGTCTGATGGCTCTCAGCTCCAACAGGTTGATGTGTAGTCTGGACTCCGATGGAGACCAACGACCGCTGATGGTCAAGTCGTTGGCATGGGCTCCCCACCCCGTGAGTGAGGCGTCTGTGACTACTGTTATCTCCAGCCATGGTTGCCAAAACAGTTCTCCTTTCAAGATGTTCTCTGGAGAGGCCAAACCATATAAGGTCGTGGGCTACCTTGTCCGGAATCCGGAGGAGATCTGTCATCTTCCCTGAGAATTGTGACCACTGAGACCTCAGTGCCCACTGAAGGGATCTCATTCTCAGGCGGGCCTCTGGCACAAGGAATATGCAGGATGCCATGAGGCCTAGCAACCTCAAAAAGTCGTAGGCTGGGAGACGTTGGGCATTTTGAAACCTGGTGACCATCTGCAGAATATCTTGAGCCCTCACCTCTTGTGGCGAGGCTTTTCCCAGGGACGTGTCCAGGACTGCTCCAATGAATTGGAGTCTCTGTGATGGTATCATCTGTGACTTCTTTAAATTGAGGAAGAAGCCCAGCCTGTGAAGGGAGTGGCAGACATAATCTAGTTGGATTCGGGCTTGTTCCGAAGAAACTGCTCTGATCAACCAATCGTCCAGGTAGGGGTAGACGTGAATCCCTTCCCTCCTTAGACTTGCAGCCACAACCGACATTAGCTTGGTGAAGACCCTCGGGGCGGAGGTCAGCCCAAATGGCAGAACTCGAAATTGATAATGAGAGTTGCCAATTGCGAACCTCAGGTACTTCCTGTGCTTGGGATGGATAGGCACATGGAAATAAGCATCCTGAAGGTCCAGAGATACCAACCAGTCCTGAAGCTGGAGGGCCTGAAGGATCTGAGAGAGGGTTACCATCTTGAACATGTCCTTCCTGAGGAACTTTTTCAATTCTCGTAAGTCCAGGATGGGTCTCAGTCCTCCGTCTTTCTTTGGTATGAGAAAGTAGGGGGAGTACCAGCCCTTGTTCCTGTCCGCAACAGGTACCGGTTCTATGGCACCTTTCTCTAGCAGGTCTACAACTTCCAGCAAGAGGAGCGGATCCGGCCCTTTCAGAGGGCTGTTCCCCGGTGGATGTCTCTGAGGGATGCGTAGAAAAGGCAGGCAGTAACCTTGGGCAACTGCCTCCAATGCCCAAGCACCTGACGTAATAGCCTGCCATTCCGTCAGATGGTGAGTTAACCTGCCCCCTACAGGTGTCTTGTGATGGGAGACCTCAGAGTGGTTTGGGAGCGGCTGATGCAGTTGCCGAAGGTAAAGCGGCTCCTGCTCTGCTGATGCAGCCTTCTTTCCTTTACCCCGTCCACCACGGGTAAATTTTCCTTGGCCTCTTTGAGTCGGTCGTCCTCTGCCTCTTCCATATGAGGAATAATAGCGAAAGGACCTTCCTCTACAAGAGGATCCTGAGGGACGAAAATTAGTTTGTCGGATAGCAGCTCCTAGTGACTTAGCTGCTGCTTTAGATGTTTGTAGTTTTTCCAAACTGTCATCCGCCTTTTTACCAAATAGGGAAGAACCGTCAAAGGGCATATTTAAAAGTCTGGCCTGTACGTCAGAAGCAAAGCCAGACTTTCTCAACCATGCATGCCTACGGATTGTGGTGCTTGCCGCCATGGCCCTGCTGATACTGTCAGCAGACTCAATGCCAGTTTGAGGGGACTCACACATTGCATCTTTACTATCTCTGATGATATTTAAAAATGTGTCCCTTTCTTCTCCTTCCGGAATGCAGTCAGCCACCGATGAAGCACACGCCCAAAGGGTGTGGCTGAACCTAGCGAGCGTACAAGTTGCATTAATAGATTTTAAAGCCATGCTACAGGCTGAGAAGACTTTCCTAGCAATGGCATCATATTTTTTATCATCCCTATCCTGAGGAGCAGTAGGGTAAGCAGAAGTACTGCCTGATGAAGTTGCAGCCTGGACCACAAGACTCTCTGGAGTAGGGTGCTTAGATAGGTATTCAGGGTCAGCAGCAGATACCCTATATTTCGCTGACAACTTCTTGTTAACCGCAGGGACAACTTCAGGAGTTTCCCAGTTAGTCAAAATCTTTCTTTGTAAAGCAGAATGAAAGGGAACCACAGGATCCTTCTGTGGACCTTTATCCAGAATATCTGTGAGGTCATCCTGTTGAAAAACAGGTGAAGGCGCAGACCAACCCATGAACTCCGTAATTCTAGACATTAGGGTTCTATCAGGGGTATCAGCATGTTCCCCTGGGTCTGGTTTGACAAATTCCACTTCTGGGGAAGTGTCTAGGCCACTTGCTTCCTGTAATGCATCCTGAAGGTCTTTCAACCTTCTTTCCTCAGAGGCAAAAGTCTCTGGTTCAGGTAATGTGGTCCTCTGCAGCCCAAAAGGCCTTTCTTGATCAGAATCTTCCCTTTCTTCAAAAATTGAAGTTAAGGGGGGATGCTCTGGTCTGTGAAATGGTATAAAACCCATCTCTAAGGCTGAGGGAGCCATCATCAGTGGCCTTGAAAAGGTCGATGTCGTCGACGCCGATGTAAAAATCCTCGAAGGCGCCGACAAAGGCGTCGAGAAAACTGGAAGAGGCCTCGAAGAACTCAAGAGGATTGGAATCCTGCTCGAGGATGTCGACAACGTTCTCGACGTCGTGTTGGAGGCTCTCGAAGTAACCGTTGGCTGTGGAATAGCCGTGGGTCTTTCTTTTATCGGCGTCGATGTCGGCGTCGACTCGATCGACGGATGCGTCGAAGAATCCTTCGATAACGGCGTCGATGGCGCCGATCTATGCGTCGAAGATGCTTTACTTCCCGATGGCTCATGGCGCTTTCGGGTCGACTCTTTCGCCGGGTGCTTCGGCTCGCGGCGTTTTGATTTTTTGGGCTTTTCACCTGGGGTATCACCCTCAGCTTACTTCGAGGGGGACGAGGCCGCTTTCTCGAAGACGCTTAAGATCTTTTTTCTGAATTCCTCCCACTCAGCCTGAGAGCTGTGCTTAGTGGGGCAATTTACTCTTTCAGGGGAACTAGAAGACGATGATAAAGGGGATCTTCTTTGTCTTTTTTTCGAGTGTCTAGACCTCGACGAGTGGTGGGAGCCACTTCGAGACCTAGACCGAGAATGCTTTCGACGGCGAGGAGACGAATGTCTCTACTCTACCGTGGAAACTTTCGAGGAAGTTAAAATTGACTTACCTCTCTCGAGCTTCCCCTTACGCTCCTTCAAGGCTTTCGCCGTCATGGATAGGCATTCCTCACACTCCGAACACTGGTGTTCAATTCCCAGACACCACAAACAGATCCTGTGAGGATCCGTCAATGACATTTTCTTCCCACAGTCTCGGCATTTTTTGAAACCGGACCGAGGAGTCATCGGGTCGGAGGAGGAAGCCATCGAGTACGAGTCGGTTTTCTCGAGGAAATATGAATATATATCGACTGATGAACTGAGCAACGGTATTCCGAGGCACAGGAAGCGCGGAAAAACAGAACTGAGCAACGGACGCTGCGCGTGGCCATTTATAGGCATGATGACGTCGGCGTCGATACGGTGGCCGTCGAGGAACACCTACTCGACGAACGTCGACGCACAGCGCCCTCTACTGGGAAAAAAAAATTCCGAGGCCAGCAAGCTGGAGATACAAATATCATAGATAAGGAATACGTCGGAGGACACAATCCCTTCGAATGATCTTTCTAAGACATTACTCAACGGAGAGAAAGTAGATCTGCACGTCATTCTGTCATCTACGTCTTTTCTTTGTTTTGTCAAGCATATATCTCTGTTCATATTGCGTGCTCGCTTCAACGACTGTCTTTTGGTTCTCGAAGGATATTCACGACTTAAGTTTTTTACTTAATTCATTGCTGTTGGATTTAAAGTCGTCTATGTTACTACAATTAGGCCTAATCCGGAGGAACTGGCCATATGGTAGATTCTCACGCATACTGAGGGGGTGGAAGCTACTGTACAGTAAAAGCGTGTTCTTATTGGTGGGCTTTTTGTAGAGTGTTGTCTCCAAGGTGTTATTAGATCTCTTAAAGATGATTACATCTAAGAATTCTATCTTTTCTGTGTTGGAAGCCATGGTAAATTTTATGGTTGGGGCTTGTTGATTTAGCCAATTGAAGAAGTTCATCAGATCTTCTTCCTGGCCCTTCCACACCATAAAAATATCATCTATATACCGGTACCACGCACCGATCTTATCCCGAAAGGGATTGGTGGCAGCATAGATGATGGATTCCTCATATTGGTCCATGTACAGATTGGCTAAATCAGGGGCAAATGATGCCCCCATACTTGTTCCTTGTATTTGTTGGTAGTATGTTTTTTAAAACAAGAAAAAGTTCTTTGTCAAGGCTAATCTGATACATTCAATAATGAAATTAGAGGGTAACGTAAGGTCTTGCCTATTTTCCAGATATAGAAACATGACTTCCAAACATTCATTCTGTGGGATATTCGTGTAAAGTGCTTCGACGTCAAGTGTGACTAAAATGTCCGTCGTCTCAGTAAGAATTTGATCAATGATGTGTATCATGGCAGTAGTGTCCTTGATATATGAGCGCATGGATGTTATGAATGGTCTTAGGAAGGATTCAGCATAGATAGAGAGTGGTTCTAATAGCGACCCAATTGCAGACACCTGAAAAATTGACAGCGTCCTGAAGAAGGGGACAGACCACACACCCTATATAAAGATATGCCAGTTGTGGTGTATGTCTCTCTCCCGAAACACAAGTTGGTGTAGACGTATCATGATATAAGAAAGGATGTCATGTTTTTCTAAAATCACTTTGATACTAACATCACAGTTGTCGGAATAGACAGTATTAGGGTCCGATCCACCCAAACAAGGTGTTTTCAATACACCTCAGAAAAATGTATGAGGCTGAGGTCTTGACCATAACCTTAAAGCATGTCGAGAGAACGCTGATTTATCTGTGTATTTGTGTTTTGTCTTTTAGTCAGATCATCATTGTATTAGTTTGACAGATGGTCGTTTTAACGATTTGAATATGTATTAAAAATTGTTTTCTTGCTAATACCTATGTTCATGTGATTAATGGAGCTAAGTGTAAACAAAAATCACTTCAGAGAATTCTCACCTCTCTGACAGTGTGTTGGGTAGTTTGGTATCAAGTGGTGTTTTTTTGCTTGTGTATACGGTTTATTCCTCACACACCTTTGCCCCCTTACAAAAAAGAGGAAAAAGTTATTGTGCTCAACTTGTTTACCTCTGTGTACCTCTTCTGGTTAATTTGAATTATTGGAGTGCTCTGTGCGTGTCTCGTAGCCCTAGACCACGCTACCACCCTCCTGCGTCTAAGCCTTACTGCTCCGATACTCTACCTTGACCGAGTCTGGCTAGGCATCAAGTGTCTTGCCAGTTCATAATAAGTCAGTCTCTCACAATCCACCCCAGGGTTGATTCAGAAAATCCATCTTAAAATTTACATAGGTTCCAATTAGCTTTTTTGTACATACAAGGTTTGTGTTTATATCCAACATTCACATTACTTGTTACAAATGTCCAGCAGATTAAAATTACCCACATGTCCAGATTTGTGTCCTGATGAGCAATTGACATCTTCTGCTTCTTTGCACAGCTAGTAAGTGGATAACTGACATATAAGTGGCATGCATGCCCAACTTTCCATCATTAAATCATATGAATGTGTCTAATTTGTACAGACATGTGCCAGATACCACCATGCACATTTTTTCAGAAGTGCTACATACTCATTGCAGTGTCCTAATGAGAAAATTGTATTGTCAGACTCTTTGCTTTGCCTATCTGGCCTTTGGATAATGGGCAAATAGATGCATGACAAATTGTCCACGATGTAACACATTTCCTAACTTCATTACAATCAAATGAACTTACCGTTAATCATTTTTAATTGAAATGCCAATACAAACATTACTGACCTAATGTGCTTAAAAACTCATCATTATCCTCTACGTTTACCAAATATACTTTGAGGAATAACCGCAAAGCACAAGGAGAGTGTTCTTTAATTCCTACTTATTTTATCCAGTCTTAATTTTCTACTGTGCTTATAAAAGCCCCATTTAACATTGCATTCCTTGTAAACACCAACTGACTCTCAAATCATACCAAAAGCCATTAGAAATGTTCCCAAGTAAGATTTGCACCTCAACTAGATTACGGTTAATTGCTGCACATTAACAGTAATTTTCAATCTATTACTTTTTATCATTAGGTTTGTAATCATTTTGCCGCCACCTGAAAGACTGTGTTCTGTCGAGATATGAAGCAAATGCTGCTGATTACCCACAAAATGTTGTGGACCTCTACTTTAGTCCATAAGACCTTTACCAACTCCCAGCCTCCAGCCCACTGCGATGATGCCACCACAACAGGTAATAGGTCATGTTGGTGTTATAGGGCAGGCTGATTGGCTAGATTTCCACAACTTTCCTGACTCAGCCTTCACTGCCATTGCTGTTGCATCACTCTAGCACAACGTCCTTCTTAGCCATCATAGTGGCCCAGAGCAAGTGGCGAGAAACATTTTAGGGTGCTGCAAGCAACATGGTGCTCCCAAGCTACACTTTGGGGGTGACTGCCTTAAGAGAATTTCTGCACAAACACTAGAGGTTGGACTTCCTAGGCCCTCACCAGAGCACTTGTGACACATCCCCCAAACAAATACGTCTAGTTTACTTTACTTACTATTTCTTTACCTATCCTTTAAAAGATTACTTTACTAAAACAGTTATCTCTGACTGCAGCCTGGTAGTTATGAACTGGCAACAATGTATTAAACTGTATCTGGTGCCATCTTAAAATCTGCTTAGAGCTCGGCCAATGATGACTCAAACACAGCTACTGCAGATGAGCCAGGAAAGCTACGAAGACATGTTAACCAAGTGAGCAGATTTGATACCTTAAAAAAGAGTGCTTGATTTTCTTTCTTGGTACCAGGTTCTGCAAAAATGCCTAAACTAAACGTTAGAAAATGAACACCGGATTAGCCGGGATGGGAATACCCACAGCCACAATCTTAGTAAGCTGTTTAAGTTAGCAAAACACACAGTCAGTAAAAATGTTATTACGATTTTAGAACAAGAGCAGAGTAACTTTAGCAATATACAGCATTTACATGTTCTGTATATGATCACCCACAGAGGTTCGCTGACTCCTCAAAAGACCTTGTGAAGCTCACGGCTGGGTTTACCTTTAGCTGGTCCAGCTGCAGCTTGTTGGCATTTTCACACACAATGAGGACATTCTGAAGGTCGACGGAGGCCTCAATGTACTGCACGCAGAGCTGCTCAAGGCGCGAGAGATGAAAGTGCAGTGCCAGCTTGTAAACATCCATGATGAGGAGAACATCCTGCACATGGCCTGTGGGTTACAAAGCACAGCTCAATCCATTATCCACGTGAAGGAAGACCCTGTACTGACAGACCATCTGTAGTATGGGCATCAGCAACACAAGTCAACAACTAAATGTTCCAGTCATTCCTCACCAATCTCAATCCTAAAGAGATGGCTTGTCTGTGAACAGACAGAAACCTACATAATTAAGGAAGTCTGTGTCAATAATGCACGAGTAAACCACTTGTATCATAGATGAGGCCAACCTCCACTTTGCAAGTTTGAATCAAAGTAGGGTTGACTCAGCCCATTATCCGCTCGAAGTCAATACATTTTGTAATAAAACCAATAGCAGGGGTCTGAAACCTGTGGCTCTCCAGATTTGTGAACTATGACTCCCATGATCCCTCACCTTTGTCTATGCTGGCTAGGGCTGATAGGAATTGGTGTTTTTTGTGCAATCCCCTGGTAAGGGTTATACAACCTCTAACTCGAAGGTGGGGCAGTCAACCCAACCCAAAAAGGGAAGCCACAGCTCTCTTATGGCAGGTAGGGCAAACAGGCTTAACTGGAGGGAGGGGTTTAGGTTAACACAGAGGTAGAGTTAGCGCACACGATTACCAAAAGGAAATACACCAAACTAGTAAACTGAAAAATATACACCTTTATTAAGCTATGCATATATATATGTCTGTTCAATAAGTACTTAAAATAACATTACACACAGTAACACACAGTAAACATACCTAGTGTATGTATAAAAACAGTAAATGGCCATACTAGACACAACCCACTCCCATAATATAATGTAGGTCTACTACTTGGTGATCTGTACATTACATATAGAGAGAAGGGATGGAAAGAGAGGGAAACCAAACATTCAGACACACTATAAATAGTCACTACAGGAACACAGATGCTACAACATAACACAGTCACTGTGACCCTAAACATCTAGGAAGTAATATTTGGAAAATGCTAATTTTCATCTTGCAGTCAATGTAGGACCTAGCCGGGGGAAAACAATTTAAACACACAGCCAGTGGTCACCAAAAATAAGATACATTTAGGCTGATGGCACCAGGGCATTACATTTCCAGGGAAAATATATATACAGATACAGTAGAGTCACAAGTGGAAAACAAGAATATAAAATCACATTAAACATCACTGTGCAAACTAAAATTCCAGTCTTTGGACTAAAACTCAATGGACCCAAGAAAGATGTAGGACAAATTCCAGGGGCATGCAAGTACCCTTAAAGTCACTCTGGAAGGGTTTTAGGTGAGAAAATGTCCCCCATATGAATCAGTGGGACAAAGTGAATAGGCAAATCTGTGTGCATGGAGTTAAGTCACAATTCTACCCACAGGTGCATATATATGGTGGCAAACAGCCCCAGGAGACGACAGAGGAGACCCTAAAGAAAAGATCCAGATGCAAGTTCAAGAGCTAGAAGACCTGAGAGGAGATGAAGGAGCCCCAATGGAAATCAATGGGAAAATGCGGTTAAGGGCTGCCTCCAGAAAGCCTCGACCACAGAAAAACTGGACCATAACGATTGATCAGGGAAAACTAAAAAAAACAGCAGCATGGAAAAGAACAACAATCCACAGACAAACTGCAAGAAGGATAAAAAAACATGGGCTTGCTTGCCGGAAGTTCTGGCAAATACCAAGCGATCTTAGCAACAAAAGAATTTGGCCATGCTCTAAAATCGAACCCTTGAAGAAGGACATAACAAGTTACTTCGATCATGTTACAATGGGTTCCTGGAACACATGTGGCTTTTCACATTTAACTAACACTTCAAATGTTAACTTAGGTTCATTTGACCTCTTGTGTCTCCAAGAGACATGGCTTCTGAAGAAACCCTCTATGTACGCTTGTGACATCGCCTTTTCACCGGCAATTCAAGGCCCACTAGGAAGACCTCGAGCAGGCCTGCTAACAGCCATACTTATGTAGAAATCTATTTTTGGAAAAAGCTCTTACAAACGAGGCGCACATACTGGCCACCCTGATCTCCTGGAATCCCTACATACCCACCCACCAAGGGTCACAGGCTGTCAAAGAATTACTTGGTGATCAACACCTACTGGAATCCCAAAGAACAAATTCCCTCCTCCTTTTTGGCCAAAATCGAAAACCTCTTGGATGACACCACACAAAACTACTCAGTAGATCACACGATCATATGTGGAGATTTGAATGCGTCAATAGGTTCCAGAGAGAAAGGTCTTAGCAGACCAAATTACCCACTCAGCAAAGCCATAAAAAATCTTTGGAAGTCGTATGTGGACACAACGGCACGTAGAAAACTGTGGGACGGAATTATGGACGCCAGAGATCTTCAAAACCTACATTGTCTGGGGCGATCAATAGAGCCCAAGATCCTGACCTGGGAACAAGGCGCCAGCAGGGCCACGTTGGACCACATATACTTTTCACGTGACCACAAGGGTTACTTCTTTCAAGGTCATACGGACACTCAACAGTGACCATAACCTCTTAAGGGTAACATGTAACACGGAAAAGGTCAACTTTCAACTCCAACGTCCTCAAATCCAGTCTAACTTTGACGTAAACAATGGAGGAACCCGGCTCCGACTGAAATCATCGGATAGAATGGTGATCACAAAACAATATACGCACGCTAAAGAAAGGGACTCGGAAATCTTGGGATCGACCAAACCGGACTATTGCGCACTGCTAGTCCCTTACCAGCGACCATCAGCTGTTCTCAAACCTTTACAAAACCATCGCCACTCCAACAATCCCATCTTAAAAGCAAAAAGATCAGCAATACGCAAATTAACAAGGAAAGGCAAAAACGTGCCAACAAAGTTCAACATAGACGAGGCGAACGACCAGGAAATACAAAAATTGGTTAAAGTCTTATACAATCCAACTGTATCAAGAAGATGCAGAAAAGATGTTAAAAACTGTTAGTGGGAAGCAGCCAAAGGACTTCTGGTCATTAATAATGTCTGGTGGAACGGCCACACAAGATACCTTACTTAGCAATGTCAATGAAAGAAACTGGATTGTTCATTTCTCAAATTTGTTTGCTCTACCATCTCCGCTACTTCCGAAAGTCCAACTAGACACTGACAACTGGGACATTGAACAGGACACACTAAACATCGAGTGCAAAATCAGCAAATTAAAAGCCTCCCGGAGCTCCAGGTCCGGAGGGACTTGCAAACGCGGAACTGAAAGTAAATTCCAATGCCTGGACGATACTAATAACTGAAATATTCAAGGCATGTGCTAACTCTGACACCATACCTGACTCACGTAGAACATCAAACATTGTCCCGATCTACAAGAAAGGTGATAAAGGGGATCCAAATAACTACCGCCCGATCGCCCTCTTGGATTGTAGTGGAAACATTTTTGGCGCATTTCTGCTGGACAAATTCACATCCTGGGCAGTAAACTCAGAAGGACACGACCGATTCCAAGTGGGTTTTACAAAGAACCTGGGTACAACAACGAACATCCTGCTCCTAAGCATTTTGAAGGCCAAAGTCTTGGAAGGCTCACCCAGATTATTCTTGGACTTTATAGATCTCTCCCAAGCTTTTGACAGAGTTACTAGAACAAAACTCTGGTCGAAACTTGCTGATTGGGAATGCCCAAAGTCAATCCTGGCGCCCATAAAAGAACTGTATACAGACACCTTAATGAGAGTCCGACTCAGCGGAGCGGGCCTCCTCTCTAAGACCATACAAACATTCAGAGAAGTGAAACAAGGGTGTCCTTTAGATCCAGCTCCATACAACGCATATACGGGTGACTACCAACATTAGGAAAAGATGGTCAGAGCTAACCCACCATCAGTGGGCAATGAAAAAATAAGCAGACTTCTTTATGCAGATGATATCATCTTAGTCGACCAAACGGCTATAGGCCTACAAAGAAAGTTGGACAACCTGCAAGAATACCTGCTAGTAAATGACCTAGCAATCAATGCTGGCAAAACCAAAGTGTTGATCCTAGAGAAAAGAGCTAAAAGGAAAAAAATGGTCTGTTCTCGCTCAAAGTAACTCTGATCTTCTACAAATCCAAAGTGGTCCCAGCAATCGTTTATGGAGCCGAGGCAATGCCGACAATTCCACCTGTAATCTGGAAAAAACTTGAAGGTTTTGTTTGGAGGAAAATGTTGCGCCTGCCATCATCCACTCTGGTTGCTTCCATCGGGAGTGAATTAAGCCTGGTGTCTCTAAGAGGCACGGTAGACCTAAATGGCCTAATGCTCTTCCTAAAAAATTCAAAGTTCAAACTCAAAAATGCACGAGATGATCCGGGAAGAACACAAAGGGCTCAAACAAAATGCTAAACTTTTGGTTTTGTAAAAATCTCACTCTACTTGAGGAAATAGGCAGTTCGGAGGAGGAATTATATAACAACCCAACAAAATTGGCAAAGAAATGTAAAGAACTTGACTGGTGCAAACCTTTGGAGGAAGCAGCAAGAAATAAGTTAACCAGACATCAACCAATCAATGCCTAAAAACTGAACGCACCTATAAACTACTTGTTCAAGTTTCCTAACAAAAGGATCTGATCAACCTTTTTGAAAGCAAGGCTAAATGTCTTAAAAACCAACAAAATCCTGGCAATCAGAGACAAAGCAAGGGAGAACACGTGTTGCTTCTGCTCTGAGACAAATGTAGCTGAAACTCTAAGACATATGATTCTCGAATGCACTGATCTGTCATCTCAAAGAAAGACTCATCTAAGCCACTTGTTTTCCAAGTTTTGTGAACTGGACGAAGAGTACTGGTGGAACTACTTAATGAACGGGGCCAACCGGAAACCAGTGATCGCTGTGGGCAATTTCTCAGAAAGCTTGAACTTGGAAAACCTTGAACTTGGAAACGTATAAACCTATAACCAAAAAAGAGACTTACATTCATCTAACCATCGCAACGCCTTTCTTTTTTTTTGAAGACCGTTCTTTTTCTTGAAACATACCCATGGAACGTACTTGTAAAAACTGCTGAAATTCAGTTAAAGCAAGAATAAAAAAAAATTATTTTAAAAAAGAAAGCCTCGACTATAGACAATGGAGACCCTTGAGGGTACGTTTCGGGAATAACTCACCAGGGATAGGCACCCACACTAATGGTGCCCAAAAAGTCAGTTCAGGAAACTTCAAACAACCCAGTGAGCACAAGTCTTCTTTTTAGGTGACATTTACATGATCTGAACCTCCAAGGACATGTTCCCCAGACCAACAACGACCCACACAACTTGAAAAGAAGAACGGTCGCCCTTCCTAGGGGTAGGACCATCAAACTCTAAGCATATGTAATGGCGAGGATGACTCCAAAAAGGCAGGAGACCGCAGCAAAGCAGGTTCAGGTGGCTCAATGAACAAAGGAAGGCAGCTCACAAACAGAAAGCTTTTCCACAAAGAAGACTAATGTGGGCCGACCCAGCGCTATCCAGAGGACAGATAAGGCAGGGTTATGGGGTCTCAATACTTTGCAGGCAACAACTTCCATCACCAAGGTGGGACAGGAGGGGCATCAAGAGAATGAGGGAGGCCCAAGAACAGAGACCAGCCCATGAAACAGGTTCCTGCTAGTATGGTCAGAACTGGTCCTTAAAATGCAGCAACAGCTAGACAATGGCAGGAATCGTCCATAAGGCACTGGTTGCTCACCTAGATATACCCACACGCAAAGGGGCTTGCCTAAGCCTGCCCACCAACCAACAGTAAAGGGCTAGGCAGCCAGCCAATCTGGTTGGCCCCTAAAACCACAATTCACCCAAGACCACGCCTGCACCATATGAAATGGCAAGCCCAGGGCAAGAATCTCTTCTGTACCAGTTCAAACCACAATAGAGGGTGCATGACTGCACTCACAAAGAGCCCACATGTTCAATATGGGCATTTTGGTTCTTTTTTGTGATTTCCCTGAACATAGGAAGGCCACGAAAACAAAATGGCAGACAGCAGGACTGAGAAAAATACACTGGTAACTCAACAACTACCAAAAACATACATTGAGCAGTGAATCTGCTTACACCGCTGGTGAAGCCAAAACGAAATTACAGCTGCCACTTACCCACTCCCTAAAACCAATGTATAGTGATATATTCGCATGAGGGAGAAAACGTGGGCTTGGAAAAGCAGGTCTGTCGCAGGAGCTAGCATGAGTCCATATACTCTAAGTGTTGAAGAGTTGCAGTGGCAGGGGGACTTCAGAAGTTGTCCCAGAGACCCAAAATAATTGAGAAGGCAAAAAGCAAAACGTTAAGAGGTCCTAAAAAGGACCACCACACCACTCAAAAATTAAATGCAGTCTTTGCAGGAATTTCAGTTGACATCTAGAGAGCCAAATGTTGCAGACCCCTAATCTACTGGAGTATTGAGTAGAAGCTTTAGGAATCTGACATGAATCTTAATATAAAAGTGTGATATCATGATTAAAGTTAACACCATAGTACCCACTTTCAAAAGATTTTCTCTACTAGGAAAGGCAAGTGTGAGGCCGATTGTAGTCAGGGTGGGACGGGAGGGCACAGGGTTAGGTAAGCAGTCCCACTAACATCACACAAACAAAGATAGTGCGATTGTTTTTTATGAATAGGACTGATCAATGCCATGTGCCTGTAATAACGCATGCAATCCATTTTCCAAAATGTAATGTAAGCCCATAAAGACGGAAATGGCAGGCAGTCTTGTAGACGGTTCCGTAATGGATTACAAGCATTACCTTTCATTTCAAAGGGACACTTCCTGGAGAAAACGTACCCAAAAGCCCAACCCAAACCACACGCATATATGTCTCCCAAACATAATCTGTTTCCTTGCACTCGTCACCATCATTAGCATTTCTTCAAGTAGAGGTTTCTTACCCAGACGCCAATCAGTGAACCAAAGAAATTAATTCTACAATCATCAGTGAACCAAAGAAATTAATTCTACAATCACCACTCCCTCCTTGTTCCCCTCTCATATACCACCATTCATACATTTTAAGCCCTGATAGTTGCCCAATCAGAGGTTTTTGGATCCCCAGGCACTCTCACCTTTGCGAGGGTATTTGATTTTGTCTGTGTACAGGAACTGCATCAGCACCTCGAATGGCTGAGCTTCTGCATCACGTATCGTCACCTCCAGCATGGGCTGCAGTACAGACACCTTCGCATTGCTGCCAGTAGCATCTGCTTTCGGAAACACACCCTGGCTCTCGTCTTCCAACTCCTGCTTTAATTTCTAATTGAAAAATTGTTGGACCACCACGGCTGATTAAAATACATAGGCATGGTTACTGTTACTCATCTATTCCTGTTACATGGACTTTGATCCCAGATTATGTAATCCATTCCAACCAAGTCGACCCACTCACTTACCGGGCCCTGATACCACAGACCAGAATTTATTTCCACTGTGGACCTCGATTTTATGCAATTAAAGCAAAATCCATATAACAATTCAGAATTTAAAAAACAAAACACCTCCTGTAGCAAATACAGTCTTATGTCTGCACCTGGCCGCCACTCCTTTATTCTAGGAAATGAACTAGCCGCTCTACTGCCTTTGCAATGGATTGAAAAATAACAGGATATAGATGAGCAGAGCAGGTTAGAAAGAATATGGAATTGAAAGAACGGTTTACCAAACATGATCTTTTCAATCTTTACTAGAAATCTAAGCCCAAACACCAACCCATTACTTTTATACGCTTTAAAAAAGGGAATCACCGGGTGGCGGGGCTCCGTTGTTTTAACTAAATAGTAGTGTTCCCGTTGAACAAAACAGGACTAGAAGAGAGTTTCTTTTTTAAGTGGAGCCTGAGAGTCCATTCATGTGCATCACTCAACTTTAGGTGGCTAAAAATCACAAACACAGAGATACAATTTAATATCCTATACCACACCAAAGCCTACTACACAGCACAAGTGCAGAGATAAAGAGAAATGTAATCGTCCGATGTGTAGCTTGCAGAGGGGACAGCTCCCATTATAGAAAAAAGATATGGTACACTGGAAGCCAATATGTAGAACAGTGCAGAGCCTAGTTTCTGAATCCTCCTTTAGTGACTCATTATTTTTTAAATACAAATGTTTCAGGTTCCACACCAAACATACTTACTTGTTTTAGCCTCTCTTTCGCCTGGTTTATTTTCCGCCGTAGCCAGCTACATCGTGCTGTGACCAGGGCTATGTGTCCTTTGACACGCTCTTCCTTCTGTCAGGAAAAAGAAAGGAAGCATACATTTTAAAGCTATACAGTGTGTACTGCTCCATTTAAAGGGAGTGTTGATTCTGCCGATATGGTAGGAAGATAAGTGCAGTGTGAAACCTCTCCCCAGAGTGCTCTTAAATAGCATAGGGCAGAGAAGTTGCATGATCAATTGAGAATGAATTGTAATGGTGGACACATACGAGGGTTAGATGCCTCAGGTGTTCAGGATGAGGAAGTGGAATACAAAGCAAGGGTGCTTCCAAATACTATATCTCGCAGAAAGCAAAGAACGGTTTACTTACCATATTAACCTAAGCAAACTTCCACCTTCCACCTAGGAAGTGGCCAGAGCACCTGCCATAACACCAATTCGTAATGCCAAGTAGAGCAGAGTAACATACCACGATACAAAAGAAAACTGATGACTTACATGCCCAAAGTCGTGCCACGGTAGGTATCAAATAACGGATAATAGGTATAAAAAGAATTTGTGAGGTCTGGACAGAGTGTTCTGGCCTCGAAACATCATGTTTTAGTAGCTTGTATCACATTTGAAAGAAGGGTTGGGGGAAAAGGTTTTAAGAAAAGAACTACAATTCCCATGACAATCGTAGAGAATTTTTTGAGGGCATGTAAGGTGGACCCTCTTTATCCTTATGGAAGAAGCATTCAGATTATCTGCATAAAGTGTCTTGATTTTCACTGCTGTTTTAGGCCCAGATAGGCTGGAGCAGAAACTATATTCAATGTTGCAAGTTGCCACTCAAATGGCTTAAACAGATATAACTTTCAAATCCCAAATTAAGTTGGCTCGAAATGGAGATACAAGTAGACCCCATCAAAATGTAATTTACCAACCTCTATGTGCATGCAAATGAATGTACGACTCCTACATGTGGGAAACGCCATCAGTTATGATCTACAGAACGCAATTTCAGTGCCACAACTGGTCCAACAAAACTCAGAGCAAATTGCTTAATAATCATTCTTAGATACGGTCTTCTTTCCACAGATTCCACATCTTTGAAAAGGGCCCCGTTACAGGATACATTCAGAAATCTTCTACTACTTATCCGCTATGAAGTGCCTGTCACTTCACGGTTCTATGATACTTCATTTTGCTTGGCAAAGGGACTTTGGGTTGGCCTCTCTTAGACACCTCTCAGGGCTCTAATCTTGAGGGCCTTATATGGCGTATGCAACTGTGACTTATCTTGGGAATCGACATCCTCGGTGATGGCCTTTGCCAACAGGTGTGTAATACCAATGGTCCATGTCGGCCGCTTGGGGGCCTGCCTTGCCTCAACTTGGCCTTACTTTCTGCTGGCATAAACACTCTGGGTTTCTTGGGGGTGAATACTATTCCAGGGGGTACAGATGCAGAAGTCCCCTATAGGACTTGTGGAGCTCTGGCTTGGACAAGTCAGGACTTAATTCCAAGGAAGACACTGGGGACTCCTATCGGTACTTGTGAAACCCTGCACTTGTTAGGGACTGCCTCTTTGGATTGGTGGCTGGAGCACAGTGACACTTGTGCATGCAGCCCCAAAGAATTAGAGCCTGTATCCCAGAAGGAGGTTTTAACTCCTCTTGGGACTTGCAAAGCTGTCCAAGGTAGGGGAAGGAACATCTAAATGGTGGCTGGAGCCTGGGACCAGGAGGATTCACAAAAAGTTGATTGCAGGCCTGGGGGAACTCCAACCACGACCAGGGAGGTCATCGGTCTGCATTTGGAGCTCTCTCTCCCACATTAATCTGGAGGCAGGTGACTGGGCTAGATGTCAACCAATGTATGCAAACTCCTTTTAGATTTAGCTAGAGTCACACTTCAAATGGCCCTTCATCATGGATTCTAGGGCAGTGCTGCCATCTGGCCTTCCCATTTATATAAATGGCAGCTTAGGCCAGGGGCCTGGCTTGCACTTGCTGATGATCCCTGCCTAAGACAGCAGCCAGCTCTTTGAATGGATTAAGTACCCACCTCTGGAGCTTGGTCTTGCATGCTCTCTCCTCTTGGCCTAGGCGTTTTTGGGTCAGCCAGCACTAGATACTCTGTTAAGATTTCTAAAGTCAGCCCTGGGGTGGAAAGACTTTAGAAGGTCACCCTAGTTATGGCGAACAGTGGAGACACCGAGAGGTTAACCCAAACCCAATCATTGTAGTGTGGATGAGCAGTCAAGGCTCAGTCTCAGGAGTGGGCGAGAGTGGTCTAGGGCTACAGAGTGTCCACACAGGGCAACCTCCAATACTTTAAGTTAGACAGTCAATGTACAAAAATACAGTAATTTATTAGGTCTTTAAGAAAACATTAGAAGAGGAAAATCACAGGTAAGATTTGCAATCAAGAAGCACACATCACATTTATATACATTCACTTTTAGCTATAATATTACTTACTAATAGTCATCAGTCCAGCCCTAAGATGTATAGGGTCTACTGCCCAAATATCACTGGTTCCAGTTACAGGAGGGGATTTCACAAAGGATGCAGTGGGCTGTGGTGGTATATCAAAAGAATTAAAAGTTTCCAAAGTATTTGAAAATGAAATAAGTATTGTATTTTACCAAAATCAGGTAAGTAATCCTCTATATCCTAGTCCTATGGTTAGCCCTAGGGTAGAATCCTTGACCCAGGTTCGACAACAAAAGGTCAGACCAGAGGGATTTAGGAGACAAGGGGTTTGCAACTAAGTTACCCTATTGAGGATAGGAACAGTTCCGTTTACTTACCCTCCTGACTCCGATCCTTCCTGGTAAATGATGGAAAATGAAGACCCCAGGAGGACAGACCCCCTTAGGACAACTCACAAGACGGATGAAGGCAGGTTCCAGCAACTGCCACCGAGATCAGACGCCGACAAACAAACACGTCTCCAGCACTGCCTCCATTGAAGATAGGAAGCAGACATCTGGGGAGCAGGCGATTCATGGCACCAGCTGAGGACCCACCAAGTTCCAAGGCTCAACTCTGAATGCCGATGGCTGCAGCATGGTCGCCCAGTGGGGAGCTTGTCAGTCCACCGGGCAGTCCGGGACACTTTGAAAGGCTCTGCGGGCACGGGTCCTCGAGCATGGGGACGAGACTAGTTGGTCCCACTAGTCCAAGGGTCGAAGCATCAACGAGGGTCTTCTGAGATCAGGCAAAGGAGCAGGGCTTCAATTGGCCAATCACCAGAGTTGATGCAGGTCAGCTTCAGGAGTTGTCCTCGGGTTGTCAGCGGGCTGCTCTTCTTCGTGGAAATCCTGGCTCCAACGTGGATCTGAAGAATGAGTAGAGTAGTTCTCCTTTTATCCAGATTTGCATCTGGAAGCAAGTCAAGCCTACACACGATAAGGATCTTCCACATTCAAACAGCCAGTGGATGTCCAATCCTTTACTTGGTCAGCCTTACCCTCTATGCCTATGTATTATGTAAAATGTTACAAAAACAGTACAAATATCAATGCTACCACTAGCTTGTTTTAGGCATATCAAAAAAGTCAAACTCAAAAGGTTAAAAGTTAGAAAGATTCTACATATCCTAATTTTATTTATTTATTTATTTATTTATTCACATTTGGTAAGCGCACAGGCAGCCCAGAGGGCATCGTGGCGCTTGTTACAGAAATGAACATGACTTGTTATACATACAGAAAAAGTCATTACTTAGTTGCAAAAGAAAAGTAGTAGCTACAGGAGGGGAGGAGAGGAGAGGAGGAGGAGAGGGTCAGAAGGCATGACTTTGGAGGAGTTAGTTGAACAAGGTAGTTTTCAGTTTTTTTCGGAAGGCAGTGAGAGAGGTTTCTGCTCTGAGCGTGCAAGGTAGTGCGTTCCATAGTTTAGCGGCGATGTAGGGGAAGCTTATTCCACCTGCTCTAGCTCGTTTGATGCGTGGAACCCTAAGTTGGTTGGTGTGGCATTGTCTCGTTGGTATAGTGGAGTGAGATCTGACTAGCGTGTCAGACAGGTATGAAGGTGCAGACAGGTTAATACATTTGTGTGCGGTGGTGAGTATTTTGAATGTAATGCGCTCTTTAACAGGTAGCCAGTGTGCTTCCCTTCTAGCTTGCGCGATGTGGTCCCTTTTAGGTTTATTGAGGGCTGCTCTTAGTGCATTATTTTGTGTTGTTTGGAGTTTATTGAAATTGGAGTTGGAGGTGCCAGCCAATAGCGCATTACAATAATCTAGTTTGGCTCCAATGGTGGCTCTGGCAATGGATAGGCAATTATCTTTAGTTAGGAAAGGTTTGATTGCATTAATGAGCTTAGTGCTCAGGGCGGAGGCAGTGACAATGGAGTTGACTTGCTTGTCCATGGAGAGTGATGCGTCAATGTGGACTCCTAGTGTTTTAACAGAAGGTAGAACTGGGATGACACAATTGTCTATGCAGAAGTTGGTGAAGAGTGGGTCGAGGTTCGTGAGAGTGGATTTTTGGCCAAGGATGAGGATTTCGGTCTTGTCTCCGTTAAGACATAGACCGTTTGTGGCCATCCATGCTTGGATGGTGGCGTATATGTTCTGGAGGGTGGCTGCGTCCTGGTGGTAGAGTCCTGTGAGCGGAAGGAGTACTTGGGTATCGTCTGCGTAGTTGGTGTATGTGATCCCAAGTCCGTCCAGTTTATCAAAGAGAGGTTTGGTAAAAAGAATATAGAGGGTGGGAGCCGTAAATGAGCCCTGCGGGACTCCATACCTGATGGTGGAAGGCTCTGCGTTGGCTGTGTTGGAAAACACTTTCATCACTCTACCTTCGAGGAAGGAGGTGATCCAATTTGTGGCTTGTTTGGAGAAATGTGCGGCCTGAGTGAGATGGTTTGTGAGGATGGCATGATCGACTAAATCAAATGCCGCCGAGAGATCTAGGAGGAGCAGAAGGGCCGGCTTGCCTTTGTCTAAGATCAGGGTAATTTGATTCTTCAGATCTAGTAAGGCGGTTTCAGTGCCATGACCTTTGCGGAATCCGGACTGCCTTATACCTAGGACAGAGTTGTTTTCCATGTAGGCCTGTATCTGCATGTGTGCAGCTTTATCTAGGATTTTTAGAAGAAATTGAACCGTAGTAATGGGCCGATAATTATTAGGTTGGGCAGGGTCCAGGGTTGGTTTCTTTAAGAGTGGGCGTACCCACGCCTCTTTAAGGCTGTCGGGGACTTTGCCCGTCTTGAATGAGGCGTTAATGAATGCTGTGATGATTGGTGCGAGGGGTGCCGCACACTCTTAAATGATGTTGGGGGGGCATATATCTCCTTTGCATTGAGAAGGTTTGAGCTGTTTGAGGATGTGGAGAGTATCCGACTCGGTGATTGGGGAGAAATCGAATTTGGAGGTGTGCTTATCTTTGGCGGTATTGATGGTGAGGGTCTGTTGGGGGTGCAGAGCCTTAAAGTGTTCTGCTATTTTATTTTGAAGAAGGTCTATTTTATTTAACATTGCTTTTTGAATGTTATTGCACCAGGCCTCATCCTTAACAATCTCATCTGTGCAGATTGGGGGGATAGTGAGCTCTTTAAAGATGGTGAATAGCTCTTTTGAGTGGGAGTTGGCTTCCATGATACGTTTATTGTAGGTTTCTGATTTCGCCTTGAATATGGCATTTTTGTATTTTTTAGAGATACTGAGAAAGTCTACTTTGGTGGCATCACAGGGATTGGCCCGCCATGTTTTGAGGGCTTGGCGCTTGCATTGGCGAAGATTTAGTAAGTCCTCCGTGAATCATGAGTTGGAGTGAAACAATTTTTTTTCTTTTTTGTTTTCAAGAGGGGCTGCGGCGTTGATGGCATGGGTGAGGGTGTCTTTGAAGATCTCTGCTAGAATGCTGGGGTCAGAGGAGAAGAGGGGTGCTAGGCAAGGGATGTTGAGAAAGGGACGTATATTGTCTGCTGTAAGTTTTTTGGAACTTCTGGCTAGCATGGCCGGTGCTGGTATAAGAGGTTTGGAGTAGGAGGATATGGGGATGCAGAATTGAAGGCAATTGTGATCAGACCAGGGAAGGGCTGTGTTGGAGTTGAGGGTGGAGCCACAGTTGTGATCAGCCACCCAGTCTAAGATACGGCCTTTATTATGGGTAGGGGCAGTAACTATCTGTGTGAATCCTAGATCTGTGAGGTTTCTGGAGAGAGTGGTGGCTTCTTTGTCAAGTTTATCATTATATCCAAGGTTTAGGTCTCCTAGAAACAATGTTTTGGAAGTTTGTTTGATGTTTTTTCCAAGAAGATGGTTGCCTATGCCTTTGAAATTATTGGCGGGGCCTGGAGGTCTATATATGACATGAATGTTTACTGTGTCTTTGGGGGAGAGGGTAAGTTTGGCTGAGAGGATGTCAATGGAGTCTTCCCCTGTGGTGGGAGTCTGTCTTAAGGCTACGGTGTCTTTAAAGATTAGTGCAACTCCACCTCCCATTTTAGTTAATCTGTCCTGTCTTAAGATCGAGTAACCTGATGGTACAGCTAAGCTGATAGTCGGGCCAGAGGCAGGGTGCAACCATGTTTCTGTTATGGCTAACATGTCTAGGTCTTGGTTGGTAATAATATCATTGACTTCTAAAGCGTGGGCGTTGAGTGAGCGAACATTTAATAGAGCACATCTGAGGTGTTGGACCTTTTTTGGTTGTGGTGGCTTGAGGTTGGAGATAGGGATAATCTTTTTGGTAGCGCGAGTAGGCTTATTAGTCAAGTGATGTCTGACTTTACATTGGTCATGTGAGGTTGGAGCGAGCGTCGGAGATCTGTTAAGGTGCTTGCGGGTAATAGTGTATGGTGGGCAGCAGGTCTTAGCGTGAGTGCGAGACCCTAGGCGTGAGTTCCTCGGTGTTACCTGCATGGGTGTGGAGAGGAAAGCTAGAGGGAGTGTGCGTGTTCTGAGTCTGTGCTGTCTGAGTATGATCTCGGGAGGAGTAGCGTGTGTGGTGGTGTGTCTGAGTTCCATGATATGGCTGTTGTGTTGCCCTGTGGGCACGAAGTAGTCAATAGTGCTAGTCAGTAAGGTGTAGACTAGACCTGTGAGGAGGTACAATGTGTGGCAGGTGTACATGTTGAGATAAGTTAGCGAGAGCTGGTGGGTAAAGGCCTCTAAGCGACCATAAGGCGCAACACAATATCACAGTGGTCTCTAGGCGACCATAAGGCACTACACAATATCACAGTGGTCTCTGGGCGACCATAAGGCACTACACAATATCACAGTGGTCTCTGGGCGACCATAAGGCACTACACAATATCACAGTGGCCTCTGGGCGACCGTAATGCAGATGCAGTTATCAAGTGGCAGCATACAGCAAAGCAGGGCCAGGGCAGCAAACAGGTGAAAAAAACATGTTCCTAATATGAGGCAAGAGCGGGTTGGGTACTTATGCTTGTGCAGAACAGTTCAAGGTCTCTGGTTAGAGGATTAGGAGTAGGTTGTGGAAGGGGGGCAGTATGCTTACCCTGTAAGCTGGAGGGCAAGAGGTTGTGGCTCTAGGCTCGACGGTGTAGACAGGCTGGAGACAGGCACAGTGCCTTTGTGTGTGCCTTCGTGGTGGGCCGGCTCCAAGCCTGCCGGCTTGTGGTTGGCTCCCAAGTAGGGGAGGGGAGCCACTCCACTTTAATGTGGTGTGTGCAATTGTAAACATACAAGAATTCCAGAAAGAGAAAAGGTTTCTCAGTTATGACAGTCTTAGGGACTAGTCAGTTTCCCTATAACAATAAGGCAAGGGAAGTGAAGCTGAGGGCTTTTACTTCCCTTCAAAAACTCAGGACACGTTAAACAGAGCAAAAAGAAGGGTGTCTCCATAGAAATCTACAGGGGTTGGGGGTGAGGTGCAAAAAGATAATATTTTTTCTAACACAGGGTATGGGCCTTGTGGACCCTTCACTTGGCCTGGGACTCTACTGCCATGAGCCCTGCTGGGTTTTGCAGTTGTACTTGGTCAGCCTTACCCTCTATGCCCATGTACTTTAAGTTAGTCAGCAATGGTTGCCTGCTCTCAGGTACAAATACATAGGTCCCTGCCTGCCTTATGGTGGTGGCAGCCGGGACACAGAGGGCCCGAGAAGTGGAGGAGGCACGGCCCTTTTTCGGAAGGGGCACAGGGACCCCTGCGCCTGTGCAACGGTGCCTGTGGGGGAGAAAACAGACCCCCACTGCACGGCGGGAGGGATCTGAAGCCCCCGCTCATCTAGCTGCCGCGCTCAAGTGCCCGACTGTGGAGATCCATGAGCGGGCCGTCAATGCCGCCAGGCAGTGGGAAGACTTGCACTGCTCTCTAACACCTACAGCTCATCATCCACAATGACAAAGAGCTTCATAGCTGCTGGGCAGAGTCATCGTCACACAGGGCAGTGGCCCAGCGGACATTCAGGCTGTGTTGGGGCTGATGAGGACCAGGGGTCACAAGGTAGGAGGCAGAGGCAGTGAGAGACAGCAAATGTTACACCTTATTCAAAACACAATTCCAAGCCCTTTCAGAAGAAGGAGGCCAACACAGGCTGCCCACAAGGAAGAGTCTAATGTGCAGTGCAGTATAGCAGGCACCTTGAGGCACCAATCTTGTATAATCTCGGCACATAAATGCAGGCTGAGTAAAGGTTGGGGTTTGCTGATGTGGAACGCTGGAAGGAACACCCTGAACAGCGGAGCCGACTTATGAATTTCCCAGGGGGGCCCAAATGTAGGAAGTGACGGTGATATGACCGCATTGCACGTAGTCGCCAACTTGGTGCAAGGGGGTGGCGCAGAACAGTGGAAACATTGGCTAGCTTGTACTGCATATACTAAAGTCAAGTAAGAAGGAGGTTTCAGCCTTCCAGTTGCATTCCAGTAGGCCATCACTGCCCCTACTCCACCCATCTAAAATCATCAAGGTTGTAGTAGCCCTCAAAAGGCAGAGCAACACAAGTAGGATGGAAGAACGAAATGCGAGCCCATCCTGTTAGTGTGTCAAACCTCAGAGCAAAGACTGCATGTGCCTCCTACCTTGGAGCACAATCTCACACATTTGGTGCAAATCTCACAAGTGGGAGCATGGGAATCCCCTGCGTGTGTGTGGGCCGCAGACCCCGGATCACATGCTCAGTGTGAAATTCTGGCCAAGGCTCTTTGGGCAAGCATCCAGGATGGGCCTCACACCTTTAAACAATGTGATGTATTGAGTGGGCACCTTACTCCTTGGAGCATAGTATCACCTGTTGCTGGTAATCTCACAACTGAATGTACATTTTCACTCTTGGTCATCTCAGTGACCCCATGTATATTAATGGAGCCAGTCTCCAATCTGGGAAGACAATTATATATTCTGATATCTTACAGGCTCGAGCCTTCTATCCCTTGCCCCATGACGGCTTCCAACATCCTGAGTGGCAGCTTATGGACAGCAGGCAGCTCGGGACATGCCTGTTGCCAATGGAATGTAGCCAGATCTACTATTTAGACACTGGGAGAGTGCCATGAATCCACATTCGTGGTGAAAAAGTACTCAACATACAGAACACAATGATATAGTGTTGCAGTCCTGCTGAGAAATGACAATTCGGTCTGTTTAAATGTAAAGCAGAGTGGCTGGGAAGTGCAGGCACTGTGCCATTAAAAATAAAGCAGCTGTTGTGGGTGGAAGTGCTGCTTCGGTAGCATCAAGAGTATGCAATTCCCCGCGGGGTACTGTTGGTCATTTCCTATTGAAGTATAGCAGCCCTATTGAGAAGTGCCATTAAAAGTGAAGCTGTCCAGTAGGCTGGATCAGTGCTGCCCCATAAAAGTTGCAGAAGGCTCTGTGAGAGGTGGCAGTACTGTGCCAACGGTGAGAAGTGTAGTATTTTCACATTAACTATGCTTAAGCACTTTGGGTTATTGAATAGTGCTGCTACATTCTGAGTAATTCCACACCTTTAAATATATTAGCTCTTGTATAACCACGACAGTGCTGAGTTATTCTGATGATGATGAAGATGATATCAGACTTGCTCACTAGTTCTGGTTCTGTATCATTAAATGTACTTCAGATCTTCAGGAGGATAGCTCAGAGGCAATGTGCTCGCCTTGGAAGCAAGACGACACGGAGCAACACAAGTTTGATCCCTCGGTCTGCGGAACACAGGTTTGATCCCTCGGTTCGCGCAACACAGGTTCGATCCCTCGGTCCGCGCTTAGAAACCTCCGGGTATTACATGCATTATAATTAACCAATAAAATAAAAATAAATAAATAGG
Organism: Ambystoma mexicanum; assembly: GCF_040938575.1. Classification (NCBI taxonomy): domain Eukaryota; kingdom Metazoa; phylum Chordata; class Amphibia; order Caudata; family Ambystomatidae; genus Ambystoma; species Ambystoma mexicanum. Next base: position 1,174,584,937 of record NC_090932.1, on the reverse strand, counting down.
CTGAGAAGTGCTAAGCCTTGTAAGAGTGTAGCAGCTCAACTGAGAAGTGCTGATTTTGTCCCATCAAACGTATAGCAGCCCCACTAAGATGAACTAGCATTGCCTCAACAAAAGCATAGTATTACCGCTGAGAAGATTCAACAATTATAGAAGCCCTGTTGGGAAACAGCAGTACTACCCCATCAAGAGTATAGCGAGCTAATTGAGGAGTACCAGCATTGCCCCATTTCAAATATGGCTAGCTCTACTAGAAAATGCTGGCTCCTATAGATTAGCCCAACAGCTCTGCACCATTAGAGTTACAGCAGCCCTGCAAGTACTGTCCCATCGAATGGTATTACACTGAACAAGGATAACAGTATGGCAAGGTCCATACTGGGTTCTATGTAATAATTATGCATTTTGAAGAACAAATACAAAAAAGACTGATTTATTTCGGCCGATTTGTGTGGTCTTTAAAATGCTGAATGACCACATTCTACTGCCCCCCCCCTCCACCCCCCAAGAAGGTGATCCCACCTAACCCCATACCCCCCCCCCTCTCCCACGCTGTTTCCTTCCTTAGAATTCAGGGGCGTTCCCTCCCTCAACGCCTCAGTTTCCCCGCCCATAGCATTCACCCTCAGAGACATGCAAACAGTCTCATTTGCCCCCTCTCTCCACAGATGCAATGGATGCAATGCAAGAGGGGTGCACAGATGTAGCGGTACACGCAACCCAAAACGATTTTTATAATTGCTTTGCATCTGTGCCTCAATTTATAAAAATAATTTTGTGTTGGGTGTGCCTCTACATCTGTGCACCCCTCTTCCAAAGAGGGGTGCACAGATGTACAAATACACCCAAGCCAAAACAATTTTTAGAAATGGAGGTACAAACTTGCTTTGCATCTGTGCCTCAATTTCTAAAAATCGTTTTGGGTTGGGTGTACCTCTACATCTGTGCACCCCTCTTCCAAAGTGGGGTGCACAGATGTACAAATACACCCAAGCCAAAACGATTATTAGAAATGGAGGCACAGATGCAACCTCTTGCTTTGCATCTGTCCTTCAAATTCTAAACATTGTTTTTTACCCAGCTTTTACCCGGGCCGCCAGAGAGAGAGACAGTATGGATGGAACAAAGGGCCTTCCATACTGCGTCTCTTCTCTGCGGCTGGAGGGGAGGGGGATAAGCCCGAACTTCATTCTGCCAGTGGGTGCCCGGGCCCCAGAGCACCCGCGTACTCGGCGCCCCTGGATGGTGGTAGACTCAGAGGGTCGGAGGACTGCAAGACTTGTGCGTCCATAACTGTCTGTGCGCAGATAGTCTGTGCGCATGGGGCCCCATTACACATACAGGTGATCGGCAGTAAGCTGGGCGTGACAAGGGCAGTAAACTGGGCGTGACAAGGGCCATGATAGCTTGGGGCTACCCAACTGGGGCTGCTCGGGGCATGCCGACTGGCAGGCAGGAAGAGGAGAGAGACCCCAACACACTGGAGGGGTGCCTGGAGCACAGTGGAATGTGCCGGGAGCCTGAATAGGTTTGGAGAGATTCTGCACACTGTTAGCCTCGAGGTGGAAGACACTCAAGGGACTGGTTTAGACAATTGCAGCTAGCCACACACATCACCCTCGTCGGTCTGAGGAGGGAGGGACACTTTCCACAGAATGGACCCCACAGGGGGACGGCCTGCTTTGGGGTAACCTAGCGTGGGGACGGACCATGATGGGAGGGAAGAGTAGGCAGCCCAAGATGGATAAATACACAGCCCCAGTCTCACAGCCTCCACTTCCTAGAGCCTCGCCTCTTCCCCAACCGCAGGAAACTCAATCATCTAACTTGGAGGGGAGAATTGCAGAGGTACTGCAGGCAGTGCAGAGCTCTAGAATGCCCCTGGAACTCAAGATCAGCAAAATAGGGGAGGAGCTGAATCTCAGAAGAGCAGACATGCAAAAATCAACAGAGCAAAAAGGTGATCGACTTGAGGGTCACGGCAACAGAGGTGGCGGTACAGACCCGTTAGAAACAAGTGGCCACACTCCTTCAGACGACTATGGTCCTAGAGGGTCTAGCAAAGAACCCAGAGGGCCGCTCGGAGAAGGAATAATCTGCAGATAATCAGCCTCCCTGAAAACGCAGAAGGAGACTCAATAGAATTGTTCTTGGAGAAGAGGCTCCCAGAGCATTTGGGCGAGAAGGGAATATTGCAATGGTTTGCTGTGGAACAAGCCCATAGAGCCCTGCACAGAGACCGGTACCGGGCACCAGACCCAGACAGATTGTGGCCAGAATATTTAATTTCCGGGACCGCAATATACTCCTACAAGCAACCGGGAGACAGAGCCCAATCAGAGTCTCCAACTCGCCAATCATTGTTTTCCCAGACTACACGAGACGAGTACAACAGCAGCGGCAGAGTTCTGAGGAAATAAAACAGATCTTAAAGGACAATCTTAAATATGCTACATGCTGCTGTACTGTAGAGGAGCAGCTTCATGCCTCTGCAGGAAATCCTGCCCCCTAGCTCCCACCTGAGATTGTGCCATGCTTGAAGAAGATCATACATGCACAAAGTGCTGCAGAGAATCAACCGTTCAATAATTACACAGATGCTGAAACGCAAGTCGACTAAGTCATCATAGAAGCTGGCTATACGTAGTGAATAGAATGCAGGCAAAGCCACCATTGTATAGAAGCTGGACATCGGTATCATGAATTTAGTAAGCCACGACCCATGACGAAGGAAGGGAAAACTATGTTGCAGCAACAATAAGCTGAATCGTGGAGCTTCACAGTGAGGTTGTCTTGCCTGGAGTCAAGACTGAAGCAGCCAAGGTCGGCTATCTACTCTGGAAAGGAGCGAACGTGAGAAGGATGAAACATCCCTTGTTAAGGTGCAAAGAAAGAACACCAAGAGTGCCAAGTTCTATTAATTTAAGACATGCAAAATTGACCAAATCGTGATCTTCTGTCACGTGAGCCAAGGATGAAAATAGAGTTCAGACTTGGAGTCCCAGAACACGGTGGTGAGTGCCCACACTCCCATGTATTCTGAAGACAAGGATACTTTTGCAAGGCCAGGTTCAAAGGCAATCTTCATTGCAGAAGGCTTGGGTGATGAGAGATGCTGGGCTAGTTGGATGGGGAGGTAGTGTCATGCACCATCTCCTTGCACCTGGGTTTGGGCTTACATGCTGCTAAGTGAACCGAATGTTCCAGACATGGCACAAGCGTGCCAACCAATTGTAGTAGTTCATATAACGAAGGACTTTATATATATTGAAAACCAATGAGAAACCGTGTATCTAATGTTTCTGAAGATGACATGTTTAGAGGTAGGCATATATTGTACACCTGACAGTGGGCGGCCAATAACAATCCTAGTTCCTATAGATAATCTACTTCGATGTTCCCCTTAAGCCAATCCCGATCCCTAGTAGGTTTTTCATTACTTGACACGTAGTATGACATCACCTCGGATGTATTTTTGATGTATAATCTTTGTTTTGTGAAAAGATCGCTGAGAGCAATCGAGCGTCTGTCCATTGATGTTCGTTATAACTCCCTGTTTTAGATAATTTTTAATAAAACAGTACTTTGCCATCTTCCTGAGTTGGTTTGGTTATTTGGACTCAGTTATTCTGTGTGATCCGATCCATTGCATGCACGTTCCTAAAGGGCCCTGAGCTCAGGTAAAGTAGTCCCCTATGGCTCTTCCAATCTCCTCCACATATGCCTCATCTGTTAATGCCTCAGCTTGCAGCCTCCAAGTGTGAAACACACCCGTCCACCCCCCGTGATCATTGTGGCTGTTAGCGGGTCATGGTCTGACCGTGTCCTTGCCAAATATCCGATCTCCCGAAATTGGGGGTAACGTTCCCTCCCCACGAAAATATAGTCCAGGCGCGAGTATGTGCCATGTGGGTGGGAATACAATGAGTAACCCTTCCTGTTGCCCATCTTTTCACGCCAAAGGTCTACCAAGTCTTGGTTCGACAGGATACGGCCCAGGGATTTGGAGGCCATCGGGTTGTTGGGTAAGATTTTCATATCAATAATAAATCTTCCTGACCTGTGTCAACCCCAGACATTTTTCCTGGACTGGTAGATTATTTTTCCCTATACCTCAGTCAGTGGGAATCTTTTTCCACACTCAGGGCCTCATTACGACCCTGGCGCTAAGCGAAAAACGATGGCGGTAAATGCTTACCGCCATCGTTTTCCGCCAGGTCCGATCATGACCCGTGACCGTTAACTACGATGCCAATAGCGGCATCGTAGTTAACGCTGCCGCAAACTGCGCTAAGGGTGCGCGCACGCGACCGCCCACACCGTACTTAGCGCCATGGCGGAAAGGCACGCAAATGCCGACCCAAGCGGACATGCACCTAACGCCATCATTGAGGCCGCTAAGTACCTTACCGCCATGGTGCAAATAACGCCATCGCGAACCAACCGTAAAGGGCCAATTCAAGTGAATGCAGCTGCCACAGGTGCACAGAAACAGCACAGGTGAAGGCAATACAGACTCAGGGGAGTATAAAAAGAGCACACCCCACCCCTACCCACACCCAGTCACACTCCACAATGATGCCAATACGACTAGCAATGTTGGGGCTGGAGGACCTGATAGCAATGCATGTGCTACTACAACAGCAACAGCAACAACAACAGGCAGCACAGAGGAGACGCAGGAGGAGAAGGAGGGCAAGGCAGGCCCAGCAAGCCCCACCAGCACAGCCAGTGCCACCACGCAGGCAGCCCCCAATCCCACGCATCAGAGCCAATCCAAACAACCTCACTGCTGAGCAGATCCACACCCTGTACCGTTTGGACAGGGACACCATCACCGCCATCGTAGACATGACACACAACGACATCGTCAGCATGATAGAAAGTCCAACCGCCATCCCCCCCCTACTGAAGGTAGTGGCTGTACTCCACTTCCTGGCCACAGGCACCTACCAGCACACAGTGGGGCACCTGCATGGCATTTCACAACCATTATTCTCACGAACACTCATCCAAGTGCTTGATGCCCTCCTCAAGCACACAGACGACCACATCTCATTACCACGGACTGCCCAGGAGATTGCAAACACCAAAGTGGGTTTCCATGCACTAGCCAGCATACCCGGTTGCATTGGTGCCATCGACTGCACCCATGTGGAATTGGTGGTTCCACGTGCCATGGAGGTACCGTACCGCAACCGGAAACAGTTCCACTCTATCAACGTGCAAATGGTCTGTGACTCCAACAAGATCATCACACATTGTTGTGCCCGATTCCCCGGATCAACCCATGATTCCATGATCCTGAGGAACTCCACAATACCACGCTACATGGAGCGACATGCAGGCCCAAGATCCTGGCTACTCGGTGAGTGCTATGTCATGGAAGTGGGCATGGGAATGACGTACCAGTGCATACTCCACCTGGCAGAAAGGGGGGGGGGGATGATGCATACTCCACCTGGCTGAAAGGGGGGGGGGGATGATGCATACTCCACCTGGCTGAAAGGGGGGGGGGATGATGCATACTCCACCTGGCTGAAAGGGGGGGGGGGATGATGCATACTCCACCTGGCTGAAAGGGGGGGGGGGATGATGCATACTCCACCTGGCTGTGAGTAACACAGAGAACGGATACAGAGGAAGGCCACTCACAATGCACTAAACCCCTCTGCATACATAGGGTGATGGCATGCTAAACAGGCCATGGCAGCAATGGGCATATACTGGTTGCATAGTGTGAATCAATTAGTGCATGTAGAAGTGAGCCAAGGTAACAGTTCCATGCCAGCCATGGTGGGACATCATGTTCCTGGACAGACAACATGACTGACACATACATTCTCGCCTACATACAGGTGATGCAGCCTACCCCCTGAAGAGGTGGCTCCTCACGCCAGTCCGGAACCCGCAGAACCAGCACGAGGAGGACTACAACCGTGCACATACACGTACTCGTGTGGTCATAGAGCAGACATTCGGCCTCCTGAAGGCACGGTTCCGAAGCCTCAGCAGGTCTGGTGGGGCACTCCTGTATGGCCATGAGAAGGTGGCAAAGATCGTCATGGCATGTGTCATGCTGCACAATATGTGCGTCAGACGGAATGTGCCCCTGCCCCCTGACGCAGAACTGCAACCACCTGACGATGAGGATGAGGATGAGGAGGGTGCAGAAGGGGCGCCACCACATGGAGGAGGCGATGCACAGGAGGGGCGTGCCATGCGCCAAAGTATCATCAACCACTGCTTCTAGCACACACGGCTGGTGTTCATCGCATGGAGACAGCACTTGGGGCACTGTGTGACTCTGGGGCATGCACACTGAGGACTGGACACCAATAAAGCACACATACGCAATGAAAATGTCCACACGTTTCCTTTTGTGAAACGAATAAACTGTATTTGAACTATGTACTGTCGTGTCACACCCCCTCCCACCTCCCACCTCCCCCCTGCACACCCCCCCCCCCAAACTCCCCCCTTAACTCCCCAACACACCACCCCGCCACCCCCCTGCACACCCCAACACACCCCCTCCCACCTCCCACCTCCCCCCTGCACACACCCCCCCCAAACTCCCCCCTTAACTCCCCAACACACCACCCCGCCACCCCCCTGCACACCCCAACACACCCACTCCCCCCTCCACCCTCCCCCCCCCCTGGAATCCCAACAAAGGTGTGAGTTGGTCTGTGCAGCAGTGTCAGTAGTAGGATTCCTACACTGTCCGGCCACTATTGGCAGCCCCCTCCACTGGCCCCCGGGGCACCCCTGCCTGTGCTGCGGAGGTTCCTCCCCGATCGGCGGATGGGGCTGCTCGGTGTCGAGCTGGCAACCGAGGAGGATCCTGCCTGCTCATTTGGACGCATGGCCCGTATTGTCTGCACAAGGTCAGTGATGGCGTGCCGCACAGCAGCTAGTTCCGCGCAGATGTCCTTTGTGGACGACTCTATAGCTGCCTTCACAGTCTCAGCACATTTATCCATTGCTGCACTTGACCCCCCACATTCAGCAACATGTTCTTCGAGCAGCGAGGAAAGTTGCTGCTGCCGGGTGGCAATCGCCTCCAGAGAATGGTTGGGATTCTGGGCCATGGCTAATGGCAGTGGCATTCCCATTGGGCTGATCTGCCCCTGCAGCGGGGATGGAGTGGCTGGCCAATCGTCATCCTCTGGCTGACCCTGTGTGGCATCCACATGCGGGCTGCTTAGGGACAGGTAGGGGGAATGAGGGTGGCCTGTGGGGCTCCTGACATCACTCTCCTCAAAGGTCCCTGCTTCACTATCGGAGGAGGCAGCAATGGCAGCAGTCTCCCCAAGTGTGCTGCTTGCAGCAGAGGCTGTGGCTTCTGTGGGCATGATTGGTGTGATGTCTGCTGCTGCTGCTGCTGCTGCTGTACTGCCTGCTGGGGTGGCTGTCTGTGCCCTGTCCTGTTTCCCTTGCATGGATTTTGCCTGCTGTGGTGTTTTCCTCGGGACGACAGAGGTGGAGGGTTGTGGCGTTGGCACAGTTGGCCTGGCCCTCTTGGTGGGTGTGGAGGCTGTGGTGTCCTCTTCCTCAAGGTCGGAATTTGAGCCTGTGGTGGGACAGAGGAGGGAGAGTGTTATTGATGGGTCTGCGGACATTGGCCGGGCATTGTTGCGACTGGCATCTCATCAGTTAGTACATGTGGCACATTTCATGCAGGGGAAAAAAGTTGACTCCCTTTTGTGTGGAAGTAGCATGGAGGTATGTGGGTGCCTGCAGTTAGGGTGTGCATGCTGCATGTGTACAGGGTGCAGATCGGATGTATCTGTGGGCAGTCTCCTGCTGATGTGTTGCATTCACACTATGGGCCAACATTGTACTTCACATGAATGGACTTTGCATGCCTTGATTTGAGCCACCTACCTGCATCGCCCGATGTCGGGGCTCCTCTCTCCATTCCTCCTACTCCTTCAATGCTCTGCATTCCGATTGTGGAGGCACAGATTTCCTCCCATGGCTGCAATTTTATAGGGGACTCCGATCCTCCCCCAGTTGCCATTGCCAGGTTCATGTTGGCTGATAGTATGCTCCTGACTCTGAGCCGGAGATCGTCCCACCGCTTGCGGCACTGTTTGACATTGCGGGGTGTCGTTCCCACGGCACTGACCCGCTGAGCTACCAGTGCCCATATGGCCTTCTTCTTGGTTATGGCCGGTCTTGTCAGTTGGTTGGAGAATACCACTGCAGCGTTCTCCTGTAGGGTCTCCGCTAGAATGGTGAGCTCCTCTCTGGAGAAGCGGTCTTGCCGCTGGCGGTCACAGGCTTTTTTCAAAACTTTCGGCATCTTCCTGCAGGTAGAAGGTTGAAGCCGGTATTGGCGGGGTCTCAGGCTCGGATGTCCAGTGGTTTCGGAGGATGGCAATGGATTGTGTTTTTAAAGATGGCCGCCGTGCTCTTTCCCGTTCCGCCGCGGTGACGCTACTTCCGGTTCCGCTTATCTACGGTCAACGCTAATTGCGGTGACCGCTAACTACGGTCACCGCTATGTACGGCGGTGGCGGTGGTGCACCTTGCGCCGCATACGATGCCGGTAGGTGCCGTTTTGGGGGCATTACCGCCATGGCGCTGTTTACATTACCGCCATGGCGTAATGCTCGTGCGCGATGGGTCGTAATGTGGCGCACTTTACACCATCGTCCCACGGCGTTAACGTTCATTACGCCATGGCGGTAATGACGGCGGATTACCGCCAGGGTCGTAATGAGGCCCTCAGTCTTTTACTCTTTTTATGGGTGTCATTTTTAAGACACTCCATAGTGTCTTTTAAAAGTTATCCTCTTTGACAACTTTTTGGCAATAGGTGCCTATTGTTGCTGGGTTGCCCTAGGGGCTCCCCTTAACCTTCTCTGGCTAACCTTGTGAAAACTACAGTTCCCATGGGTAGAAAGGATCTTTGGATCCTTTTTACATTTTATTAGGTGAGACCAGCACCCCCACCCCATGTGGAGTGCTGGGCAGATACCATGTATCCCACTTCTCATTTTATATGTAACATGTATGTTACAAGGACAAACATACTTTTAATGGCAGCTGGCAGTGACCCGTTTTATTAATTCGGTGCACCTTTACCGTGGGCTGTTTGAACAGCCCCGGTAAAGGCACCCATAGGTGCTCATTTGACCAAAATTGCCCCCGTCTTCTTTTTCTTGACATTTCAGTGTTTCTTGTCCTTTCTTGTTCCTTCTCATGACATCCAGGGTTGAAAATCCCTTTGCGTTAACTTTATCTTCGGCGGAACTCCTGTGGATTCACCGCCCAGGCTACAGAGTGTATGTGAAGGCAGGAAGCGCGGGAGGAGTCCAAACCTCTGCAGCCCTTTGTCTGCCGTTCTGACTGTGAGAATCCAGTTCAAACTGGAAGGCTGGCTGTCCTGTAAGGATTGCAAACCCCTTAAGTTTGAATGTTGCAAGGCTGTTTGATTGGCTGTGTTCCTGCATAAAGGTCCGATCCTGAAAGCTGAAGTAATCGACCACTGGAACCAAAACGGAAGAGGAAGATGAAGAAATCGCAGCTGAGACGATTTCCAGCGACCGGAGAGCCTGCGGTGTAATTGGAGCCTGCTGTAGTCCTCCCAATCAACCTGGGAACTCTGAAAAAGACGACCTGACCCAGAGCCTGGTGAGACCCAGAAGACCTGCATTTTGAGCCATCCCACGTTGTGCTACAACCTTGCAGCGCTGCAATACCCCAGGTACCCTGGGACCTTGAGCCATTGTGCGGTGCACGGTTGTCCGAATCTCACTGAAGCTTCGTGGGCATCCTGCTGGATCTCCAGAGGTACGATTCAGGTCTGAAAAGTCCCCTCCTCAGAATGCTGGACCCTGAAAATGCGCCAAATTCACAGAGCCGCATTCAACCGTGAGGAAACACTTGCCTGGAGCCTTCTTACATGATCCCTGCTGCAAAAGTCCTTCCAAAGTACTGTCTTCCTGACAAAGGAATCCATTGACCGGTTTTGGGCTGCAGATCCTGAAGTCTTCCTGATGCTACTTTTCTTCTGTGCTGGGGTACTGTGTTGGCTGGGGTATTTTACCAACCGTAAGCCTTTGTGATTTCTGTATAGCTTTGGCGTGTTTTCTGTGATTGGGAGTCCACTCATCCAGTTCACCTAGGCCACTGCGGAATCCTCCTAGGGTGTCTTCACTGAAGTCCCTGGACCCTCAACTAACTTTAAAATGAAATACTTACTTGTTTGCAGTCTTCCTCTGGATCTCTGACTTTGCCTGCAACTGAACCCTATCTCACCCTGCCTACAGCTGGCACCTACACTACTAGTGTCCCTATACTGCATCTGATCTAACTCATGCTATTGAATAAGGGAAGGACTGGATAAGAAAATGGTTCTGCCTGTGTTCAACAGTTAAACAGTTGGTTGGTAACTGTAACTCAGAGTTAACAGTTACAAACGTTCTTACTTACCTTGAATGTGTGTGGCGCTATTCTGAAAAGTAAATATAAGGTTAAGTTACTCATCTGTGAATTGGTTGTGCCTCTGCCCCAAAAGTAATGATGTTGGTTTCACTTTATTATTCCTGTTAGGATAAAAGTATGAATGTCCCCAATTGGGTCTTGCTTCCCCTGACTTGCTGTTAGCCTGCTCAGAACAAGTCTGCCAAAGATTATACTTACCTTTAAGTTGCTAGCCCCTAAAGTATATAGGTTTTGCTTAATTTGTGTTAGCTGTGTGCCATCCTAAAACAAGTTAAAGGGTTATTCTCATCTCAATCTGTGTTCCACTGATCTTAAAAACCAACTGTAATATAATATTACATTAGGTTTTACCTGCCTGGAATAGCTGTGTGTCATTCCCGAGAAGTATTCCTTTAGGTGTAGCTACACTTGGTCTGCCTGGTGTTTACACAATTAGTGTAAAGAGTTATTGCTTATCTTAGCCTGTGGTCCACTGAGCAGAAAAGCTGTAATTGTATATAGCATCAAAAAGGTCTTACTCACCTAGTATAACTGTGCTATCACAAAAGTAGTAGAGGTAAATACTGTTCCTTATATCTGTGTTCCACTATTCAGAAAAGTATATTTGAAAGTTGGTTGACTGTGATTTCCTTGTTGAGTGTCACTGCATAACTGACAGGGTCTACTACCCTTGAATTACTGTAAAGTAATCTGAAAGTAACTTATGGTTTTACTCCCCAAGAATAGGTGTACCCTATACTGAATGTGTATACAAGGTCTGACATACTTAAAAAATACTGTTAGGTGTTCTAAATAAGGTCTGTGCTTTGATCTGTGTATTTAAAGCACAGTGTTGTGTTTTTATAATGTGTTTACATGCTATATGATAATACTTAATAATCTCTTGGTCTGCTTGTATATAAAATGAACCCTTTATTTTTACATTACTTAGTGTGTCAGTGTTTCTTTGGACCATATGTACAATGCAATTTCTTTGTAATGATTCTACAGCCCTCTCTCCCTCCTAAGATAAGCCTGGCTGCTATGTCTACTCTACCATGAACTCAGATGGTACAGCCTTATATTAAGAGTGGAGACTTGTACTGTCTCAGTTGAATGGTTTTACTAAGCCTTTTGTTGGACTTCAGAAAAACTGTCCTAACAGGGGACCACACTGTCCAAATGAGGCTGGAGCACACAATTAAAATCTCCCCCAATCCCCATATCTGCTCCCTTTGACTATGCCCCCCCCCATCTTGTCCACCACTCGTGGGAAATAAGTATTATTTTTGATATTAGGGGCGTACAAGTTTGTTAGGCACATTTCTCTTCCGTCTAACATTCCCAAAAGGGCGAGAGTCCTCCCGTCTTCAATGCACAGAACTTTGGCTATACGTGGAAGGGGACCTCACCCGCTATGCAGGTCAGTACCCCTCTGGAGTAGGAGGAGTAGGTCGTACCATATACCATGCCCTACCCCCCAAGCTAGCTTTCACTTTCTCATCCTGTTTAGGTGTCCTTCTTGGAGCAACGCCATCTGCAACCCCATCTCTTCAGAAATCCCATTACCTCCATACGCTTGGCTGGATGCTCTTGCTCCCTCACATTCCATGTGAGTATTGTCAACAATCCCATAATTCTGATTGTGGGTCCCCTCCCCCGTGATTTTTTAGCACTCTGTGCTTCCCAGCTCACAGCATGGCTTTGACTTTGAGCTGGAATCCTCCAAACGCCACCCTCCCCCGGCCTCCTCTCACCCTCCCCCTCGATCACCCCCCATTGTGACAACATCTGAAACAAGAAGTAACCTGAATAACTCGTGAGCATCCATGTTCGACTACCTGCCGTCTTGGCCCGTCTCATCATCAGAAGAGACAAACTCTATGCTAGTGCCAGGGGCGCACAGCCTCGCACAATCCTGCAGGGTTGGCAGTCCGTCGGCACATGTCTGGGGTCTTGGTATAAGAACATTCAACAAACAAGTTTCCAAGTATCACTCTCCGCCTTTGTCTGTGTTGCAACAAATCCTAACGCCTCCTTAGATATAGTCTGGTACTATCTTTGCAAATCCAGATCCGGGGTGATCCTCCCTGTTCATCGGGCGGGATCACTCAGCTAGTTGCTCAACCTTGGCATGTAGCTGAAGGATTCCATCCTCCGCCACTGTGACCCTGCTCTCAGTCGAGCTGGAACACAGGCTAAGATAAGCAATAACTCTTTACACTAATTGTGTAAACACCAGGCAGACCAAGTGTAGCTACACCTAAAGGAATACTTCTCGGGAATGACACACAGCTATTCTAGGCAGGTAAAACCTAATGTAATATTATATTACAGTTGGTTTTTAAGATCAGTGGAACACAGATTCAGATGAGAATAACCATTTAAATTGTTTTAGGATGGCACACAGCTAACACCAATTAAGCAAAATCTATATACTTTAGGGGCTATCAGCAACTTAAAGGTAAGTATAATCTTTGGCTGACTTGTGCTGAACAGGCTAACAGCAAGTCAGGGGAAGCAAGACCCAATTGGGGACATTCATACATTTATCCTAACAGGAATAATAAAGTGAAACCAACATCATTACTTTTGGGGAAGAGGCACAACCAATTCACAGGTGAGTAACTTAACCTTATATTTACTTTTCAGAATAGCGCAACACACATTCAAGGTAAGTAAGAAAGTGTGTAACTGTTAACTCTCAGAGTTACAGTTACCAACCAACTTCTTAACTGTTGAAAACAGGAAGAACCCTTTTCTTATCCAGTCCCTCCCTTATTCAATAGCATGAGTTAGATCAGATGCAGTATAGGGACACTAGTAGAGTAGGTGCCAGCTGTAGGCAGGATGAGATAGGGTTCAGTTGCAGGCAAAGTCAGAGATCCAGAGGAAGACTGCAAACAAGTAAGGATTTCATTTTAAAGTTAGTTGAGGGTCCAGGGACTTCAGTGAAGACACCCTAGGAGGATTCCGCAGTGGGCCTAGATGAACTGGATGAGGGGCCTCCCAATCACAGAAAACACACCAAAGCTATACAGAAATCACAAAGGCTTAAGGTTGGTAAAATACCCAGCCAACACAGTACCCCAGCACAGAACAAAAGTTGCAGCAGGAAGACTTCAGGATCTGCAGCCCAAAACCAGTCAATGGATTCCTTTGTCAGGAAAGACAGGACTTTGGAAGGACTTTTGCAGCAGGGATCACGTAAGACGGCTCCAGGCAAGTGTTTCCTAGCGGTTGAATGCGGCTCTGTGAATTTGGCGCATTTTCAGGGTCCAGCACTCTGAGGAGGGGACTTTTCAAACCTGAATCGTACCTCTGGAGATCCAGCAGGATGCCCACGAAGCTTCAGCGAGATTCAGACAATAGTGCACCGCACAATGGCTTGAGGTCCCAGGGTACTGGGGTACTGCAGCGCTGCAAGGTTGTAGCACAACGTGGGATGCCTCAAAATGCAGGTCTTCTGGGTCTCACCAGCCTCTGGGTCAGTTCGTCTTTTTCAGAGTTCCCAGGTCGATTGGGAGGACTACAGCAGGCTCCAATTACACAGCAGGCTCTCAGGTCGCTGGAAATCGTCTCAGCTGCGATTTCTTCATCTTCCTCTTCCGTTTTGGTTCCAGTGGTCGATTACTTCTTCAGCTTCCAAGATCAGACCTTTATGCAGGAACCCAACCAATCAAACAGCCTTGCAACATTCAAACTTAGGGGGTTTGCAGTCCTTACAGGACAGCAAGCCTTCCAGTTTGAACTGGATTCTCACGGTCAGGACGGAATACAAAGGGATGCAGAGTTTTGGACTCCTCCCTCGCTTCCTGCCTTCACATACACTCTGTAGCCTGGGAGGTGAATCCACAGGATTTCCGCCGACGATAAAGTTAACACAAAGAGATTTCCAACCCTGGTGTCATGAGAAAGAACAAGAAAGGACAAGAAACACTGAAATGGCAAGAAAAAGAAGACAGGGGCAATTTTGGTCAAATGAGCACCTATGGGTGCCTTTACCGCGGCTGTGCAAACAGCCCGCGGTAAAGGTGCACCGAATTAATAAAAAGGTTAATTGCCACCAGCCATTAAAGGTATGTTTGTCCTTGTAACATACATGTTACATATAAAATGAGAAGTGGGATACATGGTATCTGCCCAGCACTCCACATAGGGTGGGGGTGCTGGTCTCACCTAATAAAATGTAAAAGGGATCCAAAGATCCTTTCTACCCTTGGGAACTGTAGTTCTCAAGGTTAGCCACAGAAAGTTAAGGGGAGCCACTAGGGCAACCCAGCAACAATAGGCACCTATTGCCAAAAATTTGTCAAAGAGGATAACTTTTAAAAGACAATATGGAGTGTCTTAAAAATGACACTCATAAAAAGAGTAAAAGACTGAGTGTGGAAAAAGATTCCCACTGACTGAGGTATAGGGAAAAATAATCTACCAGTCCAGCAAAAATGTCTGGGGTTGACACAGGTCAGGAAGATTTATTATTGATATGAAAATCTTACCCAACAATCCCCAAAGAACGCAACAACCCGACGGCCTCCAAATCCCTGGGCCGTATCCTGTCGAACCAAGACTTGGTAGACCTTTGGCGCAAGAAGATGGGCAACAGGAAGGGTTACTCATTGTATTCCCACCCACATGGCACGTTCTCGCGCCTGGACTATATTTTCGTGGGGAGGGAACATTACACCCAATTTCGGGAGATCGAATATATGGCAAGGAAAAGGTCAGACCATGACCCGCTAACAGCCATAATGCTCCGGGGTGGGGGGGCGGGGGAGGGAGGACGGGTGTGTTTCACACTTGGAGGCTGCAAGCTGAGGCATTAATAGATGAGGCATATGTGGAGATTGGAAGAGCCATAGGGGACTACTTGACCTAAACAACAGCTCGGTCAACTATTATGGGGTGCTAAGGGAGCCATTTAAAGTGACAAACGGGGGCAAATGCACAGCCGCCACCCACAGTGTTGGTTCCACTTTAAAGGGCTTGGAGGACCGGATTAGAATATTGACAGGGGAAATGACGATTGGTCGCCGTGTGGAGCCAGGCTTCTCTGGGAAAAGGTGCACCGACAACAGGTGCCTGGGGAAACATGATTATGCGCACTATCTAGTGAGGATCCATGGGGAAGGGGAAAAAGCGGAACAACTCCTGGCCTGGCTCCTTAGACGAGAGCAGGTACAGAGTTGGATCACTCAGATGGAGGTGGAAGACAGGATCCTGGTCACCACGCAGGAGGGCATCACAGTCTTCTAAGGGTATTATGAATAGTTGTATGATACCAGGGAGCCCGTGCACACCGAGGACATGGAGGATGTGCTAGACCAGGCTTCATTTCCTTGATTGAGTGCAGAGGCAGCAGCCAAGCTAGAGGAACCTCTTTTGGAGGATGAGAACAAAATAGCGATAGTCACTTGGGAATGGCAAAATGCCTTGGGGCAACGCCCCCCGTCTGAGTTTTATAGGACACACTCTGATCAATTGGTCCCCCGGCTCAGACAGCTCCACGATACAGCTTTTCAGGAGCAGCATCCATGAGGGAAGCTATTGTTGTAGTGTTACCGGGGAGGGATCCGAGGCATAGCCGGTCAGAACGCCCAATTTCGCTGATTAACATGGACACCAAAATACTAGGTAAGGTGTTGGCGACCAGGCTCCTTAAAGAGACCTCCCATTTGATCCACCGAGATCAATGCAGATTTGTATGGGGCAGGAAAACAATGAACCTCAGAAGGCCCCAATACATAATAGAAAAGGTCCTACGGGTGGAGGAGGAATCAGCAATGGTAACCCTGGACCTGGTCAAGGTCTTTGACTCATTTAACTGAGTGGCTTTTCCACGTCCTCGAGAGGAATGGGCAGGGCCCAAGAATGCTAAAGTGGATCGGACTATTGTATCGGGAACCCCTAGCAAGGGACGGGCAAAGTGGTCTTGCACAGCTGGCTATTGGGGAGAGGCACGCACCAGGGTTGCCCGCTATCACCCATTTTATTTGCTCTGGCGCCGGGGCCCATGGCAAGAACTTTCAGAACACAATTTCACGATACGGGGATAGCGGTGGAAGGTCAGCAACATGTCATCTCCCTATATGCTGATGAGGTCCTGTTTAATGTACATAACCCGGGGGTTCATGTCCCTTACATAATGGAGGTGCTACAGCATTTAGATGAATTCACCGGTTTTCAGGTAAACTTGGACAAGTCACTGGTGTTCCCACGGGGCTCGCTAAGCGGTAGAGTGTTGCAGGACCTACCGGAGGTCGGACTCCGCTTGGAGGACTAATCTTTTCACTATTTGGGTATTCAAATTCATCACTCCACAGCAGACACCTTCTAGTATAACATGGGGAGGTGTGATGAATCCTGCAGTGTCCTCAATGATCCCCAGCCTAAAGTCTCCTCCCGTGTGGCCAGGGGAAGGCAGCCGCTACCTGATCCTGACCCTCGGGATGGAGTTCCGAGTGTGGATCACATGGGAGGAGATGGCTGTCAAGGGAGAGTGGTGACTCCAACAAGAGAGAAGCGATGTATTTATCTTTCTTGTGAAGAAGATCCCTTAATTTCAGTTGTTAATAGAATGCTGTCATTTTTTAGAACCATCGTATTGTAAATACTCTAAATGCCACTTGAAAAACCCTGTTCAGTCTTCATGTGTGCATGGTAAACCTAGAACATATCAAACATCTGATGTTTATGGTGATTGTATTTTAAATGCAACTGTTGAACAATACAACTTAAAATCAGGTGAAACCTCAGACTCCAAGTCCCAGAAAGCCTCAGGTACTGTGACGAGTAAGAAGAGCAAGGAGTCCATGTGGAGGAAATGTGATGCAAAGAGTAATGTGCAGTCTAGTTGTCACAAACCTAATCAGCTGCATGGGACATATAAACCCACAAATATCACCAAAAAAGGAGGGATGAGAAAGGCTGCATAGTTCGCAGAGCGGAAAGGGAGACCGGTGGCAGAGGCAATCCCACCGAGAAGAGCTGTGGGGAGAAGAGGAGAAGTCTGCCAGCAGCAGATTGGCGGTGTTCAGGACCTGAGAGGATCTCCAGTGAAGCTGAGGTGAACAGTGTGCAGGGGGACCCAGGGAGAAGCGGTCCTGTGGAGCTGCACTGGTTCTGGCAGCAAATGTCTTCAAAGCGAACGCGTCAGATGGGGGAAACCTGGAACCAGCATTGTCATAAGCCAAAGGCAGAAATGGACGGGGGGAGGGTACCTCATGGACTATTTCAGCAATTACTGGGCAGGATCGGGGGGTGAATGGGGTGGGGGAAAGGTATGTTGTTATTGTCCTTGTTTTATGCTTTGAAAATTTCAATAAACAGATTTTCTTTTAAAACTAGATTTCCAATTTCTGAAGTGAATTGAATCCTGGAATCAATGTCATTCAAATATGTTAGGATAGATCATATATCAAAGATGTGAAGGTAATCTAAAATATTATTTATGTGAAATAAATGTCAAAAGAGATAACAAGGATGATTTGGATGCTCCTAGGTGTCCTACCTTAAGGAGAAGCCACTCTACTGCCTCTAGTCCGAAGTCGTGGGTTATTGATGCTTAAAAGCTGTTTACATCAATCGTAAATACAATGTGGTCTTTATGAAATTCAACATTATCGAGTATCTGTAAAAATAAATGTACTTCTGTATTAGTGGTCATAAAAAGTGATCAATGTATACGCCTAATGGCTGTAAAATACTGTGTGTGTCTGCTGCAACAGGTCTCCTTGGGGTATTGGTAGGATGTTTATGAATCTTCGGGAGAAGGTAGAACTGAACTTTAGGATATGTTATGAATAGAAATAGTTTGGTGTTGAAATTAATCCATTCATGTTCTTCTGCTAGCTTCAATAGTATTGTGATATCAGTCTTGATCTCATCAGTAGGGTCATAATCAAGTTTCCAATATGTACCACTGTCAGCAAGTTGTCTATTGCATTCTGAAAGGTAATCAGTAGTATTCATGAGTACAAGAGCCCCTTACTTGATCCGCAGGTTGAATGGTTATATTATTGTCACTATATAATTCCTTAATCAGTGTTAGTTCATGGGGTTTTAAATTGTAAAATGTGGACTGATTATAGGAAATCTTACTCAAATCTTGTAAAACAGCTTTGTGAAAGATATATATGTATGGAAAACTGATGGGGACATGAAAGTGCCGGTGGAATTGAATTCAATCATATCTTCCTCTGTGGGGAAGAGGGGAGAACTCTCATCCATGGTCTCAGTGAAGAATAGCTGCAAACAATAAGTTTTCGAATAAATCAAAATAGTGAAACCTTTGAGTCAAATAAGGTAGTACTATAAGTGGGATCACAGTGTAAACTCTTCTGTAAAGTGGCTATTTCATTTGGGCTGAGTACCCAATCTGAAAGATTAGCTCAACCAGACAACACCAGAAGAAAATCTATGTATTAACCTTTCAGATAGGGTAAGCAATTATTTTATCCAGCCCCTCTCTTAGGTAGGTTTGCAATAAGGACACATCGATTTTTCTGTTCAAATCATAATGTTGTGGAATTCTCTTCCCAATTTTGTGCGCCACAAGGCAAATGTTTAGTTCAGAAAGGCAAGTCATGGTTAATCCTGCAATTGATTTCCTCACATCTACGTTTGGCTAAATAGTGCCAAAAGTATCATGTGGGACAAATGTTGCAATCACATATATCAGCATGAACCACTGTTGTGGATAACGAGAAATTGAGCAGGAAATGTGTTGGTAAATAAACAGATACAAGCTCACTCACCTCTCCAAGAATGAACTCCAAATCGCAGAACTGACGATTTTCCCAGAGCCGTCCATAATCATCATGTAAAGTGCATTTCGGGTAGCAAGAAAACTGGAAGAAAATACAGATGAAAACACCTTTATAAATCCCTCTAGTCAATAAGAAGCATAACTGAGTGGTACATATTTGTAGATGTAACAAAAACTAGGAGATATGTGCATTTTACACTTTAAATTCTTGTGAATTGTATGTATATCTGTAATGTACATCAAAACATTTTTCTGTCAATTTACAAAAAAGAAAGCCACATGGATTATTTTCTTGTGGTGGGTTTTGGGGTGAATTAATATAAATTATCAACTTTTCATTCTTCTAACGATGTTATCTTCTATTTTATTCCTATGTATCTTAAAGTTGACCTTTGTATTCTGTGATTATAGGGGGTTAATAGACTTTTTTCGCAAGAAAGAATCAAACATGAAATTCGATTAATAATGATAACGTGTTTTAGGTAACTAACTTTCTTGGAAAAACATGACTAAATTCACATTAACTTTTTCAAAGTTGAGAATTATTAGCTTTGTTTTTCAAAAAAACCATTATGCTGTTGCAAGGGACCTCTCAAAGTATTTAGAATAGGTGAAAACATTTGAGCACAGTGGATTTCCCTTCCACATAGTAATTTTAAAACGAGGAATGCTATAGATATAACATGTTCAATCCCAACTGTGCACAAATTAATTCTAGAAGTGAAGTAATTTCCACTGAGACAAAGACCCCTGTCTGGCTTTGCAACTTTGGGGGAGAGTTCCTTGAGCCAGTGGATGATTGGTGGAATGGGGAGGATTCCCTGGTCACTCTCCCGCGGTCCTCTCCACTTGGCAGGCGTTAGTCATGTTAGCTTAAGCTAAACCAATCATGGGGTGGTCCCACCCACCATCCCCAATGCAATACTACACTGGGACATCCCAGTTCTAAAACCCATATTCCCTAACTTGACTTCTAGCACTAAATCCCCAGAAAGTCATCCAAAAATCAGGAGAGAGACAAGGACAGGCTGGCTGTGCAAACCAGTTTTGTAAATCAAAATGGCAATTGTTCTTAATAAAACCAGCCCATCTGGCCAAAGCCCAGTGGGCCAACCACTGCTTAGCTCAAGCCCCACTGCAGAGAGAGTTCAGTTTGCTTGTACTGTAATAGCGTGTTAGCCAATGGCTGAATAGAGTGTTGATCCAAAACAAAACAACAAGTCGATACCTTAATTAGGCTAATAAAGTCATTTATTTGCTTGTTTATATTTGAGCTTTCGTGGTCTTCTCCACTTGCTCAGGGAGGGATGAAAAGAGGCCTTTGAAACACATTACAGGTTGAACAGACCATCTTGGGATTCTTTTTTTTTTAATGTGTGCCTTCCTGTGTACCTGATTGCAGTTTTACTAAAAGAAGCATGCATTAGATGTTGATCGCCTTGCAGACTTCAAGGTTTGAACAGCAGAGGCGTAGACAGGATAGGGCCTGAGCGGGCAAAGCCCACCCCAAATATATAAATGCCCACTCAGTAGTGCTCTGTGGGTATTTACAGGGGTTAATGTCACTGCAGTGGTCCCCACTAGATTACCTTCAGTCCCCACAATCCTAGCTACGTCTCTGTTGACCAGTACACTGTTAAGCGGGGAGGGTGGATCAGTGGAACGAAGGAGAAGAGAAAGAAAGAAGAGAAAGTGAGAAGAAAAAAAAAACACAGCCATCCCTGTGGAGTCCTCTCAGGAAGGTAGGAGTGGATAGGACAGTGCCACTCGTAGGTGCAGTCCAGCAGAAAATCAGCACCCCTGCACAGACCGTACTTTCCTTACGGAATCCCAGACCAAGGCCCCCTAGCACAATCGCGGACATGGGACTAGCCGGGCCGCCATCACTATTCTGCAGCAGGCTTTTGTGGCTAAAAGGGGCTTAACCCCTTATTCGATAAGGAATACACAAAAATATATGCAGAAGCTCTGTCAGCTGGCGAGAAACCATCTACAAGGAGCCCAAACTCAACAAGAAAGAGCATATAACAAGGGAGCCAGGATACGCACTCTAAGTGGGAGACCAAGTAATGATACTGCTGCCCACCATGCAGAACAAACTACTAGCAAGGTGGCACAGACCCTATATCATTTGCGGTACGGTCAATGTCATGACATGTCAAGAGGGGGGAAGTGACCCTTCTCAACCTGGAGCAGACTGCTCACTAAAACAAAAATCAGAAGGAACAAGTTACTTACCTGTAACTGTTGTTCTCCAGCATGGGTCTGGCATGGATTCATATGCTCATGAATATTCCCCGTCGTCAGGCCGGGAATCCTCCGTAAAGAAAAAATCAGTATCAGTTTTGTTTCTGATCTGTCTTTCTCAGTAGTAACCAATCACTGGTCTCTGGGTCATACTGCCCCCAGCCAATGACTGCCCTCTCCCTAAGCCCCGCCCCAGGCAGCCATCTTCATATCTGTTAGCACGCAAAGTGGCAGTATGACCAAGTGAAGAGCCGTAGAGGGTTAGGAGGGAGGGTTTGCGTGTGAATCCATGCCAGACCCATGCTGGAGAAGAACAAGTTACTTCTTACCTTGTAACGTTCTTTCGACGGGATGTTCCTCCGACGTATTCCTTCTCTTTGATAATACGTTTCCAGCTTGCTGGCCTCGGAAATTTTTTCTGTAGAGGGCGCTGCGCGTCGACATCTGCTGAGTCAATGTCCCTCGACGGCCACCGTATCGGCGCCGACGTCATCATGCCCATAAATAGTCACACGCTGCGTCCGTTGCTCAGTTCCGTTTTGTAGCATAAGAAAAGTCATGCCTGAATTGGTTATTGACCTTGAAGGAGCGTAAGCTGCAACCACAAGGGAAGTATCACTGCGGGGATGGCTGGGAGGGGCGATAAGGAATACGTCGGAGGAACATCCCGTCGAAAGAACGTTACAAGGTAAGAAGTAACTTGTTCTTCGAAGGGATTGTATCCTACGACGTATTCCTTACCTTTGATAGACTCCCATAGCAGTGTCATGTAATTGGAGGTGGGAGTGAGTATGTTATGTATCCCTTTAGGGATGGACCGAATGTAATACGGCCTTGCCAAATCTGGTCTCTTGAGTAGTGGAGGAATCCAGATTGTAAAATTTTGTGAATGTATGTGCGGACGACCATGTGGCAGCCGCACATATGTCTCGGACCGGTACCCATCTTTGGAGAGCCGAAGAGGCTGCGATACCCCTGATAGAATGAGCCCTGAGATTTTGGGGTGGCTCTTTCCCTGGCAGTTTGTAACATTCGAGAATGGCCAAAATAATCCACCTGGAGATGGTTTGTTTTGTTATGGGTAGTCCCAACTTGTGACCTGAGTATTCTACAAACAGTTGGTCTGCTTGCCTGATCCTAGCCATTCTGCTGATGTAAAAGCTGAGAGCTCGCCTTGGGTCCAGCCTATGTAGCCTTTCCTCCTCTTTCCCCGGATGGGGAGGAGGGTAGAACGAAGGTAAGGTAATTTTCTGAGTAATATGAAATTCAGAAACCACCTTTGGGAGGAAATTAGGCTTCACCTGTAGGACAACTTTGTCCTTGTGGAAGATTGTATGTGGGGGTTTACAGGAGAGAGCTTGTAGCTCGCTCACCCTCCTAGCAGATGTTAGTGCTACCAATAGGACAGTTTTAAGCGTGAGAAATCTCAGCGCACAAGAGTGAAGTGGTTCGAATGGAGTGCTCATTAGAAAGTTTAAGACTAAATTTAAGTCCCATAAGGGAACCTGGAATGGTTTTGGAGGATAAAGATTAGTTAATCCCTTGAGAAATTGTACCACTAGAGGAAGTTTGAAATACGATGGTTCCTCCGCAATGCGCTTGAAGATAGAAAGCGCTGTGAGATAGCCTTTTACAGTGCCAACTTGAAGGCCTCAGTTTGCCAAGTAGAGTAGAAACGATAACACTGTTGGTGTACCACATGAAAAAGGGTCGATATTCTCTTCCCTACACCAGCTGCAAAATTTGTTCCAACGGCAGCGGTATAAAGACTTTGTTGCTGGCCTTCTGGCCGAAAGCAACACCTCCATGACATCATCAGGGAGATCCCAATCCTTGTACCTCACCCTTTCAGAAGCCAAGCGTGAAGGTTGAGGGTTCTGGTGTCTGGATGGAGAACCTGACCTCCCTTCTGCGAGAGAAGATTCTCTTTGAGTGGATTGGAGGACAGATGGACATATCTAGAAGGTCCGGGTACCACGTTCTCCTGGCCCAATCCGGGGCAATTAGGATCCTGGTTTTCCGGAATCTTCTCAACCTCCTGATCATTTGAGGAATAACAGGGACTGGTGGGAACGCGTAAAGGAGTGGAAACTCCCAGTCCACTACGAACGCGTCTCCTAGAGCTCCTCTCGGGGGAAATTCCCTTGAACAGAACTGATCGCACTTCCTGTTGGTGCTTGTGGCGAACAGATCCACCTGAGGGGTTCCCCAAAGGGCGAAGATCTCTTGAAGGACTTCCTGAGCTAGTTCCCACTCGTGGGAGACTGTGCTCTGCCTGCTCAGAGCGTCAGCTGTCAAGTTCTTCTCTCCGGCTAGGTGGACTGCCGATAGAGAGATTCCTTCTTGGATTGCCCAAAACCAGAGCTGCATCGCCTCTCTGCACAGTGGCAGTGATCCTACGCCTCCTCTTTTGTTGAGGTAGTGCATGGCAACCGTGTTGTCCGTCATTATCAGGACATTTCTCCCCTGTACTGATGGCAGGAAAGCTTTCAGCGCTAGTCTGATCGCTCTCAGCTCCAATAGGTTGATGTGTAGTCTGGACTCCGATGGAGACCAACGACTGCTGATGGTCAAGTCTTTGGCATGGGCTCCCCACCCCGTGAGTGAGGCGTCTGTGACTACTGTTATCTCCGGCCATGGTTGCCAAAACAGTTCTCCTTTCAAGATGTTCTCTGGATAGGCCCACCATTGAAGGTCGAGGGCTACCTTGTCCGGAATCCGGAGGAGATCTGTCATTCTCCCTGAGAATTGCGACCACTGACTTCTCAGTGCCCACTGAAGAGATCTCATTCTCAGGCGAGCCTCTGGCACAAGGAAGATGCATGATGCCATGAGGCCTAGCAACCTCAAAAAGTCGAAGGCTGGGAGACGTTGGGCATTTTGAAACTTGGTGACCATCTGTAGAATATCTTGAGCCCTCACCTCTGGTGGCGAGGCTTTTCCCAGGGAAGTGTCCAGGACCGCTCCAATGAACTGGAGTCTCTGTGATGGTATCATCTGTGACTTCTTTAAATTGAGGGAGAAGCCCAGTCTGTGAAGGAAGTGACAGACTTAATCTAGCTGGGCCTGGGCCTGTTCCGAACATACAGCCCTGATCAGCCAATCGTCCAGGTAGGGGTAGACTTGGATCCCTTTCGTCCTTAGACTCGCCGCCACTACCGACATCAGCTTGGTGAAGACCCTCAAGGCGGAGGTCAGCCCAAATGGCAGAACTCGAAATTGATAATGAGAGTCGCCAATTGCGAACCTCAGGTATTTCCAGTGTTTGAGATGGATTGGCACATGGAAATAAGCATCCTGAAGGTCTAGAGATACCAGCCAGTCCTGGAGCTGGAGGGCATGAAGGATCTGAGAGAGAGTTACCATCTTGAACTTGTCCTTCCTGAGGAACTTGTTCAATTCTCGTAAGTCCAGGATGGGTCTCAGTCCTCCGTCCTTCTTTGGTATGAGAAAGTAGGGGGGGGGGGGGGGGGGGGGGGGGGAAAGAGTACCAGCCCTTGTTCCTGTCCGCTACAGGTACCGGTTCTATGGCACCTTTCTCTAGCAGGTCTATAATTTCCTGCAAGAGAAACGGATCTGGAACTTTTAGAGAGCTGTTCCCCGGTGGATGACTCTGAGGAATGTGTAGAAAGGGTAGGCAGTAAACCTGGGCAACTGTCTAAAATGCCAAAGCATCAGACGTTATAGCCTGCCCCCTACAGGTGTATTGTGTGGGAAGGCCTCAGAGTGGTTTGGGGGCAGCTGATGCAGATGCCGAGGGTAAAGAGGCACCTGCTACTGCTGCGGCCTTAGTACTTTTGACCCGTCCACCTCGGGTGGATCTCCTTTGGCCTCTTTGAGCCGGCTGTCCTCTGCCTTTCCCGAATGCGGAATAATAGCGAAAGGACTTTCCTCTCCCAGAGGTTCCTGAGGGGCGAAAAGGAGTTTGGCGGATAGCAGCTACTAAAGATTTTGCTGCTGCTTTAGAAGTCTGCAATTTTTCCAGACTGTCATCAGCCTTTTTCCCCGAATAGTGAAGAGCCGTCAAAGGGCATATTCAAAAGTCTGGCCTTTACATCTGGAGCAAAGCCAGACTTTAACAACCACGCATGCCTGCGGATTGTTGTACTTGCCGCCATGGCCCTGCTGATACTGTCAGCGGAATCGATGCCAGTTTGAAGTGACATGGCATCTTTGAATCTTTATTAATGTTAAGGAAGGCTTCCTTTTCCTCTCCTTCGGGTATGCAGTCAGCCGCTGATGAAGCACACTCCCATAGTGTGTGACTGAACCTGGCGAGCATACAGGTGGCGTTGATGGACTTCAACGCCATACTACAAGCAGAGAAGGCTTTCTTCGCCATAGAATCGTACCTCTTGTCATCTCTATCCTGTGGGACAGTAGGGTAAGCGGTCCTACTGCTAGATGAAGTTGCCGCTTGAACCACCAGGCTCTCTGGAGTCGGGTGTTTTGATAAGTATTCAGGGTGTAACGCTCACCTGATTCCCGCAGAGGCGCCGGTCTTGACTGGGTGAATGCCGTATCTTCAAAGGTGATGTGTAACACACGGTTGGCTCTTTGGGCTGGACCTCTGTGCACTGTATGTCTGACTCGAAGAGTAATATGTCTGCAGATAGAAAATATGGGATTAATGAACTGGGGTTATTGGGTGCCTCTCTCCTCTTCCCTTTCTCTTCTCCTGTAGAACCCCAAAGGTTAACACCCTCACCTTAGGTAAGTGAATGCCAAGCTCTCCATCTGCCTCGGCGCAGGGTGCCGTAACCAGTTTCTTCACTGGATAAGGGTGCAGGCCTCTTGACCTCAGAGGACTGCTGTCCGTCGTTAACTGCACGAACGGTAAGTTCTGGGCACTTCAAATGTCTTAAAAGTCTTTTGTAATTATATCTCTTGTTTTGCAGGGTTCCGGCGATGGCGGATGGCAGGCTGATGCGAGTTGAGGATCGAACCCGGATGAGGAATAGAAGCGCCTGGAAGCACGTAAGTAAGCGCTTGTAGCCTGCTTCACGATGCGCACTAACTGTCCCTTTTATCTTGCAGGTACAAGTTCGGAGCTTTAGAGAAGCTGAAGGGTGCTGGAATACCCACTGGATTCGGCGTGGGAAGGAGTAATGGCACGTGAGTAATAAAGTTGCCCATTGTCTTTAAACGCACCTTCTTTTGTCTTTCAGATGCTGGAATGCAGTGCGAAGACCTCCGGAGCATGCGAAGAGTAGGTAAGCCTTTGTCTTTCAGATGCCGGAATGCAGCGCGAGGGGTTGGTGACAGCCGATGGACCAGGTAAGAGATGCGCTGCCACTGAAGACCGTAGTGCTAACCTGTTCTTTCTTTGTCTTTACAGGTGCTGCTGAAGACTGGATTCCAGGATGGTAAGCCTTTGTTCCCTTAGGCCCAGGATCAGAAGCAGAAGACACGATGAGCGTTCTGCTGCAGAGAATGCAGAATAAATAACGCAAAGCAAGATTCATCCACCGGGTGTGGTTTAAATAGCCTCCTGTAGTGCTTAGGTGTCTCCTTCCACTCCTAGGTAAGAAAAGAGTTCCTGCTTTCCAGAAGAGTTCCAGTGTTCTGAATCTAGGGAGTGGCTCCTGCCCCACCCAACAGGAAAAGTAGTTCCAAACAGAAGAGGATCAGAGGCTCAGCTGGCAGGCAAGTAAGCAGCATGGTCTGCTGCAGGTAAGTCCACCCAAGCATTATGAGCCCGGCGCTTCCAGCGCTGGGACTGGGCATATTTATGAGCCTGGTGCCACTGGCGCCAGGACTGGGTCCAAAAGGTCCCAATTGGGACTGGTTGGCCCTCGGAACCTGGGTTATGGATCTGCTTCCAAGGGAGTTGGGAAAACCCTGACCTTTTGGAAGCAGAGATCATGACAGTACCCCCCCTCAAGACCCCTCCCATACCGGGCTTCTCCGGGGGTTTTGGCTTGTCAGGAAATGTTCGGTGAAATCTTTTGATTAGGCGAGGAGCGTGGACATATTCAGCAGGTTCCCAGGATCTCTCTTGGGGGCCGTAGCCTTTCCAGTCAATTAGGTAAAATAGTTTAGATTTGGAGATCTTGGAGTCCAGAATGCTTTTGACTTCAAACTCGAGTTCTCTATCAACTAGGATGGGTTTTGGAGATTTAGTTAGTCGGGTTTGAGGTTGCACGGGTTTTAATAGAGAGACGTGGAAGACCGGATGTATCTTCATGTGCGGGGGCAAGTCCAACTTGACCGCTACTGGGTTTACTATGGTAGTGATGGAATAGGGACCAAGGTATCTTGGGTTGAATGTGCGTGGCCCTTTTAGAGGTAGATATTTGGTGGATAACCAGACTTGGTCCCCTACTTGATATTGAGGGGCTTCCTTCCGATGTTGATCTGCTCCTTTCTTGTATTGTTCTTTAGCCCTTTGAAGGTGAGAAACAGCTTCCTTAAAGGCTTGGGTGATTGTAGAATGCAGGTAGTCTACTGCTGGTGTTTCAAGATCTTGGAGGGGATCCAACTCCGAGGTTCGAGGGTGACTGCCGTACAAAAGAAAAAATGGTGTTTTCCCAGTTCCCGAATGGACAGAGTTATTGTAGGCATATTCGGCTATCCAAAGGATGTCTTTCCAAGTTTTTTCAGTTTGTTGCAGCATGCAGCGTAAATACTGTTCCAGAGTTTGATTGGTCCTCTCGGTTTGTCCGTCGGTCTGAGGGTGGTGACTGGTCGATAGTCTCACATCAATTTGAGCCGACCGACAGCAACTTCGCCAAAAATGAGAAATAAACTGACTACCTCGATCCGAAATTAGAACCGAAGGAAAACCGTGTAGTCGGACGATGTTTTCGAGAAATTCTCGGGCCAGAGTTGCTGCTGTTGGCAAGCCTTTGAGCGGAATGAAATGCGCCATCTTGGAGAATAAGTCCACGATTACTAGAATCGTATTGTATCCGGAGCATGGAGGTAGATTGGTGATGAAGTCCATAGAAAGCGTATGCCAAGGGCGAGGTGGGATGTCAATAGGGCGTAAGAGGCCTGCTGGTCTTTCCTTTTGACTCTTGTTTTGGGCGCATACTCCACAGGACATTATAAAATCTCTGATATCTTTTTTCCAAGACGGCCACCAGAAGTAGCGCTTGATCTTTTCTGAGGTCTTGGCCATACCGGGATGACCTTCCATTAAAGAATTGTGATAACAGGAGATTACTTTTTTCTGTAAATCTATGCTGGGTAGGTATAATCGTTCTTGGAAATACAATAAGTTGTCCTTTACTGCAAAGTCCTTTTCCTGCAGATGCCAATTCTGTATGTCTGCTGGAGTTACAAGTTGCCTGGCTTTATCCTTAACTTCCTCTATGGATTCTGTGGCGATTACACCGAGAATTCTTTGTTCGGGAATGATTGGTACAGGTTTAGGGTTGATCAAGTGTTCTTCCACTCCCATCCGAGAAAGGGCATCAGCTTTACCGTTCTTTGTACCAGGTCGATAGGTAATTATGAAGTCAAACTCGGCAAAGAATAATGCCCAACGGAGTTGTCTAGAGGATTGGGCTTTTGCGGTTTTCAAATATTGCAGGTTTCGGTGATCCGTAATCACAGTAACGGTGTGTCGGGCCCCCAGCAGATAATGCCGCCAAGCCTTAAAGACAGACTTCATAGCCAGAAGTTCCTTGTCAGTAATCGTGTAATTGATTTCAGGAGGCGAGAATTTGCGGGACCAAAATGCCACGGGATGCAACTGATTGGTTACCGGGTCCTTTTGTGATAGAACTGCCCCCATGGCAAGGCTTGAAGCATCAGTTTCCACGATGTAGGGGAGTTCGGGGCGAGGGTGTTTTAAGATTGGTGCAGAGATAAATTTAGTCTTCAAATCCTGGAAAGCTTGTTCCGCCTCGGTAGACCATTCAAAACGTTTGTTTTTCTTTAACAAGGCAGTGATGGGCTGGACTATTCGAGAGAATTCGGGGATAAACCTGCGGTAAAAGTTAGCGAAGCCTAACATGCTTTGCACACCTTTTACGGAGGATGGTGATGGCCATTTGAGAACTGCATCGACCTTCTTTGAATCCATAAGTACTCCGCCAGGTGATAATATGAATCCCAAGAATTCAACTTCAGTCACGTTGAAAACACATTTTTCCAACTTAGCGAAAAGTTTGTGTTGACGCAATCTTTCGAGGACCATTTTCACGTGTTTCCGATGTTCAGATTCCGATGAAGAATAAACGAGGATGTCGTCAATGTAAACAACAACACACACATCTATGAGCTCTCTGAGGACATTGTTCATTAAATATTGAAAGGCGGCCGGGGCATTGCAAAGTCCGAAGGGCATGACCTGATATTCAAATAGCCCATACTTGGTGCGGAAGGCAGTCTTCCATTCATCGCCCTCTTTTACTCGTACCAAGTGGTAAGCTCCTCTAAGATCGAGCTTTGTATATATGCATGCTTTTCTGACTTGGTCCAGGAGTTCTGGGATCAAAGGTAACGGATATCTATTCTTAACGGTGATCTGGTTCAGGGAGCGATAATCGATACAAGTTCTAAGGTCTCCTTCCTTTTTTGGAACGAAGAACAAAGCTGAAGAAGCAGGGGACTTGGAAGGACGAATAAACCCATTCGCCAGGTATTGATCCAGGTATTGTCGAAGGTGAAGGTTCTCAGGCTCGGTGAGGGCATAAATTCTACTACAAGGAGGAGTAGATCCAGGTATCAGGTCTATCTGGCAGTCATAAGACCTATGAGGAGGTAGAGTGTTAGCCTGATCCTTCCGGAAAACATCTTGGTATTCAAGGTATTCGGGAGGTAACTGGGGAGTCTCTGAAGAAATTGCTGCCAGTGCAACACCAGGTGGAGGGTGACAAGTAGAGACACATTCTGGAAACTGGACCGTTCTTGCTCGCCAATCGATCAGAGGATTGTGTTTCTCTAACCAAGGTATTCCTAGAATAATCTGAAACTGAGGGGCCTTGATCACATCGAACACGATCTTCTCATGGTGTCCATCTTGACTTACTAGCGTCACCTCTTGAGTGGTATGCGTTACTGGCCCGGAGGCTATCTCCGTACCATCCACTGTAGTAATGACGTCCTTTACAGCCTTGGGACAAAGAGTTAGATTCATCCTCAAAACCATTTCATGATCCACATAATTGCCGATGGCACCGCTGTCGACGTAAGCTTCAATTGCATGTAATCGATCCGGATTATCCGGGCTAATGAGGACCATAGGTATCACGAAATGCGAGGTCACGGAACTGGTTTTCACGCTCGGCAAGAGGACCTCTATTCTTGTCGGGCGAGGTCGTTTCCCTGCTCAGAGTTTGTAACTTTGGTAACTGCAGCTCCTACTGCCTTCTTGGCAGGTTTCACCGGACAGTCTCGAAGAAAGTGCCCTGAGTTTCCGCAATATAGGCATAATTGCAACTGTTTTCTCCTTTCCCGCTCCTTTTGTGTTAGAGGACCTTTCAGACCCCCTATTTGCATGGGTTCCCCGGAGTCTACTCCTTTGGAAGGAGTTGGCGGTTTGGAAAATACTCGAGCATCAAACTTGGAACGGTCGGCCTTCCTGTTCTGTAGTCTATGATCTATTTGAACGACCAAGTCTATATAATCCGAACAGTCTTGTGGGGGATTCACTACTTGGGCTAAAACGTCTTTGAGCTCTCCACGTAGACCTCTATAAAAAAGCGTAATCCTTTTGTCCTCAGGCCATTGAGTTTCCACTATTAGTCTATTGAAAGATGCAATATAAGCCAAAAGGTCTTGATTACCCTGTCGCAACGAAAGAAGCTCATTGTCCAAGGCCTGCCCCTGTGAATGTCTTGCGAACAGTTTTTCCATACTAAGCTGAAAGGCTTGAAAATCATGGAGAACCGGATCATCTTGATTAACTAGAGGGATCGACCAGTCTGCCGCATTGCCACTAAGGTACGAAAGTACAAAAGCTACTTTAGCTTGATCAGTTGGAAAGGCTGCTGGCCGGCATAAGAAGTGCAACCGGCACTGATTGATAAATACTGCAAACCTCTTTGGGTCACCAGAAAATCGTTCGGGCGGAGCCAGAGGTACATTCCCAGGTAGGTTGATCTGCACTGGATTCATAGAGGATGTTGAAGGAAGATTTGCCCCTGATGCGGGTAACGGGGTTTGTCCGGCTTGTGACTGTAGCAATTGTCTAGCAAGACCGTCTGTTCTCTCTTTGGAAATGATTAGTTCCCTTCTTAGAGCATTCGTTTCCTGACGAGCTGCATGCACTTCTGCCCTTAGTTCCCCAAGTAACCGGGCTAGGTGGTCAGTATCCGAGGTTTCCATAGCGCCTGGGCGAGAGTTTTGCGGTAGGCTTTGCGTTTCTGTAACGCTCACCTGATTCTCGCAGAGGCGCCGGTCTTGACTGGGCGACTACCGTATCTTCAAAGGTGATGTGTAGCACCCGGGTGGCTCTTTGGGCTGGACCTCTGTACACTGTATGCCTGACTTCAAGAGTAAGATGTCTGCAGATAGAAAATATGGGATTAATGAACTGGGGTTATTGGGGTGTCCCTATCTCTTTCCTTTTTTGCTCTCCTGTAGACCCCCAAAGGTTAACGCTCTCACCTTAGGTAAGTGAATGCCGAGCTCTCCATCTGCCTCGGGGCAGGGTGCTGTAACCAGTTTTTTCACTGGATCGGTAGCGCAGGCCTCTTGACTTCAGAGGGCTGCTGTCCGTCGTTTACTGCACGAACGGTAAGTTTCGAGTAATTCTACTGTCTTTAAAGTCTTTAGTAATGATGTCTCTTGTTTTGCAGGTTCCGGCGATGGCGGATGACGGGCTGAAGTGAGTTGAAGATGGAGTCCGTGTGATGAATAGAAGCGCCTGGAAGCACGTAAGTAAGCGCTTGTTGCCTGCTTCAGGATGCGCTCTAACTGTCTTTTATTTTGCAGGTACGAGTTCGGAGCGGCTGCAGGGTGCCGGAATACCCACTGGGTTAGATGTGGAAAGGAGTAATGGCACGTGAGTATTAAAGTTCCCCAATGTCTTTAAACGCACCTTGTTTTGTCTTTCAGATGCAGGATGCAGCGCCGAAGGCCTCCGGAGCGCACGAAGAGTAGGTAAGCCTTTGTCTTTCAGATGCCGGAATGCTAACCTGTTCTTTCTTGTCTTTATAGGTGTTGCTGAAGACTGGATTCAGGATGGTAAGCCTTTTTCCTTAGGCCCAGGATCCGATGCAGAAGACACGATGAGCGTTCTGCTGCAGAGGATGCAGAATAACGCAAAGCAAGATTCATCCACCGGGTGTGGTTTAAATAGCCTCCTGTAGTGCTTAGGTGTCTCCTTCCACAGCCACGCCTAGGTAAGAAAAGAGTTCCTGCTTTCCAGAAGAGTTCCAGTGTTCTGAATCTAGGGAGTGGCTCCTGCCCCACCCAACAGGAAAAGTAGTTCCAAACAGAAGAGGATCAGAGGCTCAGCTGGCAGGCAAGTAAGCAGCATGGTCTGCTGCAGGTAAGTCCACCCAAGCATTATGAGCCTGGCGCTTCCAGCACTGGGACTGGGCATATTTATGAGCCTGGTGCCACTGGCGCCAGGACTGGGTCCAAAAGGTCCCAATTGGGACTTGTTGGCCCTCGGAACCTGGGTTATGGATCTGCTTCCAAGGGAGTTGGGAAAACCCTGACCTTTTGGGAAGCAGAGATCATGACAGACCTATGCTTCATATAGAGCATGTCTAATGGAGACTTTTCTTTAGAACCAGTTCTGATATGTAACATTAAGCCAATGGGTAGGCAATTTAAGCGAAACCTCAAAAATGTCTCTAAAATAGAGACTGGGGAACTTCAATAAATATCTTGGTAACACACCCAATTTCTCAGGCTCCTCACTCAAAAGATTACATAATTGATATTTACTCAGCTGGCCTACTCTATTAATCCAATCCATTTCCCATAGGATTTGCAATATGGTTCAAAGCACTAGTATTAAGTTCCTGTAATAAACAGTTACTTTTATCAGATGGATCATTTATCCATTCACTGGAGCCCTGCAATAAACATTCCTTTAAGTCAAAGAACAATATTTTCTTAGAAGAAAATATATTTTAAATAAAGTGCTAGAATTTTTCAATGAACCTGTGCTTTTAAAGAGCTTAAACCAAGTTAATATCTTATGGTTGAGATCAAAATGTTATTCGATAGACGGAGTGCTTTCCTCCATGGGATGACCTCCAACATGAATATGCAAGTCCGAGCACATATACTTACACAGTTTTATTAGGGGCAACAGTGAAAACTGACAATATCTGTTTTTGATCCTTCTCATTTGAGCTGAGAGTTGTAATACTTTTTTCTCAGAAATTGGGAGATGACCACAGTATTGTTCCTGTTGTATATCTGCTCTCAACAGTTATTTTTGATGATTTGGCCGGGTCGAATCTACTGAAGAGTGACCATAGATCTTCAAATAATGTTGTATCCATATGTTTTCCGATATGGGATTTTTTTGTCGTAACTGAGGTTTTCCAGAGTCTGTGTGGACAATTTGCCAAAATTCAGTCACTTTAAATATACGATTCTTAAGCCTCATTTGGCTATCACGATTCAACATGAAGTATTTTTGACTTTTAATCCAGATTTTGTATTCGTGTTTTACTTGGGGTGTTTCAATATGGTATTTACTTACATTAAGGTGTGCATTGTTAAGTTTCTTAAGCGGACAGCAAAGGTTCTTTTCTTACATGCCACTTCAATTGAAACAATGTGTTCTCTGCCTTTTTGTGGTAGTATTCAAATAGATTTGTGTATCTTTATGGAGGGACATGGCTTCTGCAATACATTTATGGTACCATAAAGGGGACAGGGAATAAAACATCTCACAACTAGGAGCAATGCTCAAATTATAGTCTACGTTCTTGCTAAAATTGTTAGGGAGAATTCTCTGTTTGGGCTGAATTTCCCTACCTAGTGAGTCCCCCAGCAGCTTTGCTGGATTTCTGGGGTTTCTTTTTTTCTCCTGCCAAGAGTGAGACTCTTTTACCCTCACTCTTGGACATGTTGAAGTGTGTTTTCTTGGTTAAACCTTGTGTTGAATGGGCTATGGGGTCTTTTACTCCATAGGGCCTCATGTATTTTTGTGATGTGGGTTACACAGCACCCTCTGTGCCGTGACCCAGGGGTGTCCTAGGGACTCCCCAACATAGACTCCATACCCTGGGAC
The DNA here is from genome assembly GCF_040938575.1 of Ambystoma mexicanum. Classification (NCBI taxonomy): domain Eukaryota; kingdom Metazoa; phylum Chordata; class Amphibia; order Caudata; family Ambystomatidae; genus Ambystoma; species Ambystoma mexicanum. The sequence goes on along the minus strand of NC_090932.1, from coordinate 1,174,550,333 downwards.
TGGCTACTGTCTCCCAGGGCATGTAAAGTCACCAAAGACTTTGCTAGTCTTGAATCCTGAACAGAACCAGTACAAACCATCATATTGTGGACGTACTGGCTGGGGCAATTCGATTGCCCCAGGGTCTGTTAGTCGAGGGGGCACGTCTCCGTCCCCCCTGATCGAGTTTTGGCTGGTGGCAGTGGAAACTACGTTTTATATTCAACCGCGAATATTTTCCTATGGGATTTCCCATTGTTTTAGGCTAACACATTTAATTATTTATTTACGGTAGCCTTAAACATACCGCCGGTTTATATATTTATTATTATGACTCCGGTTGGGACTTTTTGCCAAAACTTGATTCTAAAATGGCGTTGGCGTTCGCCTCTGTAACTCTGACCCAAAGTGGAGCCCTTTGTTCCACTTTTGGCGGGCTTCTCCACAGAAGCCCTCCAAAGTGGTGCCACTCTGTCTGGGGTACTTAGGAGGGGTGGAGGGGGGTTTAGGCACCCTGGACTGAGTTACCTTGGTAACTCAAGTCGCACTCCGTCCTGATTGGCCCAAGTGGTGAGCCGGCCGGCTCACCACTTAGCATGTTTGAGTGACAGCTAGGCTGGGTGAATGGGGGTTTGCTGCATAAAAGCAGGGCTTTGGGGACTGGAACTTTAGAAGTCGCCACAGGACCAAGAATCCGACGAGGGAAGAGCTGAGCCGACCTGCTTCGACGACACCACCCGGTGGAGCCCTGCTGAACCGTCTCACCACTTTTCCCGACGACCGAGGAGAACTCTTAACGGAGTGGCTCCTTCCCTTGACTGGTGGGGACAACCAGTTTTCGCCTTCTTTTCGCTTCTCGAGGTATCTCGTGGCCGCCTTGCCAGTGCCAAGCACCCCGGCAACCGGAACCCCACCACTTTTACCCCAACCACGAAAGTCGATACAACCCTTTGACCGGAGGACTCCGCGGCTGGTTTCTTCCCGGGCAGTGCAACGACCTTCTTCTTCTGCTCTTCTGCGAGAACTTCTTCTCCCCTGACCGACGTCGAGCCTTGCTGCCACTGCCTGGAACAACTGCCACCGCTGGAGGATCCTTTCCGCTTAAGGTACCGTGTTCCGCCTGGCTTCCCTTGCCACCGACTGTACGGGGTAGATTTAGCCCCCGGCTTTCGAACCTGGGAGTGCCTGGAATACCCTGGCTAAACTTCTAAGCCACTCTAAACTCTTTCTAACTCTCTGCAAGACTTTGAATCCCTAATAACAGTGTGATCTTGGGCACATTTTCGCTCCGGCTACTCTAAGAGTGGGCCCTGCCTGGTGGCTTTTGCTCACCTGTGACTTTGTGCTTCTTTGAGTCTATTGCAAGTGTTCTGGACCTTAGAGTGGTGTGTTTAACCCATTTCTGTTTCTTTTTATCCCTTTCTTGAACCTACTAGAGTGTCATCTAACGTTAAGCGCTCACCTCTGTTTTAATTATGTGGTGTTAACTTAGAGTTGTCTAGATAGGAGTAAGGGTTGAAACTGCTTTCATTATAACTGTGTTTTAAGTGTTTTTACTATACTTTGCTAGAGTGTTTTCAACTTATGTGTTCTTAAAAATAAATAACTATATACTTTTGAAACCAAGCTCTGGTCCGTGTTTGCTTGTGCTATTGTATTTGAGTACCTATTGTGTATACTTTACATACTGCCTAACTCTTCTTGAGGGAAGTCTGACTGCTCAGCCACAGCTACCAGGTAAATCTGGGTGGTGCGGACTGCTACCAAGTGGGTTTACTGCTATACCTGTAGTCTTAAATCTTTTGCAGTGTTCCCCAAGGGAACTGCACAGGTTTCTGCCTAACAAAAATAGATTGTTTTTTCGGGCCAGTTATAGCAAGCCAGAGGTAGGACTCTGACCCTGGGACATCATGTTCATGGATCTTTATTATCTTCTTTTACAATTACTCTGACCTCTTGGCCAGCTTCATAGAAAACAACAAACTAAAATAATGAAAATTAACCGTAAGTGATAAGTAAAACTCAAAAGTCGATGGGAAGGGTGTTCTTGTCAGGCTGAATCAAAACAAAGTCCCTAGCCCAAATCCTATATTAGCCTACTACATTTATAGAAACTAACACACATAGCTTAAAGGGTTCAACAAGTGGAAAAATGCTAGACTACTTCTGTTTCAGGTTTTCTCCCCAGGAGAGAAAGTTCTTCAGGTGCCACTGTAATGATTAAATGTTCCAAAACGTCAGATATTTCAGTCTTTCTTTCTCCTGACGGCTGGATGCGGTTTTCACTTGCTTTCCCCCTGTGGGGTATTTGTTTTCCACTGTGGGTTTCACACTCACTTTCTCTTGACTTGGGGTATTTTCTCTTGTTTCTCTCATTTTCCTGCTCAATGGTATCTTCACTCTTATTCCCCTCTCCCGGGGTATCCTCACTCTCCCGCCATCTCTTGGGGGTATCTTCTCTCGGAACAAGGTGATGATTCTCCTACAGGACTCCTTTGGGACTGGGATCATCCTTTCTCACCTCTTCTCTTCTAGAAGTAGTCAGGCTGCCCTGGGGAACTTTAGGTTTCCTAGGCCCTTCCATAGGCTACCACGGGCTGCCTTTCTTCCAGCTCCTCTGGGCTCCCAGATCAGAGGGGTGCAGGCCTCTTCTCCCCCTATGCGCTCCGTTTCCTTCTTCAGCATAGTAGGGTAGCTACCAGGCACACGGCAGCCTTGCTTCCCCCGCTTCGGCTTTTCTCCACCGTTTTCCCCAAACCAATGAGACAGGGAACCAGTGCCCAGCTGAGACAACTTTCAACTGAACTAGCTCATTTTATTTAGTACTTTCTCCACTAGCCGACTCCTGATTGGCTGAAGTGTCCGGCTTCACCAGTGGGGAAGGTAGTGCGTTGACCACCCCCAAAAATAGGTTAGTGGCCAACACCAACACAGCCCAATTATTCCAAACCACTCGGACAAAGTATCTGAATAATACAAACGCACATCTCACAGTAAATGTAGGGCCTATAGGGAGTAAAAAGGGAAGAACACAATAAAACCCCGCCGGAGGCCACCAAAAGAGAAGCTGCATTTAGTCTAATAATCCCAGCACATTACTGTTCCAGGGAAAAAAGTGTCATCAAACCATCACAAAAGAATTACAGCGTGATCAGACATTCTGATAGGAAGAAATGGAATACAGCACTTTTAAAAATACACATAAAAATCACTGGTACATGCTAGCGTTCTAGTCTTTGGACTACAACTCACTGGGTCAAAGATGGATGCAGGTAAAAAGGGCAAAGCCAGCTAAGTAGCTCTTCAGGTGAGTAAAAGGTTCCCCGTGGAAATAAACAGGACAAAGTCAAGTGGCAAATCTGTGTAAATCCCATTTCTACCCCACAGGTGCAGTGTCAGATGCAAAAAGTCTCAAGAGATGCCGCCAGATGAGACCATATATATGTGCTCCAGCCTTAGAAAGAGTTGCAGCACAGCAGGATTAGCCCCAATGCAAGTCAGTAGGAAAACACGCTTTGACATCTATAAAGGCCTTCACCATGGAACACGGGGACACCTCATGGTAAATATCAAGCTTAACCCACTAAACCAGGACTCAGAAGTAAGTACCCATGGTCACGGCTCCCGTAAAAGTCAGTTCAAGAAGCCTGAAAAAAAAAACAGTGAGTACAACTCTTCTTTTCAGGTGTGGTTTCTAGGACCCGTATAGCAAATTACTTGAATCCTAAACAAACAACCCAAACGGCTGGCTCCTAAAACCGCCAAACTCACAGGACTACCCCCACTGAATGTGAAATGACTGTCCCAGGGATCAGTTTAAACCAGTCAAAACCAATATGGAGGGTGCATGGCCGGGCTCATAATCTTCCCATGCGTGTGTGGTTTCCCCACACAAAGTGATTTGTTTCTCAATGGCTATCATTTTGCTATGATGGGCTACTTGATGCAGTAAATCGGCTTGCCCCCATGGGGGAAGTTAAAACTAAACTACAAGTGCCACCAGCGTTCTACCTAAAACCAAAGTAGGGTGATATGATCACCCTTGAGCTGAAATTAGATGCCTAAAAAGCACCCTTGCGCCACAAGGCTTTTTTCAGCTACCATGGGACCATACACTCCAAAAGGTTTACAGTGACAGAGGGGGCACTTGAGTAGAAGGGTAGAAGTTAAATAGGTTAGAGATCCAAAAAATAAAAGGAACAATGCAAAAATTCAGGACCCCCTAAAAAAGAAAACGGAACTGAAAGGAAATTCTGTTTCAACAGTTCTATTTGACCTTAAGTACACCACTGGCATCCGTAGAGTTGCCAATGCCTACTAGAAGGTAGGCCAGGAAAGGTTTGTGAGATATCCCGGTGCCTAACTGTGGATCAGTCTCCCCCACCCACTGAACACAAGGAAAACAGAAACAATCCTAATATCTGACAGAAGTGGTGGGATGTTGGTTAAAGACTTCAGCAAACACAACTTTCGAAAAGTCTTCACAACAATTAGTGCAGGACTTGGGAATAAAACTAAGGAAGATGAGTCTGTGCAGGCAATAACAAACCGTTTGAACCATTATGAGAACAGATGAGCTGAAGGATATCTACAAAGCAAGAAAGCTCAAGGTCAGTGGATGGATCAAGATGGAATAGCTGGAAGCAATGTAGATTTTTCAAGGGGGAGCTTCAGCAAATCCAGCATATGAAGAATAAGATGCGGAGAGCGCAGATCATCAAAGCTTTGACTTCATAATTTGCACAATGGGTGTCTACAGCCAAGGTCAGAAAAGAGCGAAGGCCTCCATTGCTAAAACATGCTATGCCACAGTTTGGGTGTGGTGCGTTAGACCCCATCTGTCAGTGTATACCTTCACAATACAAACTGACGAAAAGCCTTAATTAATCTTCTATTAGGCACTTAACACCGGAGTTCAGTCTAAGCGTGGGACAGGATTCAAACCTGTGTTGCTCTGCGTGGTCTTGCTCCCAAGACTAAAACGTTGCCCCTGAGCTCTCCTCCCCGCCCTATATGTACCTATAAGCCCTTTCTGGTAGTGGGAGACTATGCTAAATTACTAAGGTGGTCCATTAGACTTTCAAAGGCTAGATCTCAGCATGCGGCTGGGACAAGTAACAGGAATACGGAAGGGCTTTTCTCAGATTAGAACATGGCGAGAATCTTGTGGGGGTTAAATTCATCTGTTGTTATCAGTGGAGGGCACCCTGTGAGGGTGAATGTTCAACTGTACCTCTGAGGGAAGGCCCTGTAGTTATAATTCTTTTTCTGGACTGATCTACTGGCCATTATTTCCTGATGAGTCGTAATATGTGGCCTAATCTTGGGTGCAACTCTCATCTGATACTGGAAGACCCTTGGCTACTTCTGATGATCATCTCCTAAAGTCACAATTAAGTCACTCTCTGCAAGTCTCCTCACAGGGTTATTTGTGTGCCAACCTGGCTGGTGGCAGTGTGCACCCTAATTCTGAATAGTGGCATTCAGGGTGTTGAATCTGCATAAGGGTGCTACACATTAAAGGTTAGTGAGAAAATGTCAGATAAAATGTGTTCCCTTTTGGATGAAAGTAAATATATGAAGCCCTATATGATCACGGCTGCTGCCTGCCTTGGACAGGGAGTACAGGGGGGGGAGCCAAATGCAGATCATACCATATACATGAACAATGTTTGGGATATTAGCGCAGAATACTTTCCCAGGAAAGTTTGAATATTACTATAAAAAGTTACAAGTTGGCTGCCAAATATTTTAATGGGTGCTCTTTCCTGAATGGAAGCATAGTTTGTATGTTTTGTGCAGTCGGCAGCCAAATGGATGACACAAGGTGACTGGGTTCAATGCTTTATTTTCCAGATGAAGTTACCCTTGTCCCAAGCGAAAACCAGACCAACTGTGGAAAGTATGGAAATTGTGTGTGACACATGAGGGGTGACTGGGGCAGAGAGCATGGCTACGCTGAGTGTGTAGGAGCAAAATACGCAAGTGCAGAACAAGACACTGACAATGTGGCACAAGCGAGCCAAAGGGGGCAGGGGTGGAAAATCGCTGAGACAACCACCCTACGCCCTTTTGCCTTCCTTATTTTCCTTTTGCTACCGCTGCAATACAATGTTAGATATTGCAGAGTGGAGACTCTTCAGACACGGATAAATTGCTGATGAACAGCAGAGCGAACAATGGCACCAAGCAAAGATGAGAGGGTTACACCACATCAATGTGGAGTGGGCTGCCAGCCGTAAGGGAAGAAGACAGCTCATCACCACTTGTTACAGGCAGTCCATTGCCGGAAGGAAGACGCAAGAGGAGTACATTTTGTCTTATTCTCCAGATCAGGTCGTCCTCAGCCCAAGAGCAAACCACACCATCTGCCTGAACACTCTCAGGCTTCACGAGGTTTGATGTCAAATAGAAGCATAGAGGGTTCCATCGACTGTGGCCGATACCGACACACACACACTCGCGCACGCATGCAGACACACACTAAGCTACTAATGTTCACATTTAACTTTCGAGACTGATCCATTACCTTGTCCAACCCTGAGACAAGTTGTAAAGAACCAGATGACTATGCCAAACCAAACAGACTGACAGCGAAGCACTGCTAGTGCCACAGGTCACTGGACTCCTTGAGTCACATGAGGGAACTAGAGGAAAGGTGTTCCCTTTACCTAACCCAGCAGGAAAAGCTGTGTTGAAAGGCCCAGATGAGGCTTTCCGCCCCAGGAAGCCTTGCTGTTCATGGCTGTGCAGATCAGTCCCAGAGTCGGAAGCAATGTAAAGCCAGGATAGCGTCCAATGCCTATTGTTACAAAACCAAAGAACTATCAATAACTGAACATACATTGTCGTGAATCCATGGAGTCCATTGCTTCCCTGAACTCTGACCGCTGGAACCGGCCTGTTTCTATCCAGTCCCAGAACTGTATGTATTATAAGCAAATAGCAGAGCTGCACCCACCCACATCTTCAAGTGTCATACTCCCTCTGGTTCAGCTTCTTCCCAGTGCACCAACAGAAATCTTGACTGCAGCGCCTCAATTATGTCAACAAATCTGAAGAACCAGAGAACAGTCCTGTCACTGGTTAACAAAGATTGCCAGCTAGGTAAGCCTATTGCGAGTACTGGCCTAAGTAGTTGATTGAGCCCCATACCAAACACTGGGCCTATCTTTGTTAAAGATTATCCGCAAAACAAGGACCATACCCGGCTCAATCAAGGGAAGGCTGGTCCGTCTCTCCCATCTATTCCAATAGGGGATGGCACATGGTTGAGCAGATACAGATTTGTAGGTACTCCTGGGGTCTTGACAGCAGATATGATTGATGAAGAATCTGTCCTGACATTGTGGGTGAACCTAAATAATGGCACAGTCTCAAACCCTAACTCTTGCTATTAAAGTTGACTTACCTGTAAACCCATGAAGATAATTCTGTTCATGGACATCCTCTATCCCTGGCATCCTTGGCACTCCTCCTGCGGCCCATGGCCCATTGACCCTCACACTTAGAGGCCCAATAGTGAAGAATTCCCATGGTGAAGTAACACTGTGGGCCAGAAATAAATCCCTTTGATTTTTAAATGTGTTTGGTCAAATTCACCTTTTCAATATAATGACTGGATGTCCATTGGGAGTCACCACCACAACCAGATACTGCCGGGGTGTGAGCTTTATCCGTCAAAAAAATTAAACTTTTTCTACAATAGCACTTGCCATGGCATCTTCAGAATTATATTGTCTGTATAATTTCAGTGTCAATCAGTGTGTGAGTGCGACATGTGTGTTTGCTGTGTAACCCTTCATTGCAAATTGTAGTGCTTATTTTTGTACCTTTCAGAAATTACCCCCTTTTTACCCAAGGATACATAGAAAGGGATGGAGATCGACCAGTGAGTTAAGTGCTTGTCACTACTTATTTGTGCAGTTTGGCCAACTGTCCTTTTAATGTTGAGAAGCGGAGTACCATTAGGTATGATAATGTTAATAGCGCCCATTTACAGTACTACAAAGTGGCAAAAAGTTAGCAAGTGCTATATAGAAAAGAGGAGAATAAATCATACTTGTTTTGGCCATAGAGTTTTGATTAAAACAATTTTTATTAGGGCGTTTATTTAAAATTTGATTTGTTGCTTGGCAAATCTGCTTCATTAAATATAAAAAAAACGTTCTGTTAATGAAATAAAACATTTCAGAAATCATAGAATTTGGCATTAACATAGTATATAGTCACCAAGATCTCAACATCGGGTATCTTGAACGTGCAGTTTAATTTAATTAATTCTACGAGTAGCAGTGGGTGGATGAAAAATCCATAGATCATAATATTTTAATTTAGATCTTAAAGGTAAATATAAATACAAAAGCAAAGATTAGAAAAAAATGGATTACCTGAAATCTGTACATCTCCCCACTCCGTACATTATTGTCCACCGTGCCTCCAAATATGTACATGGCATCAGCAATAACAGCAGCAGCATGGAAGAGTCGTCCACTGGGAAGCTGTAGAAAAAGCTCAGGTTAGGGAACCTCAAACAGAATACTCACATCCTACAGCTCTCCAGTCGGTTTACAATTGACCAACAGACTTCAAAGACCTTAGTCTCACACAGAATACAATGCCAAAAAAATACTTTTTTTGGAGTCTGGTCAAAGTAGCATGGAACATTTCCATTTTGGAATAAAAGGCAACGAAGGATAGGACTACACAATTTAATATCTACAAGGGCACAATATACAATGCATATATAAAGAATGGCATTTTTTCCCTTGAATCACAGGAAGGGATGACCAAAATCGTCAATTGCATTTTAGATAGTGATGTATGGAAGGCTACCATATAAACAGCAGTGCATTCTACTTGGTTAGCTGCCATGCCAAGTTCAATAGGTACATGTCCAACATACCATATCCCCAAACAGAAACCACTATATACATCAAGTAGCAAATACCACTGTATACCTGTAACAAGCCCTACATATAAAGGGTGCATCGGCCACTTTTACTCCCTACAAATAGGAAATGCTCCTGAAAAATAAAAATAGGGAGTACAAATGCTCCCATCAAAAATGGGTAACAGACCCATCGGAGCATATCCCCCTGCAATCATCCACACAGCTCCATGGATGTTTGGACCAGTAGTACACACATAGCCACACAAAGAAACTATAATTACTGCCTGATCTGAAGAGATAAAAATTTACCTTTTTGATGTGAATGAATAACTTGGTTTAAATAAATATTTCTTACGAAACATTTTTGGTTTACAGCTAAAACATTTTTACTCGCTTACTCCCACTGGGAATGGGACTTACGTTTTTACTCCCTAAAAAATAATTTCACTTCCAACTTTCAAAAATAGGGAGTAAAATACTCCCACTTCAAAATTTCATCTGGAGCACTGCCTGTAACACTAGTGCTGTAGCTTGTCGTTTAAAGGGTTCTAGATTTAGATGCTTTACAACCGATCGGATAGTCCTTTGACAATAACAACTAATTGTGAAAAACAACCTAATAACCACTAACCGAGGGAGTTAACAACAAAGGAACCCTAGACGAGCCTCTGATGCTGCACAATCATCACATTGTCTTATTGAGAGCTCGCGATACCAGTTAAAACTTTGGTTCATCGTGGGAACGTTGTGTTTTATGTGCATCTTTAACAGGGATCCAGCTTCGTACGCAGAGGAAAATAAAGAGACAAAAAGGAGTTATGGGTTAACTGAGGGAAATGTCATTACCTGCAGAGCAGAGAACAAAAGCGGCATTCATATGTCCACACGAGACCATGCATCATCAATGCGAAGATCCCTCCACTGGCTGATGGTGGAGGATAGAATTAAATTTAAAATGGCCTATTTAGTCTACAAATGCTTGAAAGGGCTGGCGCACGGTTATCTGTCTGAAAAATGATGTTATACTATTTTAGAAGGAATTTGCGTTCTGAAGACAAACTCCTGACCTGTACTCCACGGACCAAATGTATCTCAAGAGAAGAGGGAAGTTTTGGAGCTTTTGGCCCCAAGGTCTGGAATCACCTTCCTCTAGAGATTAGGATGTGTGAATCTCTTGACCTCTTTAGAAAGAGACTAAAAACCTTTCTATTTAAATAAAAGAAAACTGAATTTAACTATAACTGTGGTTCCCTACACGCCTGGATTCTCTTCTTAGTGACCATCTGCACCCGAATACGGTTTATTCTGTCTGGTGCGCATAATAAATGATTCAAAATCAAAATAAAAAATCAAGTCCTCAAGGATATGCTTTGATGTTTCTGCTTTCCTTCCATCTTTTCAAACCAGACTGCTGAGACTGAGAAGGTGAAAGTTGGGAGGAGGGGCAGCACCATGGAACAACAGTGTGTACAGACATCTCCTTATATGGGCAAGGGGCTGAGCCACAAAGGTAGTGGGATACAAACATTCAGCATTCACATGAAACACCACCTTCTGTAATTTGAACCTGCATTTTCGGAAAACATGGGCCCTTGCATAACATCTGACCACACATACGGACCTAGATCGCAGATCAATACATTGTCTCCCAAAGTTCCTAACAAAGCCACTACACTAACTAGGAAGTGAACCTACACGAAGGAGCGCCTAACAACTGTCATCTCGGCATAAGAGAATTGCTGCCAGAAGCGTTGGTCTCAGAGCCAAATCTTCAAAATCTTTATCTATTACCAGCATGAATGATCTCTACCAGGTTTACTTTTAAGCTGTCACTTCAAGCCTTTCTTTTGTCTTCTGAACTGGAAGCCCTCAGAAATATTTGAACTCTACTGTCCGAAGATCACTCTGTGCCATTCTGCATATATCCAAAATGTTCATCGGCCAGAGCCAATCAGTCAAATTCTCGATCCCGTACTACACACAACTATTTTCTTATTAGCCATTCGTATGCCTTCATTCATAGGCTAAGGGTTCACTGTATACATTCTGTAGCCACCCTTGTCCAGAAAACCCCAATATCCCATTTCTCAGCTGGAGCTACGTATAAGCTTGGTGATGCGCACATTTCACTGGTACCAAGCTCAGAGTTATGAGTGAGCTAGGATTGATATTAAGAGAAGGAGAATCATTCTGTACAAAGTCGTGATGGTAGTCATCTCAACACAAGCACTTTGCTAGTAAGTAGGGATTCAGGTTAGAAAATACAAAATTCCTTTTAAATATGCAATGCTTGGACATTGATGATGATGTAATTCAGCAAATAAATGGTCCTAAAGTTAGGAAATCGGTCATTTGCGGTAGCCATTTCATCTGCACCATCTCTGGCAAAGAAAGACAAAGTCCCAGGTAATCAACATAAATTCATTGAAATTGTGAATCAGTGCCAGATTGAGGAAACGTTCCAGGGAAAATAAATTTTTCCACAAGTCAGTTACAAATGATAAACATATTGTGCAATATCAAAAGAGCTGTAGTCTTATGAGCTACCCAACACATGACCAAGCAGAGATAGCGATATGGAAAAAGATCAAATATTTATATTCCAAGGTATTCTACAGAATCAACAGAACTCTTCATTTAAAATGCAAAAGGATACAGAGGGCATAACAAGGCGCGCTGCTTGTTCACAAAGCTTCCTACGATATTAGACTGGAAAGATAAGGCTATTGCAGCCTATATGTGAAAAGGCTTACAATCAGACTTTAAAGACGAGCAAATGAGAAGTCCTGTTCCACATATACATTAAACCTTTATCGGATTGCTGTAAGAGATCCATCAATGATTCCACAACATAATGCATGGAAAGAGACATTGCTTTAGCAGTAAAACCTCCTTTCCTACCAACTCCAATCTATTTAATCAAAGAAATCCGTTATCAGAAAGTATGCAGGACAGTGGGAGCAAGACAAAAGAGCATGTCCAAAAACAATTATTGTTTCTGTGATGTGGGAAGAGTGGACATTTTATTCAAATTAAACTCCCCTAATACGAAGATGAAAAGCAATGCCAGGACATTATTTACATGTATAACAGGTTCCACTTGTAATCACCTGTTCACCCACACAAAAACGATTATAAACAATGCTCCTACTTTTTGTGCGATCCTAGTTATGCCTTTGCTAACCACTTATGATCTTGCAATTGGTCGGTGTCAAAATGTTCTTTGGTTTTATTTTCCTCATAATTGTTTACTGTCTTTTTTGGTAATAATCAATTCATCAAAGAGTCCACGCATTACAATGGAAATGATACACACAATGCAGCCACACAAAATTAAAAAATTATGTATGTGTTAGAATACAAAATTGGTGTATTAATGCATGAAATTAGAAAAAGGCTTCCTCAAACTTACAATGTGTTGCATATATAAAAGGTACAATTAAATGGTTCTCGTGTGAATATTGTTAATCATCATCTTTTTCAGACCGTGCTATACTATACTTGGTATGCAAAACAGGGGGGGTCTGGGAAACTCTCTACCAGCAGGAACACAGCCCATTGACTTGTCCTTGGGTGGATGGCCCCTGGCAGAGTCTCAACCAAGTCTTTAGCTCACTGTTCTTTTCACAGAGAACACATTTCCCCACATATCAGTCATTGTCCTGCCGTGGGGCAGTCCAGCATCGAAATGCTAGGCAATTCTCCTCTGAACAAGAGTACCACAGCAACCAGATACACGTGTTTCAACCTTGTTGGGCATCATCAGTGAGGTGAAGCTGTGTCTCTCTAAGAGCAGTGAGCAAGGGGCCCACGTCTGGAGTCCCCTGGTAATTTAGGGTGCGACCCAAAGTTTCTTGGTATGCAAAACGGGGGGGGGGGGAGGAGGGTTCTGGGAAACGCTCTACCAGCACGAACACAGCCCTTTGACTTGTTCTTGGGTGGATGGCCCCTGGGAGAGTCTCAACCAAGTCTTTAGCTCACTGTTCTTTTCACAGAGAAGAAATGTCCCCACATATCAGTCTTTGTGCTGCACAGGGGCAGTCCAGCACCGAAATGCTAGGCACTTCTCCTCTGAATTGGACATCTTGCTCATTGCTCTTAGAGAGACACAGCTTCACCTCACTGATGATGCCCAACAAGGTTGAAACACGTGTATGGGGTTGCTGTGGTACTCTTGTTCAGAGGAGAATTGCCTAGCATTTCGGTGCTGGACTGCCCCTGGGCAGGAAAAAGACTGATATGTGGGGACATTTCTTCTCTGAGAAAAGAACAGTGAGGTAAAGACTGCGTTGAGACTCTGCCAGGGGCCATCCAACCAAGAACAAGTCAATGGGCTATGTTTGTGCTGGTAGAGAGTTTCCCAGACCCCCCTCGTGTTGGTTTATCCCCGAGTTGGTAGTACCACAAGTTACAAGGTGTTTTTGTTATACAATAGTGTCTTCCTGTCAAACTTTGTAGGGATTCAATGTATGGCAATTCATTGTTTTCTAGAAAAACAGAAATGCAGACTTTTTTATTTCAAATGTTTATTGGTTTTTCCCAGAATTACACAAAATCAGCACAATCTCAAACAACATCTACTTCCTTGATCATCAGATAAACATCCTTCGCCTCAGTCATCCGCTCCCCCCGACTTGGCATCCTCTCCCTCTTCCATTGGCCAGCAAGGCACACTCTAGCCACCAACAATAGGCAGTGTGGCATATGAGGTTGGCACCTGCATTCCCATTCACCCTCATCGAGACCAAACAACCCCAGTAGGGGGGCCAAGGGATGAGAGATCCCCTCAACCTCCTTTATCCAACACAGCACCTCAGTCCAGTAAACCTGCACATCACCACAGTCCCACCAAATATGCAAATATGTGGCGTGCCCTCCACGCCCATGCCAACATAATGGACTTAACCCCGCAAACATTCTAGAAAGGCGAACAGGGTCATATTGCCACCTATGGAGCTGATTGATACCATGGAGCTTATACTGGCATGAGATCGATGTCTCAGACTCTGTTCCAGACCCACCTGCCTTTATGAGTGCAGCATACATTGCAGAGATCAGACCCTTCATCTCCAAGTGTGAGTCCAGAATGCTCTCCATCAGAGTAGGCTCCCTTTGTATCTGTGGTTTCCACCATTCTGTTGTGAGAACCTCTTTAATCTGCAGGTTGGAGAATACCAGCAGTTTCCCTTTATGCAAAGCCTCCTCTAGGTCCTGAATCAAAATGAACTTTCCGTCCTGCCACAATTGGCCAACTCTAGCCAGCCAACCCTCAAACCATGCCTGGCACTTAGTCAAATCCGGGATCTCCACCATTGCCCCCGGTGTCCACCGGAGGCTCATAGGCGAAGGCCATGAAGTAATCCGCTGCATCCCTGCTCCTGGATGCCACAAGCTCCATATAACCCCCCCCCCCCCCCCAAGATATAATGCTTGTGTATCCTGTGTGGGATTTACAGTCTAAGGGCCCACAGACATTCACTGACGTGGCGTGTTGCAAATTAAGGTTTTCCAAATACACCCCACTACCTGCCTTTGTCATCCTGCAGATGAGGTACCAGCACCCTTATCTGCGATGTCCTATAATACACCTAAAGGTTGGAGAACCCCACACCCTCTCTCTCCTTGGGCATGACCAGTGTCATATGCCACACGTGGCTTCATTCCAGGCCACAAAAAGTGCAACATACGCCCCTTAGCTTCCTCGAGTAGTGCCTCAGGAATCAATGTCAGGACCATCTGGAAAAGGTACAAGATCCTAGGAAGGAAATTCATTTTGAGAGCGTTGAGAGCCCCATCCAGGATATCCTACGTTTCTCCCATTTTTACATATCCCCATACAATGTTAAGCAGCAGAGGATAATTGGCCTCACAAAGATCCTTCAACTTGCGGGTGATGATTACCGTAAGATTCTCCATCCTTTCGACATCTTCATCAAACAGGAACGAGATAGACTTAGCCCTATTAATTTTGAACCGTGACAACTTCCCCTAATGGTGTATCACCCTCAAAGCGCGGGGACTGAAGTTTGTGGATTTCATAAATGCAATAAAACATCATAGGCATACAACTTGAGCTTCAACGTAATGTCCCCTGCCCGAATCCCTACCAACTGAGGTGTGTTCCAGAGCATCTCAGCCAGTGGCTACAGTGAAAGTGTGAATAGTAAGGGCGTGAGCAGACACTCCTTCCTAGTCCCCCTGTGTAACAAACACCCTGGAGTACTGTTCATTAACGGCCACCCTTGCTGATGGGCCGGAATACAATGCTCTAATGCCGGATAAGAATGTCCCCTCCTCCCCAAACCCATATTTCTGCAGTACCGCATACAGGAAGGCCCAGTCAACCCTGTCAAAGGACTTCTTTGCATCCAAGGCCAAAAGCGTTGGATTTTCCCCTTTCCCACAGGCAACGTCCATCATATATAAAGTCTTTAACAAGGTATCCGCCCCTTGTCTCCCCTAGAGCCGACCTGGTCCATGTGAACCAAGCGAGGCATCAGGGTCTCCAAACGAGAGGCCAGCACCCTAGTAAAAATCTTTGCGTCCACATTAAGCAAATAATATGGGCAGGTAGGACGCACATGACCTAGCATCCCTTCCTCCCTTTAGGGACAACCGATATCAGGACTCCGGAGCCCTCTGCGTCTCCAGGATGTGAATGAACAATCTTACCAAATACAGGCAAAGGGGGCACGTGAAAGATTTATAAAACCCGATTGTAAAACCGCCATTCCCCGGGTGCCTTCCCAGCCTGTATCCTCCGAAATTGCCAAGAGGACATCGTCCATGCGAAAGGGCGCATTAACAACCTGTACCCCTTCCTCCATTAAGACCGGAAGTGTAACATCCCTTAAGTATGAATCCAACCCTTCCTCATCAGCTTGAGTCTCTATGCCATAGAGCCCTTTGTGAAATTTAACAAAACACTCCGCTATCTCCTAAGGGAACGTGTCGACCTGCCCATCCTACCCATTGATCCCGTCAACCAATCTCTCCACCCTCTGGCCCTCATGGGCTGCTAAAAGCCCATACGCCCTGCCCCCTTTTTCATAGAACATTTGTTTCAAGAATTGTAACTTTTGAACCACCTTACCCAGCTCAAGGGATTCCAATTCCTCCCTTTTGGCCCTAACTTCTTGCATTAACACCAACCTGCCTTCCTAAAACCACGCCAGGTAGCCTTGGCTGCCTCCCAAACTATGCAGTAATCCACCTCCCTTGTATCATTTATATTGAAGTATTCCTTCATCCCTGTCCCCAGCTCCTCACGGAAACTCGCATCCTTCCAAAGTGAGTCATTACACCTCCAAAGTGAACCACGGCTTCCAATCCCACTAGAGAAAATCTCATGTAGACGATATCCTGATCAGTTCAGCTAATCGGCACATGGTCACAGGCTTCCACTCGGCCCATCATTTCCCTGCCCAGAAAAATATAATCGATATGCGTAGAGGTACTTTGGGGGAAAGAGTAGAATGTATACACCAGGTCACTTGAGTGGAGCCGTCTCCATACGTCCTGCAGTCCATACACATCATCTAAACAATCACAGAGGACTCCCCTTCCCGTTCACGTCATCTTGTCTCCCACCAACCCCACGGTCCTCCTATCTCGCTTAGTGTCCACCCACATATTGAAGTCCCCTCCCAATATTAGTAAACTCTTGACTTCCCGCATCAGTTGGGCCAAGGTTTCTGCAAAAAGGCTTTCTGCCCTTGATTGGGGCAATTATTAGCAAAAGACATCCAAACATCCCCTCTCATACCAGATACCAACAAAGTGCTCCCACTTTGCCCTCTCCATCCCCATACATCTTTCAGCCTCAGCCTCTTATGTAGCAGGATCCCAACCCCACCCTTCTTCACCTGCCCGGATGCCCAAAACTCCTCCCCAATCAACCCAGATGGACTGCTCCTCTCCTCACTGTGCAACATCCTTTTTTCCTGAAACATCACGTCCTACCCAGCTCTCTGAAACTCCCTTGCGACTAACGTTCGCTTAGTCCGAGAATTTAACCCTTCATCGTTGGAAGAGTCAATCCACTTGATCCTGGCGCAGTTCCCACTCGTGGCACGAGCGCAGCTCCCTGCTGAGAGAGTCGGCGATGGTGTTTTTTTATTCCTGCCAGGTGGAAGGGAACCAGAAACATCCCCTAGGCGACACCCCAGTGCCACAGATCCTGGGCCTCCTTGGATAGGGCTGGGGATCTGGTCCCCCCCCTGCTTCCGTATGTAGAACATCGTGATGGTGTTGTCGGTAAAGATCCTCACCACTTTGTCCTTGTGGGACGGGAGGAACGACTTGAGTGCCCAGAACACTGCTCGGAGCTCCAAGATGTTGATGTGAAGAGACCTCTCCTCCGGGAGCCAAAGGCCTCTTGCGTGGAGATCTCCGGTGTGGGCCCCCCAACCCTCCAGAGAGGCGTCCGAAGTCAACATCTCCTGAAACGCAGAGGTTTGAAAGTCTGTGCATGTAGTGAGGTGAGCCCGGGTGCCCCACCATAGGATCGCCCGACGGAACTCCTCGTCGAGAGGGATCCTGTCCTCGAAGCAGGCCCTCGCCTGAAACCAGTGGGCATCGAGGAACTCCTGTAGCGGATGCATCCGAAGTCTGCAAAGGGGCACAAGGTAGATGCATGAGGACATCATCCCGAGAAGGGACTTGATGGACCTCACCCTGGCCACGTCCGTGGCTAACAGGCGCCGCACCTTGCCCAGGATGGTCTTGGTCCTCTCCTCTGAAGGGGAGGCCAATTGCTCCACTGTATCGAGCTTCACTCCCAAAAACAGTGCTACTTGCGATGGAACCAGGTGGGATTTGTGGTAGTTGATGGCGAATCCCAGCTCCGTGAGCAACCGGACGGTCCTCGCCGTATGAACGACGGCGATTTCCCTTGACCTTGCCCGGATTAGCCAGTCGTCCAGGTAGGGGTAGACGTGGATCCCCTGCAGGCGCAGCCGCGCCGCCACTGGTGCCAGGCACTTGGTGAAAACCCTGGGTGCCGACTTTAATCCGAACGGCATGGCTCTGAATTGGTAGTGGCGTCCCTGAACCACGAACCCGAGGAACTTCCTGTGCCTTTTTAGAATGGGGATGTGGAAGTAAGCATCCTCCAGGTCCAACAACGATAGGAAGTCGCCTTCCTCCAGCTGTCCCAGCACGTGCTGGAGGGTGACCATCCTGAATTTCTGCGCCTTGATGTATTTGTTTAACCGACGCAGGTCCAGGATGGGGCGCCAGCCGCATGTCTTCTTTCTGACGAGGAAGTACCTTGAGTACACTTCGGAGCCCCGGAGTCTCCTGGGGACGAGCACGATGGCACCTTTCTTGAGCATCGCCTTTACTTCCAACAGCAGTTGAGGGACGTGATTCTCCTTCCTGGCCACGGGAGGAATGCAAGGGCACTTCTTTAGGAATTCCAGCGAGTGCCCGTTGGCCAGGGTGTCCAACACCCAGCGATCGGTGGAGATGGACTCCCACACTCTGACGGACTTCGTCAGCCGGCCTCCCACCGGGGTGCTTGGGTGGGGGCCCGACAACCCAGCCGGGTCAGTCTTGCTTGGAAGCGGCCTTGCCGCCGACGGCGGGAACCCCCTTATTTGCCGCGACCTCTGTAAGCCTCCTGGGAAGAGGAGCGGGCCGCCTGGCGGTAAGTGGAGGAGCCACCGCTGGATCCTTTGGAGGCACCCTGTCTGCCTCCGGGGCTCCGAAAGGGCCGTCGCTGCTGAAGCACCCCGAGGGCCCGGGCCGTCTCCGAGTCGGTCTTGATGGCCTGTAGAGACTCATCCACTGCCTTACCAAAAAGGTTGTTGCCGTTGAACGGCATGTCCAACACTCTGGTCTGGACATCCTGGCGAAAGTCTGTCGCCTTGAGCCATCGTCATCGGAGGCAAACTCCGTTGCACAGTTGGCGAAATCCGGTATCGGCAATGTCCGTTGCCACCGTTATGGCGTGATCCGACGCCACCTCGCCCTCCTGCAGAATTTCTAGGGCCTCCGCCCTTTTGTCATCAGGCAGGAAATCTAGCAGGGGAGCTATCTTGAACCAGAGCTCCTGTCGTAGCGGGCCACAATCGCTTAGGCATTGGCCGCCTTAATCGTCGTCGCCGCCGACGAGATGACTCGTCGTCCCATAGAGTCCAACTTCTTCCCCTCGCTGTCCGGCGGGGAAGTTGAAGTTGAAGCCTCCGCGCCCGCTGTCTTCTTCTTAGCCGCTGCCGAGACGACCGAGTCTGGCGTGGGCTGGGCCCTGAGGCACAAGGGGGCGGCATCGGGGACTCGGTACTTCTTCTCGTACCTGTCCCTCTTGGCGAGTGTCCTGGCAGGGTTCTTGAGGACAGCAAGCCCCTCGTCCCAGATGTCGTTGAGTAAAGGCACCGCGAGGACCGTCTTCCTCTTAGCCTCTCGTCGTTGGTACAGAAACCCCTCCTTTTTCTTTTCTTCAGGACAGAACTGGAAGAGCTCGGATGCCCTGGTTATCATGGCGTGGAAAGAGCCAACCTCGTCGGCTGGGGACGCCCGCGGGGGTGTGACGACGGGATGTCCGCTGTGTCATCGCCTCTGTCATCGTTCGTCCCCGTCGCCGTATCCGTTGCCGTATCCTCTCTAGGGTCCGGCGAGGGAGATGAGGGGTCCACCGGTCTCGCAGGCACGAAGGGCGGAGCGGGGTGGACTCTCCTCCGCTTGTTTGGAGGGCTTCCCGACGGGCCTGGTTCTGGCTCCTCCGTCGGGGTGCGTGGTAATCTCGTCCTTATCTCGGTACATAAGGATTGGATTGCCAACAAAATGGCCACCAAGCTATCCTGGGGCTCGGGCAATGGCTGCGACGGACGGGATGGCCGCTCCACTGGGCCCTGTTCGTCGTCGCTATCTTCGATCACGTCAGCAGGGACTGTCCCCTGGGATCGAACTTTCTCGAACCTCTCGTTGAGGTTTATGAACCTCTCGTTGAGGCCTATGGACCTTTCGTTGAGGCCCTTCTCGGTCTCCACCAGTTCCTCCTCAGAGGCTGATTCCGAGTCTGTAATGGCCACCGCCCCCCCCCCCTCTTTTTCATCCGGGGGCTTCACGAGCTGGAAAGAGTATTCCCTCCGCGGCGGCAGGGATACTCTGGGCCCAGAGGCCGTTTCCATTGGCGTAGTCTCAGCCGGCTCCACCAGGGTCGCATCGACCACTTCGGTAGAGGCCTTAGCCGGGTGGATCAAAGTCCTCACCACCTTAGGTGCGTCCTGGGCCTTCGCCTTGGGGGGAGGGTCAGCGCCTCGCTCCCCCTTCGAGATCGACCGGGTCCGCTCCAGCGGCCTACCCGTGTTCTCGGTCCTCTTCCCCAAACCAGAGCGCTGGCTCGTGGTCGAACGTGCCGGGGAAGTAGCGCCCTGCTTGGCAACCGAAGAGCCCGACCTTTCGGCGCTCCCGGAGCTCGCAGACTTGCGGTGCTTGGCCTTCTGTTGGGCCTCCGTCGCCGGGGCACCCTCAAAGGACTTAGAAGCCCGCTCAGACGACTTCTTTGCCTTCTCACCTGGTGTGCCCTTCTCCAGCCAGGTGGAGAGGCGGGAACGACGATCTTGTTTGGTCCGTTCCAAAAGGTTCTTGCAGAACGCACAGTCCTTCTCCACGTGCGTCTTGTCCCCATGGAGGCAGTAGAGACATCGCAAATGCTCGTCCTCCTTGAAAATGTTATATAATCCGCATCCAGGGCAGTTCCTGAACAGCTTGGATCTGGGCATCGAGCTGCCCTTGTTCTGGGCCATGTCCGTTGGGGTAGGCTGCAGATCTTCCGGAATCCTCCAAGAAGTGTAAACTCTACGAAAACTTCACCCTTGAGGAGCGTAGAAGAATTCCAAAACGGGTCCCTGTTATCGGAAGTAGAAACAGTGGAGCAGGAGGCTCGATTAACAGAAAAAAAGAGAAAAAAGCATGAAAACGCAGTAAAAAACTCGAGAGCTAAACACGAGGACTCCCAACACTTGAGCGTGCGGTAAAAATCTGAGGATGGCTGCCAGAGGCGGGGCTTAGGGAGAGGGCAGTCATTGGCTGGGGGCAGTATGACCCAGAGATCAGTGATTGGTTACTACTAAGAAAGACAGATCAGAAACGAAACTCATACTGATTTTTTCTTTACTGAGGATTCCCAGCCTGACGACGGGGAATATTCATGAGCATTTGAATCCATGCCAGACCCCATGCTGGAGAAGGTGATTGTTCTCCATAGCTTCAAATTTGTTCTCCAGGACCTCAACCCTACCTCTGAGGCCTGCAGATCACCTCGCAATGCCGGATCTCCTGCAATATGTCTTTTATGTCCTCTTTGTGGATGGGGCCTGAACATTAATGTGCACCTTGGGCAGTGGCGGTCCATGGTTGCCCACTCCATCGATTGCTGCCGGTCTCTGGAATTGCTGCCAGCTGCCAATAACTCCTTTAACCTTTGCTGCCAATGTTAGCCCATGCCCGAAACCCCCTCAGGTGTGGAAGCTTGCTTGTCGCAGTAGGCACCCTACAGTTAGCCAGCCCCAGCTCACTTAGTCAAGTACTGGTTCAAACCTCTGAGGGTTCTGCAGATCTTTGGGTATTCAGACAGCTGAACAGACACTGCCTCGCTGCTTCCTGCATGTGACACGTGGACCACTGGCCATCCACACCTCAGACCCCCTCCTGGGGTTCTCCAGTTGTCTCTGTGGCCACTCCAGGGGTCACCAGTGCCGCCCAGTCCCACCACTGCTGATGTATGGGGGAGTCTTATTTCCCCCTCTAGGGCGCCTCTAAGCACTGTAGTATTGGGGGTGGGGTAGCAGCACACAGGCCGCCGGGGCTCCATATGTGGTAGTCCGCCCACCACTGATCCACCCTACTGAAGACAAATTCACAAGGGGGGCAGAGACCCAAGTCCCCCCACACTCCACTAATCCGGTCAGTGGACCCATGCTGCCTCCTGCCTCAAGGCGCCACAAGTCGCTGATCTTTAATGGGCACATGACCAGGCTTGTGCCCCGTGTCCAGAGGCGTCCAGCCCAGGACTAAATCCAATGCAGCCAGCCACCCACAGTCAATGCTGGCCTCTGTGAGCTCCCTGCAAGTCCAAGCTCAATAATGCACCACAGGGGGCCAGGACGCAGACCCCGCAGGCAGCTAATCAACTATGAGCCCACTGCAAGTGCAGAGCCCCATGTCCTGCAGCGTCGGGCCCGAGCTCAGGACTGTGAGAATTCCCAATGGTGCCAGGACACAGGCCCCCCACCACTCTGCTAGTCTACTCCACTGGCCCTTCTGCTTCAGGCTCCCCGGGCCTGCCGGACCTGGGTCGTCTGAGTGCACAGCAGGGGTTGGGCCATGTATCCCGCAGTGTCAGGCCCTGACCGCAACTCCACTGCAGGCAGAGCCTCCCGTCAGCATGGCACTTTGTGACCTCTCAGCTGGGCCCACCTCACCAAAAGTCTCCCCGCACTTGCAGCGGGTCCACCGGAGTCAACTCGTTTGGAGTCGGGGGAGGAAGACCTCACTCCCCGTCCGTCTGCCCCTCTGTCGAGCACACTCCGGGCTATATCGCTGAGTGGAGTCACCTAATGCCAGGGAAGCCTCTGCTAACTCGCCCGCTCCAAAGCCACCACACAGGAGGCTGGCGCTGCGCAGTCCTCAGATGCACCTCTGCTTCCAAATCACCCCTGCTCCTCGACCCCACAACCTTGGCGGCTGATTATACACCATGAACTGCTAAAAGTGTGCCTTTCGTTCTATCTCAGGCTGCCATAGGGGACGGTGGTGTGCGGAGCCCCTCTACAGCGCGTCCATGCTGCTCCCCGCCCCCTGGTGGTCTCAAAGATGCAGACTTTTAACAATAGTTTTCTGGTGTGTGAATCTTCTCCAGTTACATATTATCACAAGCTCCCAATGACCGGCTCAGACAAATGTTCTAATAGCTAAATAGAAATGTTTTTGGAAACCAGATACCTTGGGTAAATAACTTAACCCTTCTGTGCGTTTGTTCCTTAATCCGCCATAATTGTGAGATATTATAAACTGGTTGAACGCTCTACAAAAAGGATCTGCAAGTCTGCACGGTCTAAATCGTAGTAATCTCACAACTAGACAGAGGGAACGCCCTCCACGCTGGCAAATTGTCCACACACCCGTCCAAGCCGCGACCCCCCCACCCTCCCAACAAGCGTTCAACATGCAGCTGCACACCTGATGATGGAACGCAAAATAATATTACCTCATATTCCCAGTTCTAAGACAACTGCACTGGTTACCTATCACAGACTGTTTACTATTGAAAATACAATCTCAGAAGGGAGTCCGAAGAGAGACTCAGTGACTGCACAATTCTACGAATGTAAAGAAAATAAAGCTGCCAGAGACCTTGGCTGACCAGACAAATATTTATTCACTTGCAAGCACCATACATTCAGGCCCCCACTCTTTAAGATAGCGTGGTTGCCTGAACAAAGGAAGCCCCAAAATACAAAATAGGGGAGAGTATGATTTAAAAAAGCACCATGGTGTCCCAATGGCTCCCAAATAAGTACATTGGGCTATGTGAAGGCATCATGAAGCAAGACACAGACAACAGATTCCGAATTGAAAACAAACACTTTTATTACCTTAAATGTCAACCCTAACTTGCCCTATGCTAAGGTGAGATTTCCCTACATAAATGAGTCAAATAGTTCAACTGAAGAATCTGTGTGTCCAAAACCTATGCTTGCCCTCAAAACTAATCTATACAACGTGTAGGGATTTCAGCAACCGAAGGAAACAGTGTCAAGCATGAGGTTCTGAGCCTCTTCCAGCTCGCAGCTTCCATTCAGCTCCCTTCCACAAGTATAAAATAGCCCCAACAAAAAGTCTTAAAGTTACTTTTCTTAAATTCAAAGTGACACCATTTTAACCAACACTCTGGGTCCCCTTACCCAAGAACCGAGTAACACAGTTCCAAACACAAAAGCAACTTGAGGCTCTGTTCTCAAGTCTGTAAATACTTCAGATCTCAGGGTTCCCTTCCCCAAGACTGTTTCAGTATCAAAAAAATATCTTTGATCTGTTAGCGTCCTTTATCACACTTACGCCCTCTTGTAGTGTTAGGTTGCATGTAAATATCTTGTCTCTGTTTGATTTAAGCTAAAAGGTTTCAATAAATTCAGCCTTTTAAGTATATTTCTCTTATATGTAGTTTCCACATAATTTAGTATTCCATCTGCCTTTCTTTGGTTCAAGGCTAAAGTTGTATGCTGTTCAAATGCAGCATACGATGGTTTCACTTATAATTAAAGTTTCATTTAATTTCCATAATAAAGTTCCAATGATTTCAAAGATAATTAATTTTTAGGATTCAGCATACGGTTGTTTTTCCGCTTTAAAGTTCAACATATAGTGGTTTTAAAGTTTCATTCATTTCTGAACTGACGATGTAACAGTTCTGCTTACGGGTACAGTTTTCATTCAGTTCAGTATTCAATCAAGTTGGGTTGCACTCATAACACAGTGTTAATTCAATCCTTTGTTTAATAACGCTCCTGGTAGAGTTTTCATTCATTATGGTATACAATGAAGGTTTGTTGCATTGATAAAATGCTTTCAATTTAACCCATTGTTTAATAATGCTTCTGTTTGTTTTTGATAGAGTATTCATTCAGTTCGGCATTCAATAAAGGTGTGTCACATTCATAACACACTTTCGATTCAACCCGTTGTTTATGAATGATTCCGTTTGTTTTAATTGTTTAACCCAGCCCTCGGAGGCTGTCAAAAAAGGTGTTTACGCGACCACTCCGATACAAAGTATTCCTTTAAAATGAAAGGAGTTCAACGGGTTTCCTTACTTGTTAGAAACTCACTGGTTGTGTTCACAGCTTTCCCAGCAGCCTGGATCGTACAACCTTCTGTATGTGATGTCAGCGGTCTAGCTCTTGCCCCTTAGGCACTCCTGTGACGACCTCCTCTCCACAGGGCTCCCTTCACAATGTTGCAGTCTGTTCCACGGAGCCCCAGTTCCTACGCCACGCTTCCATAGACCATAGACCTCAGCGTTTTCTCCAAATGAAGTTTCTCTGCTGCTTGCACAGGCCTTGCTGCTGCTTCTCCTGTTGCTCTTTTTGCTAATGGGCTGGTCTCCTTTTATACACCTGCAGCCCCTTGACAGGCTGCTGGTGTGGATGTCCAATCAGCCCTGCCACAATTAAAGGGACATGCCTGACGTTCACTGCTCCAAGCAGGCATCTTCCTCTTCCCAGTACCACAGTGGTAAAAGAGCATAGTCTTCATTGCTCTTAGTTGCCTCTTCTTTGTCCCAGGACTGTCAGGGATTAAAGGTGGGGAAATAAGGGGAACCGACTTACAATAACCTGTAGAGGTCAGGGAAGGGTTGGGTTGGTCGTCAGTAGGGAAAGGGGGATACCATGTCTCGCCCAAGCGCTCCCCGCATCCCAGAGGACCCTCCACCCAGGTGACCTTACCTCGCTTATCTGCTCTCAGGGTCTAGATCCAATAGCAATGGCATTTCTCTAGCCATCTGTGGAGATGATCCAATGGGGTTAGGAGTGAGAATACCCCTGGTTTCTAAAAGCTACTAATCCAATAAAATGGCTTGCACCCCTGGCAAAGCCAAAACTAGAGTACAGCTATCACCAACCCACTCTCGTAAACCAATGTAACGTGATAAAATTACCCCAGAGCAGCCTCTGGGTGCCCCAACTGCATATAGCGTATAAAGGTACAATAGCAGGGGGGCTTCAGGAGAAGTTCCCCAGGCTACCAAAAATAAGTAAATGGTGGTCCAAAAAAATAAAGGGAAGAAAAGCAAAAAGTTAAGAGGCCCTAACAAGTGGTACTAGAATCCCTCAAAATAGGAATTCTGTCTAAACAATACAATTCTAAATAGATGTGTATATATAGTTAGGGTATGTGTGATGTAATATATTGTGAAATATATTGTGCATGTGTCTGGGACACATTCTACGTTGGTACTAGACCCTCCCTTGCTAAGAATGAAGCCTGACTGCTCTTTGCTATTACCAACTGAAGTTTTGGTTTAACTTGATTGACACCCCATTGTCCACTTAGGATAGATCTCTTCAAAACCCACACCAGAGAATTTTGAAAAAATCTCCCAAACATGTGGTAACATGGCTAGGTTCAAAGACTTAGTGACCTGCCATGTATGAGCCAAAAAACTACTTTCTATGTTTACTGGGTAAAACTAAAACAATATGTTTCTTAACTTTTAAAGCTACTGTTTGCATCAAACACTGGGTTACGTACCTGCACTTGTGCAAGAGAAGCTGTTTTCTACAGTTGTGAAACTTATTTTTATTTTCAGCATACTGCTAGTACTTTTATACTTATCTGCAGGTACATGTTGTACCATTTTAGCAATGTTCCATTCCACGAGTAAGCTACCCCTAATGCAAAGTCTGTTATATTTATTTCAGTGTAAATTGTGGATTATGCTGGCTCACTTAGCTTGCCGTTCTGCAGATTACTGTGAACAAAACTTGTACAAGTTACCAGTCGGTGGTTTGTTGTGTTGAGTAGCGTAAATTCTACTTGCATTGGGTGTTTACTGTGTT
Organism: Ambystoma mexicanum; assembly: GCF_040938575.1. Classification (NCBI taxonomy): domain Eukaryota; kingdom Metazoa; phylum Chordata; class Amphibia; order Caudata; family Ambystomatidae; genus Ambystoma; species Ambystoma mexicanum. The sequence goes on along the minus strand of NC_090932.1, from coordinate 1,174,523,897 downwards.
CTGGGTTCTCACAGGAGATTGCCAGGGAAAGTGTAAAGGAGAGGGATGTGTGGAGATGCCAAATGAAATGGATGGGTAGACTATGTTTGGCGGTTCGGTCTGCTTGGGGTGCAAAGGCGTTGCAAGGTAGCTACAATGGTGGATCTGGGATCCCAAATTCGGATTATGACCTTGAGGCCACATTTCTCTTTGTGATCTAGTAACAAGAAATGTTAGTTGACAAAAGAGGAGCTTGCATCCTCATTGCATTGATTTGCGGAAGCCTCAGAAGGGCTCATAGTTAGTGCACCTCTGAAAAGGGACTTTGGAAATGTTAGACAGCTCTGCACGGTCTCTAATTTTTAACATTTGGAGAAGCACAGGCCTAATTTTGGCAGTCTCCACTGTCGCACCTTTACTAAATTTGTGAGGTAGCTGTATGGCGCTCTCTGGATCAAAGGTGGTAGGCAAACTAGTCTTGGGTGCGCCGGAGAAAAGTACATGGCCTTTGGAGAAACAAACCATGCTCTGAAGTGTGGTAGGTAAACTAGAGCGTGGCCCCTCAAGTACTTCCTGATGACTAGGTGCATGACGCGATTAGGTCAAGCGTTGGTGCTAGCCTTGAAATTGGTCTTTGGCGTTATCCAAGTGTAGCTGTAGATGTGGAATTAGGGAGATTTTTCATAAACACTCTGGTGAGAGATGTACAACGATCTAAGTAAGAGGTGGGGCAGTGTACCCAACCTAAAAGGAAAACTTTACCTCTCCACAGCAAGTAGGGTGGCAGAGCAGCCAAGCTTAAAGGGCAGGGAAGCAGGCCGACACTGAAGTACAGTGTTATGAAAGATCTTTTGCACTTTTCCCTCCAAAGATTTCTATGGGTCCCCAATCTTTTCACTAGTTTGAAATCCTGTCCTGATATTTTGGAATTCAGCAAAGACTCCTGCTTAACTTCCCATGACTGTTTTGCTCATTCTTACGTGGAAACTGATTAGTCTCCAAGACGGTCAGTACTGAGATCAGTACTGAGAGACGGTCTCTCTTTATGGATTCTTCAATTTTTACAATCACACATATCACCTTACAGTGAAGTGCAGTTTCGATACTTTGTATCCTTATACCATTTTACCTAATGGCATTTTGGTTTCTTTGACAAATATGTCTAATACAAGCTGGTGGCAGCTGTGTGATTTATACTGTTTTAGTGATATTTTGCTCATGGACTTGGCCATATTGTTCTTTGTCCTTCTTAGGTCAGAAGTGCCATATATGGTAACCGCTTTTCCCAGTGAAAGATGCCGCTCTCGTTGGCAAGTGGACTTTGTGTATGTTTGTATGCGAGCTAGAGGAGGGGACTAGGACTGTCTGGCCCAGTCCACATCCTCTGATGTCCGTCTGTTGCTGGATGGATTTGATGATCAGTGGTTGTTCAGGATTGAACAATCCCGGTCTGTCGCATGTTGCAGATCTTTACCATTGGCGGGCTTGGGCTAAATCCCAGCCTAAATCTTGGATAACACAGGGCTCCTGCAGCTATTCGACAGATCATCGTTGGAACCAAGACTTCTACGAACGAAGAGCAGCCCGCTAACGGGGCCGAGGACGTCTGCAGCTGACCAGCATCAAATCCAGTGATTGGCCCAGTGAATCCCTGCTCCTCTGACTGATCTCAAAAGACCCTTGTGTGTGCTTTCACCCAGGTTCCGTGCCATGGGAGCCTTCGGAAGTGTCCCTGTGCCACCGAGGGGACTGACCAGCTCGCTTTTGGGCTACCTCGCCGCAGCCGTCGATCGAGCAGATCCTTAAGACATGCCAGAGCTTCATTTTATGCCACAAGTCATGTATTCGCGCAATCACAGCCATCTCACCACAAAGAAAAGCTGTGCTGGGACTACTTCTAGGAGACCGAGACTGTGAGGTTCTGATGCGAGATACCAGCGATCGCTTGAACTGCAGAAAGAAGAAACTGTTCACGGCACAGGACACAGAAAATCTACTAGTACTTGGAGGCAAAGAGAGGTAACGAAACAGAAAAGCTACGGAAGCCTGGGGAAAAAAGCCCCACTCAATGCTGTACTAGGAGCCTTATCTAGTCAGGGTGACAAAAAAGGACTGCTGAGCGGCATGCTCGGATGGACCCACACTCTGCTCAAGAGCACCAACATACAAAACATTCTGAACAGTTTATTGCGGTGCAAATGGCTGCCGACAGTATAGCTGAAAGTGGAGAGGATGATGGTCATTTAACAGACAACTATAGCTTTTCACAACTAGAATATTGTTGTGTGGTTTTGCAGTTCACCTGCCGGGTGTGTTTTCCGCCATTCATTCACATAGCCTCCAAGTCAGGGTTTTTCATGCTTTTTACAGGCATGCAGAGATAATTCATTTTATATTTCTTTACTCAATGTATGCCTCTTCACTATACTTTTTTTTTTTTTTTTTTAAGAGTAGAGTAGTGCTTGCTGGTGCTTCCAGGAACCTAAGAGATTGGTGATTTAAGACACTACTACTTTTTTTTATTTTAATGATTTTTATTGTTTAAATATTGAGTATGATACAGATGTCAACAATTTACAGACTTTGAATAAAACAAGAACCATAAAGAAATGACATAGTAAATGATTCTGGTCATTTGTAGTAGTATTTCTATATAGCTAAGTCATTTGTTAAAGCCTTTGTTAAAATCACTTACGAATTTCATATGTACTATAGTAGTTATTAACCGCATTAACATAACAAGTAGTCTAAAATTAATAGTAGTATAAGTCTGCAAAGAGTAACTTATATGTAATGAATATAGAGATTAAGGGGGAGACGTACCGGGAGACAGACAAGAGACATATAAGAATTAGGAGGGTAGAGGATAGGGGGGGGAATGGGTATATTGGATTATTTCATCAAAATTAAACTAATCATTTCGAATATTATTAAGTACAAGCATTTCAATATGAGTGTGGAAATATAGATAAAGATGCATATATATGGGTGTAGATTCATGTACCATGAGCAGTTGCATTAAAACAGTTAAGATACCTGGTGAAGTAATACCACTTAGCATTATATTTGGGAATTGTGTTATGATTATTGGCCATGCACATTTCCAGTTTATGAGTGTTACAAATAGTGTTGCACCAGATTTTGGTAGAAAGCAAACTAGAGTCTTTCCAGTTAGCAGTGATGCATTTTAGAGCTATACAGATAAATAAATCTATAGTCTAGCAGAGTCAGATGGGAAATAAGATGTAATAGCTATACTTCCTAAGAATATGTTAACAAAGGTAAAGGGCACATCAACACAGAAGATAAGCTTGAGAAGCATCCAAATTTCCTGCCAAAATTTAACAGTAAATGAACATTCAAAAAACATATGCATATACGTGGCTGGAGATATGCCAAAGACACTACTACTTTATCAAACTGAGAATGTGGATGGAGGAGTAATCTCCATTATTTGGTAAATTTGCAAGCATCCTTTCCTTGCTGCTAGTTTTTTGTGATGCTCAGACCATTTCTTACCCTTACAGCATCCCAATCCAGACATCACAGGGGGGTGCAACTCTTAATGTATGAGGCTCTTTGGGTACCTGTACGTCCCCCAAAGATGGGGGCTATTGCCAAGTCACGCCTAGTCTCCCATGGCAACTAATCTTACCAGGCCAGTCGTTCCCGTACTGGTTGGTGGCAGTGTATGTTACAACAGTGGCTGCATCAAATGCAACCATTTTGCCCCTTTCCTCCTGGATATTGAAAGACTTGAGTCTCAAGTCGTTATTAAATCCAGAATCCAGGCAACTGCACTTGTTACATGTACATTGGTGCCAGATGGAATTTGACAAACCTGTACATTTCGTCCCAGTGAGGTTATCAAACAAGTTCTATTTCAATATTTTACCTGTATATAAGTTTGTTTCTGCGATTGTTTTTTGTTACCAAATCAATTTATCATGAGGACCCATCATATGTTTTTCAAGAGATTTGCGTTCGTCTTCATAACATGTGCACGCGATGACATCAAGCTGCATGGCAAACAAAGTGGCCATCTTGTTATCACACACAAGGCATTTGGCGTGCAATTGAACACGCTGCTAGACTTACTTGTTTTTCACCTAAACATTAGGTACGGTTTTATTGTTAAAAAGATTCCTGAAATCTTTGTTTTCCTTTGAACCACAATAGATTTATTTCGCAGTTTTGTTTAAAACCGCATCCTAACTTACAATGTTCAATATTATCTAATGGCAAATGACCAATATCATTAATTTTGCCATTTGTTTTAGCTAAACGTCCATATATCATTGGATTCTACATAAGAGATGAAACCATTAACCCAGAAACACTCAGAAGGTCAGTGTTAAGAACTTTATACATTAGGTGGATATATTTCAGTATCTGTAGTCAGATGAGATTTCTCTAGTTTATCATCACATTATTCATGTTTCCTCACTTTCGTTATACTAAGCGGATTTAAACAAATCCTCCTGATGAGCCTAATGTCCAAACATGTGTAGAGGATTGAAATGAAGAAAACTCAAGAGGACTAAAAGGATTTAATAAGGATTAAAAGGAGGAAAATCTAAGAGGATTTAATGATGAAAAACTAAAAAGATGAATTGGACTAATGGATAACCAATAATTACCATGAAAGACGTTACCATTTGAGACACAGTGAACTGTGAAATTTAATTTCTTTTTTAGTAATTTGAAAAAAAGTCAATTTAGCACGTTAATCAGATATGTGAATAAACATATCTTATTAAGACATCAATACATTGAGTGATTCAATCCATTTTTACAGTTATCTCAAAGCGCAACTCTTTACGTCTTTTGTTTTTTAAACTGCACTTTGTTATCCTTGTGTGACTGGGTTGAGATCAGCAGTGACCAAGCAAGGTTAATTCTGACATAAGCACACAAATGGCAGAAGGGTTTACCTTAGGAGTGTGGCTGGCTGAGATTTCCTCTGGAATCTACATGCCCTGAGGTTTCCCATGACAATGTCAGCAAAGGTTTGTGTTTGGCAACCAGCGGTGACTCTCTGAATGCCAAATGTTGAATGGTACACAAGTGTGTGACTGGCAATTAGAATCACCTTCTACCCCGGGCTTTGGATAAAAAGGTGACCAATCTGCACCGGAAATTGTAAACTGCTGGATTTGACCATGAAGCATCCAGAGAGATGACTGTCCTGACAAGGACAACAGAAGCTCTGCACCAGTCTCTTTTGGACCTTAAGTGAAGGGAAAGTGAAGCTCTGCCTTTCTGAAAAGAAAAAGGAACCTTGTACAGCTTTCCTCATCCATGAGCCAATAGGACCAGCTCGATCCTGTCTTCAGAAGGTGCCTTATTGCTCCTCCAACTTCCAGGGCTCTCCTGTGCTGCGTGACTGCCGAATCCATTAGTGCCATCCTCTTGGTGTGCAGGCAAGACTGTTGCCCTCGCTAGACACATTCAATGTGCAGTGTAGTGGGAACCTGGTACTTTCTTCCGAGTTTGGAGAACTCCAATGGCATGTCCTGATGACCTGTAACCCCTGGCTAGGGTCATTATTGTTCCGTCTCTGGTTCAAAGATGCTGAGCTGCATTTTCTTGCCTGCACTTCATCAGGGGTCCCTCTGATTTCAGGTAGGGTTGAAAGTCTGGACACAGAAAATTATTCGAGGCCTTACCAAGCCAAGGAGTAGTCTAGGAAGGGATAGGAACAATAGGCAAAGGTTTTACAACAAAGTAGCCAGGGCGGGGAGGGGGGCAAGGAGGAATTATGCATTTTTCTAAAGATAAAGGTTTTTGAGAGCTGTATCAGATGTTTTCAGATGAAATGCACAATTTCTTCACATTCTTTTGGATTGGATTATCCTTCCAACACAAAGCCATGATATATTATTGGAACAGTTTGACTTGCATTGTGGCGTACTGCTTACCTCACTGTCTATGCTTGGCTGTATGACTTCCCAGGACTGGGAGTCTACATCGTAGCAATGAAGCTCATTGGGAAGGGTGTTGTCTGCTGCACCTCCAAAGACATAGAGGTGGCGATCGAAAGCCACCATTGTGTGTCCATAACGCCGTTGAGGTGGGGGAGGGGAGCCACGCAGCAGGTGCTCAGTCGGAATGCGTGTCCATCTAAGCAGGAGGATGAGACAAGGGAGAGCAGGTTTTAAGGTAAACTGAATCCCTTGGTGATAGGTTCCACAAACAACATTTTCTCTTGTGCCTGCAATCACTTTTCAGACTTTACAATTCATTTATTGGTGTGAATATAGTTTGCATTCTACACATTCCTTGTACAGAAATACTTATAAAAGTTTTAAACAAACGTACATACTCGCTGGTGTGACAACTGAACCACAGAGGTAGTAAACAAATAGCATTAAGAGATTTAGAAAAGTGAGCATGCAAGCAAGGTTATACTGCAAAAACATACTTTGCTACTACTTTTACTAAGCCTTCGTATGATCCTTTGCAATGTGTTACATAGTATCAGTATTATTCATGCAAGACAAAAAAGCTGAAATCCTTGCCTGAAATGACTTTGAAGATGAAAATCCCAATTAGATCTATAGAAACATCTCCCACGGACACTGCCTCTACGTTGCGAATTGCACGACTAGTAAAAATAAACTATTCCCAGAGGATGTAGTCACATCTACAGAACTAAGAATGTCCCCACCCTTTTAAAAGGTTACCACATCACTGTGAAACAAGGCTTCCTTTTAACTTGTCACCAGTCTTGCATCTGCATAGTTTTTTTCACTCTTCAGTGACCTGCCAAAAGGTACCTTGTGGCCCACTATAAAAAGGAAGGATGCTAAATCCAGGTTCCACCAGACTTCTGTGGCAATTGGACCCAAGAACAGCAGGCTGACTGTAAAGAAGCTGTCCTCCCAGTAAAATGTGTGCTCCCAGTGGTTTCCCCTTAAGAACGGGAGAGGACCTGATGCCTTCGCCACTTCAAAAGGACATGCTGTCCTCGACAGAAGTCTGCCCGGTCAGGATGGCCAGCAGCAAAGTACTTTGGCACCACAGTTCATACAATGCCCTCCAAATCCACTCCCACAAGTGCAGTATAGAATTTGTGGGTCTATTTCTGAGAGCTGTGTAACAGGCACACCTGGACTCGTTTTGTGCTTTGCACAGCCGCTCTGCTGCAGAAAAGCATTTCTCAGCAGGTTGATCTTTCCTTGCTTGTGATCTGGTGAGAACAGCAGCTGCCAGTTCTGGATCCGGAGACACCAGTCCTAAAGCAATCAAATTGTTTGCAAGACTTTGTCCTGCACATAAACTAAGTCGTTTGCAAACTGTCACCTATCTCTATAGTTAGAATGGCAGTGGGAAACACTTCAGGGGATCACTTGACTGTATAGTGGGCACCGTGGGGCTCTTGTACTGGGTCCTCTGAGGTAAGTAGTGTCTGGTCTATCAAGGCATAAACCAAGTAGTATTGCATTGCATTTTGCGAAATAATACCATAGGTTTGCTGATTAATTTGAAACATGTTTAGCACTCATAACTCAGTGCCAAGGACCTGGATGCAAGCGTTAACCAAGAAAAGATTTTTGTATTTTTGTATTTTTTATAATTGCAAACTGGCTGTAGTTGGGATGATGTTCTATATTCTATTTGGTAAGGTCCAATACATATGTTAACATTTTTAAAGTCCTTTAATTATAATTCTAAAAATGTAAGTTTTTACATTGCGCATAGTTACAATATCCCTACTATGAAGTACTGCATTACGCCCCTGTTTTTCAGTAAAGTTCAGATTAGGTTAGTGTTGGGGATATTTTGGCCCATTGTGAAGGATGTGAAGAGATCTTTTCCAATGAGGAAAACAGTGTGTTAACCAGAGCGACCAAAGAGCTCTCAATGGGTAACGTAACAGGGCAGCCAGTCTTCATAGGGATTAGGCTGGCTGGTTAGGCTAGAAACTACATATAGTTCGGCCCAATATATTACACAGATTAATATAGTATTACACTTAAGAGAAGTAGTTCAAATAAGTACTAGACAAGAATACAAAAGAGTTACACTGCAAAGTATAAAACCCGACAAGGCCCTTCCTACCACTAAAGCCATTATCAAGATAACTACCTGGTGGTATAATACCCTACACCGTATAATGCTCAAAAACAAAAGGGATTCCTAGGTAACACGTAAGTACATACATATTTAGTCAAGAGTTAAAATGCCAAACAACTGCTGAATAGTGTTCCGGACTACCTCCAATAGACACTAGCACAAACAATCCTAAAATAGGAGTAACATAACACTAAACACCTAGTAATACCCGGTGAATTAAAAGGGTTTAAACATAGAAGCAGATCATAATAGTCACTTTGAAATGGTAGATACAATAGGAAACACAGTCATGGGCCAGTGCAGGTCCCAGGACATTCAAAATCCCCATAGGAAACAAATGTAACAGTAGAAAAAGCAGATACTATCCAAAGTTATCCTGTGGCAAAGAGGGAGATACAGTGATTTAGTGTTCTAAATCAGATACCAAATCCCTGGAAAAACTTTAAAATCACTAAGTTGCTCCTACAACTCAAGGACCCCATGGGAAACCTAGGAAAAAAAGGCACATTCAGTAAAGAGCCTTTTACAGTAACTTTCACAGAGTTGTAGTGTAGATGTTCCGAAAAGGTTTTCCATTACAGAACAGGACAAATCCAACAAGACTACAGAGGTTATGGGGAAAATCTAGGAAAATTCAAAATAATTACCTTCATGGCGATTCCAGTACTCTTAGTCCTTGCTTTCGCTTCTTCATAACTGGTGGAGCATGCCTGCAAAGCAGGCTGGATGAGGAAAAACGATTCTCCAAAAGAGAATTCTGTCCAAATGGATTTTGGTTTGGGGCCGGTATGCCCAAGCATCGACTTGTGAGCTAGGCCCGCTACCCATGCATCAACAAACATCACCTCGCAGTTCTGTCCGTTTTCTCCACTGTGGAGTTCGTCGTACAGCCTATGCTTATAGAGGATGGCTGGGAGCGTATTTTTGAACGACCAAGAGCAAGGGCTAAGAGTACCGCAATCACCAGGACAGTCATTTTTTCATATTCCAGCATCCTGCTCTCCCCGATTCCCAACTGGTTGGGAGACCAGACTGTCTAGAGCCAAATATCAGGTGGAGGAAACAGCAAATGCTCAGCTATGTTTCAAGGAAAGAGAATGTGCGGGAACTGTTGGTCAAAGGAAGCATCTTTTTTTTTTAGAAGTTGCGTCCATAGAGTTGTGACCGAGGTGGCTTCCCTGCAGATTTCTGCAATGGAGGCATGTCTCTGGAAGGCCAACGATTCACTTAGCTCTGGTGGAATGAGCGGGAAGCCTTTTAGGCACTTGAAGTTAGAAAACTCAAAAGCTGTAAAAAGGCAAACGATGAAAGCTATTTTATAGCTACATTAGCCGTTTTGCAATGGTAGCTTTGGCCGCTTTGTTCTATTTGTGAAACACCACCATAGGTTATGAAAAGATGTTCAGATTTTCTGATTGAATTAGTTCTGTTAAGATACAATTGTAGGGTTTTTGCGATTTTGAGATTGTTCACACACACCTCTGCTGAGGAAGTGTGAGGTCTGTGATGGAAGAACTGAAGAACAATTTCTTGATTAAAATGAAAATCAGAAAGAACCTCGGCCATGAAAGATGGGACTGTTTCTAGGACAACTATGGAAGGTGATATAAAATAGTTTAAGGGCTTGAAGCTCGCTTATCCGTCTAGCTGTCACTGGGATCAGAGATATCCTTGTCAGAGAACGTTGTTTCCGATTCTCCACCCTCCCCTAGCTCCTCACCTTCTTCTTTCCTTTCCGTACCCTTCTCTCCTTTTCTTCTTGGTCGCTCCTTTTTTTTGTGTAGATAAGGACGGCCACGGAAGGAAGCCACCATGCTACCCGAAAAGGGTGCCTGGGGCCCCCCTCTGGGAACGCCAAAAAGGGGAAAAAGCCCTAAGGCACAAAAAACCCCTGAGCGACCCCTGAGATGTAGTCTTGAGACGGGGCCAGGCTGAAGAGATGGTCAGCGGAGATATTCTGGAGGAGCTCCGGAGGAAGGCAGTCCAAGAGGTAAAGGGTGATCACAGGGAGAAACCCAGTTCAAGAAAAGAGAACCAGGAGAAGTCGGCAGTCCAATAGCAGGCCAAGATCCGGTACACTGGGAAGCAACAGAAGAAGGTGTCCAAGCGGTAGAGTAGACAATCCGAAATCAAAAGGCCGGGGTCCGGTACACAGGGAATCCAGCAGGAAGATGAGAGGAAGCAAGGGAGGAGACTGGTACAGGAAGACAGAAGGGAGAAAAGGTAAGGAACACAGAGTGAAGGAAAGATGGGACGGGGGGTGGGCTAGAAGACTGGAAGGAGAGCAAGGGGGAATGAGAGGAGCGGAAACAAACAGGGGGGAAAAGCTCAGAGCAATGAGGAGCAGGCAAGTAAGAGGAGGAACGGAACACGATAGGGATCGGGGACCGACAGAGAAAATACACAAGCGTGAAAGCTGCAAAAGCACAGAGCATAGAGCACTCTCGGAAAAGGAAACCGTAAGCGGTGCAACGTGTCCGCGATCCAGAAGCAGGAGGCTTTAAGCTTCCGAGTCGTGTCAGCGCGCAACACTAGAACAGTGCTAAAGGAGAACGTGACGGGTGAGCGGAGCGTGTGACAGGCTAGTATCTGCGCCGCCAGCGGCTCCACCCGCCTCGCGGCATGACCGTATTCCCCCTCCTTATGGCTCCTCTCCCTGGTTTACCTGGATGAAATAAATGAAATTTGCGCAGCAGGGAAGGGGCTGTAATATGGGAGATGGGTTCCCAGGAGTTCTCCGAGGATGGGAAGCCTTTCCATTGTACCAAATATTCCAATTTGCCTCTGCGGTACCTGGAGTCGCAAATCTGAGCTACCTCATATTCAGAAAAATTGACTGAACCCTAGAGCAGAATGTAGAGAGTTATTGTAGGAGAATTCAGCCAAAGCCAATAACGAGCACCAATTGTCCTGCTGGGAGTTGGCAAAGCACCTCAGGTATTGTTCAAGAGTTCCATTTAGCCGCTCAGTTTGTCCATTGGACAGCGGGTGAAAACCCAAAGTGAGAGCTCTTTCAATACCCAGCCGCTCACAGAGGGCTTTCCAAAAGCGGGAGGTGTATTGACTGCCCCTGTCAGAGATGATTTTAGAGGGCATTCCGTGCAATCTGAAGGTATCTTGGAGGAACACTTCAGCCATTCTGGCGGCTGTAGGGACTCCGGGCAAAGGGGAAAAGTGAGCCATCTTGGAATATGAATCTACTACCACCATAATACACGTGCATCCCTGAGAAATGGGCAGATCCACTATGAAATCGGTTGAAACAGAGCTCCAAGGGCCTTCAGGTACTGCACAAGGTTTAAGTAATCAGATCGGTCATTGGCGGGAAGACTTGCTTCGAAGACAGACGATACAAGACTGGACATAACGATCCACATCCTCCTTCATTCTCGGCCAGTAGAAGTGTTGTCGTAGATACTCAAGGGTGCCTGTTCCGCCCCTATGGCCTCGAGTTTAGAGTCATGACACCTCCTCAGGGCCTTCTTGCGAAAGGCGGGGGTGGGTAAGTAGAGTCTGCCCATTACCAAGTAGAGACCATCTCTTATTTCATACGCCAGATCCTTAGGATGTCTCTCAACCTCAAAACGCCCTCCCGACTCTTCCTTTACCTGTCTGAGAAACGTGGAAACCACTCCGATACAATTGGGTTGAGGGAACATACGTTCAGGAGGAGAGTCTGATTCTGGTGAATAATCACAACGACGTGAAAGAGAATCTGCCAGCACATTCAATCTCCCAGGGATGTAAGTGATGTGGAAATCAAATTGGGTGAAGAAATGAGCCCAACGGGCATGTCGAGTGTTATAACACTCGAATTGCTTCAGGACCTGCAGGTTCTTATGGTCGGTCCAGATAGTAGATGAATGTCTGCCTCCCTGAAGGAGATGACGCCATTCCACACAGGCAGATTTTATGGCTAGTAATTCAGGTTCGATTACAGAGTAGTTTCTTTGACTGTTGTTAAGAGTCTTCGAGAAGTATGCGACTGGATGCTCTACTCCCTGAATTTCTTGGAGTAGGACAGCTCCTATGGCTGCTGATGAGGCGTCGGTTTCAAGGACGAAGGGCAGATCTTGATCAGGCTGTAGTAAGATGGGTGCAGTACAAAATGCATTCTTAAGGTCTTTAAAGCTGTCTTCAGCCTCAGCAGATCATCTGAATGGGTTCGAGGACTTCTTGAGAAGTGAAGTAATGGGTAGGATCTTCTGAGAAAAATTAGAAATGAACCTCAGATAAAAGTTAGCCAAACCCAAGAATCTTTGGATTTCTTTTACCGAAGAGGGTGAAGGCCATTCTAGTATGGAAGACACTTTGTTGGGATCCATTGAAATACCCTGGTTAGACAGGATAAACCCCAGATAGGGGATAGACGAAGCTGAAAACACACATTTAGCGAGTTTGACCGATAGATGGTTATCTCTAAGTCTTCGGAAAACCTCCTTGACATGGCCTTCGTGTTCTTCAGGACTGTTTGAGTATACTAGGATATCGTCGAGATATACTAGAGTGGTTTGACATAACAAATCAGAAAACAGTCTGTCCATAAAACGTTGAAAAACTGAAGGTGCATTCAACAACCCGAACAGCATCACTTGATATTCAAAGAGTCCGAACGGAGTCCGGAAGGCAGTTTTCCATTCGTCTCCTTGCTGTATGCGGAGAAGGTGGTAGGCGTTTCTCAAATCAAGTTTGGTAAAAATCTTGGCTCCGTGGACAGCTTGTAGGATTTCTGTTATCAAAGGCATAGGATATCGATCCTTCACTGTGACCTTATTAAGGCCTCTATAGTCAATGCATGGCCTCAATTCCTTGGATTCCTTCTTGGAAATAAAAAACATGGAGGCCCCTGTGGGAGACTTTGAAGGTCTTATGAGGCCATTGACCATGTTGCTGTCCAAATATTCTCTGAGATATTGTTTCTCCTCTAATGACAATGGAAACATTCTGCAGAATGGTACCAGAGCTCCCGGAGTTAATTCAATGCTACAATCCTCAGGACGATGTGGAGGTAGCTCGATGGGTTTCTTCTCTGTAACTACCTCCGTAAACTCCATTAGGTAATGGGGCAAGCAATGGACGGTCTTGGTCTCACAGCTGTTAGTAGTCTTGACAGTTTCAAATTTTGGTTCGGGTAAACACTCAGATTTGCAATAGGTGGACTGAAAATTCAGTAAGTTTCTTGACCTGTCAATATTGGGGTTGTGCTTGCGTAGCCAGCATATTCCCAGGATGATGGGGAAGTGTGCGGCTCTGATGTCAAAAACGATCCTTTCTGAGTGTTGTTGTATCGACAAGGTAAGTTCTTCTGTGGTGTGGGTGATCAAGCCAGAGCTCAATGGTTCACCGTCCACCCCTTCTACTTTCTGGTCTTCTTGTTTGGCAATTCTTTTAACACCCTTTTGTTCAGCCCATTGGGTATCTATGAAATTGCCGGCTTCCCCACAATCCAGTAGAGCCAGGGTAGTCACTTCAGTTGACTCTAATTTAAGAGTAACTGTGAGAACCATCAAACGGGAGTCCTCAGAGATTTTGGACGAGGAGACAGATAGAGCAGCATAAGGACTTGGACCAGCCCCTCAGTAGTGAGTCCCAACACTTACCGAGGGCGAGCGTTTCCCAACCTCCTGAGTGGAACATCTGGACAGTCTCGTAACATATGTGTAGATGCCCCGCAGTACATGCACAGGCCGCCATCCCTGCGCTGTTTGCGTTCCTCTGGTGTGAGCGGGGCTCGAGTTGTTCCAATCTGCACTGGCTCTTCCTTGGTGGTTCGTGGGAAGGGTACGGACGTAGCCGGGTGAGTTTCTGAAAGAGGGGGTACATTTATCTTGGTTCTTTTCTTTTCCATGCGTCGTTCCGTTATGCGGAAGTCAATTCGGAGGGTAGCCGTCAGGAGTTCAGCAAAGGATACAGGTCTTTCAATCCTGGCTAGCTCATCCTTTAAGTCTTCTCTCAGACCTCGCCGGAAAATGGCATACTGAGCCTGCTCCTGCCAACCGGCTTCGGCTGCCACCTGTTTAAAGGCGGTAATGTACGTCAGCAGATCTGAATTTCCTTGACGGATATCAAGAAGATCTTCTGATGCCAAGAAAGTGCTTTCTGTATGCAGAAAGGTCTGCTGCATCAAAGCTTTGAACGCGTCATAGTCCTGCAGGACTGGGTCAGGCTGGTTCACAAGCGGGGTGGCCCATGCAAGGGCGTTACCTGTCATATGAGTGATCATAAACCCCACCTTGGCGTGGTCCGAGGCAAAGGTTTGGGGGCGAAATGAGAAGTGTAAATTGCAGGCATCCAAGAACTCTCTGACCCTTTTTGGTGAGCCATCAAACTTGCCCGACACAAGGGGAAGCGGTGGTAAGTAAGTCGAGGGTCGTTCTCTCCCAGTCATCCTTTGCTGTAGGGCGGCATTAGCGGCCTTTAGATTCAGCATCTCCACGCTTAGACTCTTAACTGCTGCTACAAGTTCTTGTACTTGCTGCGGCGTAGCCATCGTGATCTCACTCTTTTGGCGTTGCAAACTGTCACTGGGATCAGAGATATCCTTGTCAGAGAACGTTGTTTCCGATTCTCCACCCTCCCCTAGCTCCTCACCTTCTTCTTTACTTTCCGTACCCTTCTCTCCTTTTCTTCTTGGTTGCTCCTTTTTTTTGTGTAGATAAGGACGGTCACGGAAGGAAGCCACCGTGCTACCCGAAAAGGGTGCCCGGGGACCCTCTCTGGGAACGCCAAAAAGGGGAAAAAGCCCTAAGGCCCAAAAAAACCCTGAGCGACCCCTGAGATGTAGTCTTGAGACGGGGCCAGGCTGAAGAGATGGTCAGCGGAGATATTCTGGAGGAGCTCCAGAGGAAGGCAGTCCAAGAGGTAAAGGGTGCTCACAGGGAGAAACCCAGTTCAAGAAAAGAGAACCAGGAGAAGTCGGCAGTCCAATAGCAGGCCAAGATCCGGTACACTGGGAAGCAACAGAAGAAGGTGTCCAAGCGGTAGAGTAGACAATCCGAAATCAACAGGCCGGGGTCCGGTACACAGGGAATCCAGCAGGAAGATGAGAGGAAGCAAGGGAGGAGACTGGTACAGGAAGACAGAACGGAGAAAAGGTAACGAACACAGAGTGAAGGAAAGATGGGATGGGGGTGGGCTAGAAGACTGGAAGGAGAGCAAGGGCAAATGAGAGGAGCGGAAACAAACAGGGGGGAAAAAGCTCAGAGCAATGAGGAGCAGGCAAGTAAGAGAGGAGGAACAGAACCCGATAAGGAGGGGGGACCGACAGAGAAAATACACGAGCGTGAAAGCTGCGAAAAGCACAGAGCGTAGAGTTCTCT
Source organism: Ambystoma mexicanum (assembly GCF_040938575.1). NCBI lineage: Eukaryota > Metazoa > Chordata > Amphibia > Caudata > Ambystomatidae > Ambystoma > Ambystoma mexicanum. Next base: position 1,174,508,520 of record NC_090932.1, on the reverse strand, counting down.
AGGAAAAGGAAACCGGAAGTGTTGCAACGCGTCTGCGATCCGGAAGCGGGAGGCTTTAAGCTTCCGAGTCGCGTCAGCACGCAACACTAGAATGGTGCTAAAGGAGAACGTGACGGGTGAGCGGAGCGTGTGACGGGCTAGTATCTGCGCCGCCAGCGGCTCCACAGGCTCCACCCGCCTCGCGGCATGACATTAGCATAGGTAAAAGCAACTAAGAAGGAGGTCTTCCATGTAAGAAGATCAACGTCGCAAGACACCAATAGTCCGAAAGGCTTCTGCATAATAGCTACCACAACCACGTTAACATCCCAATGGGTAACCGGTTCACTGAAGGGTGGATAAAGATGAAGGAAAGCATCACAGTGACTTCTCACAGCCTCATTCTTTGTGGAGAAACTCACTGGGAGAGTCCAAGTAAGTGGCAATGGCCAAATGGTAGTGCTTGCAGGACTGTATGTGAATGCCTGTAACAGCTAAGTAGGTTGTAAAAGATCAAACATTAACCATAGGAGCCCAAAGAAGATTGATATATCCATTTGCTTTTATATTGCCTCCTAGTACAATCTCTTTCCTTGCTGCGCAAATAATGGCAATGTTGGCTTCAAAAATCCTCAAGTTGGTTTAAGCTAGTTCTTCAGGAACCAGACGCTCAAGTTAAGCGATGGAAGGCAAGGGTTAAGCACAGCTCCCCCTTGCTGGATTAGAAGGTCTTGAGACTTCAGCAAAATCTAAACAGTCAGTTGAAGACGAAAAGCAGGTCAAAGACCCATGTCTGATGGGGCCAAAAAGGTGCTATCAGAATCTGACAGCATTTGTGCACTCCCAAGAAGGTATGAAGAGGAAATGGGGAAAATGCACAGCAGGACTTCGCCAACCATTCCAGACTGAAAACGTCCTCTATTGAATCGAGACTCATTCCCTGCTATGAAACATATGCCCAACAAAGACAGTTGCTATCCGTCGCAAACATATCATATGGCTATCCCATTTCTGAAAGAACGGTTAACAGTCTTGCTGATCTCCCTATGGTGTGGGGCTTGACTTAGCCTGTTCAAGGCATCCACTTTTGAGTTTCTCTCACCGTCCAGAAGGGATGCAACAGAGCGTATTTGGTTCAGGAGACATCACTCCCAAAGTTGGCAGGCTAAGAGGCAAAGAGTCGTAAAGTTTGTTCCTCCTTGTTTAATTAAACACTGCCGTTGTAGTGTTGGTAAACACCTGAACCACTTTCACATGGATAAGTGGAAGGAAAGACTTCAGTCTCAAAGATGGCTTTAGTTCCAAAACATTTATGTTGAGCAGCATGTCCCAAGAATTCCACAAGCCGCATATTGTGGTGAACTTCACAAAGTCCTCCCCACCCAGAAAGCAAAGTCTATTTTCACAGAAATCTAAGGAGAAGGTGGGGGGGAAGGACAGGAGCCCCTCTGTGGAGATTCTCCTCTAGGCTTCACCGAATAAGAGGACTCTGGACCCCTTTTGGGATGGAAATCTTTAGAGTGAGGATTTAAAAGATGGTTAGAATTGGGTAGTAGATGGAAACTTACATCTTACGTCTTACATGATCGTTTCAACCCAGAGGAGTGTTAAAGCCTCTGCACCATCCTGAAAAGACAATCGTTATTCTTTGGATCGCAAGTCCTGAAAGAAGGTGGAACCTAGCACTTTTTGCTAGGAGGTTGAGTCTAGCTTCCTCTAAGGTCCCGATACTGCAAAGCCAGCACACTTTGAGGCCCACTGCTTCAGTACGGGGAAGCCTGAATTTGTCTAACTCATCACCCTCTTTGGGTTACGCCCATCAGAGGCAGAACCACAGGCCTTATTTGGCACTGTGCTCAAACACAAGAAGCATAAACACACTCCCTTTCCCCACTCATTCCTAACCTCCCACCTTTTAGCCCTCATGCATTTCCTCTATGCTTCCCTAAATTTCCTCTCCTCCCATGTACCTGTAGCCAGTTGAATGGTTTGGAGGGCAGGTGAAGTATGGATCAAAGCAGAACAGAAGATTATATGTATTTGACATAGTGGCATTGAAGGGCGTTGGAAAGGCGGTCGACGCCGTAGGGTGGTCTATCCCAATTTTTAGACTGGTGTTGAAGTAGAGTGGGGAACTGCATCCAGTGGGGAGGAATGGGTGCAGCATTGGAAAGTGCCTATGGGGTAGCCGGTTGCAGTCTGCAGAAATCTGCATGTGGGACTGCTGATATGCCTTTCAGGCTAGGGCTATGTGAGATGGGGCTGTGATGTATCTGGGCAATACAATGTTAGTGGTGTCAGATTTGTACTTATGGCTAAGTTCTTGCATGTTATCATTGTAAATTCTGCTTTATTACGTCTGTCTAATCACCATTCTTGCAGATCTGGTCTGATGTCGGTCTTTCTTCTTGAGAGGCCATGATGTGTGACTTATGGTTAATGAGGTTCAGAAAAAGTAGCTTAAATGCTGATGCAGAACATTTAAGCTGCCTAAAAATAGTTAGCTGTTCTCACTCACTGACCCTATATTTGTCTTAAAGTAGGAAATAATTCACAATAATGGATGGCTAGTGACGATTTGCAGGGCCTATTCCACCACTTCTCATTCACCTTGTTTGTCTACTCCACTCCTCTGCCTGGCTAAGTGACTCCCTCTCAAATCTCCAAGCACCTTATACTACACAAACGTCCAACACAGACAGCTACTACAGGCCTAGCTGATACTAAAAGAACATTATCGAGCTATGACAACTTCTCCTCTTTAGTCCTATTACACCATTTGTGAACTGGAGGGCACCAGGGAGTAACATGACACACAAAAAGAGTATGCAGATCAATGTAAACGAGAATATGGCAAAAGCAGGGCTGTTAAGTGGGTGATGGGAGCAGGGTGGCAGGTGTGCAGGGGTGGGGTCAGGCGCAAGGGGCTTTGCAGCAAGAATAGGGGTAGTAACCTTATGCGGGAGAGAGGCAGAGAATGACCTTGCGAGGCGGCCATTTGCAACATTGCTTTTATTTTAGCGCTATTTGGACACATATCAGTGGGAAACCTTATTCAAAGCACTTTAGCTTTCAGATCATGGGCTCCCCCTTCTGAATAACATATCAGCAAATGTCTCTGGCAAACCCAAAGTAGCATACTGGCACACAGGACCCAGGTACTTCAGGCCTGCATCCATCAACATAACAGCTTAAACATCTGCCTCTCCTGCTATCCCACCAACAACCCACACCCATGCTCCCTCCTTGGTTACAGAGCCACATGCAGCAATGGCAATAAAACGATTAGAAGGGCACTAGAAAACACCACTTACTAAGTAAAAATATAGATAGATGTGCATAGATAACCCATTTTATGTTTTACTCTCAGGGCTCTGCCATACAGCAGGTAGAGTAACTGCTTCTTAAGAAACTATGCCCCAAAATGGGTAGGAAGCTTGTGGGCTACTTGGCAGTTCAGCGAATTTAGGAGGGTAAATCCCATAACCATTTTCCTGTGTATAGATATGGGTGGCACCATCCTATACAAAATACCCATGGTCAAATGCACCTTACAATTACGCGGAGAACTCTCAATACACAATAGCATGATATGCCTTGCTAACTTCTTGTGCCATTGTTACTGCATCTAAAGACAGATCTAATACACATACAACCCAAATGAGTTGTACCTATGAGCTGAATGCCCCATATAGTATGTGCTTCCATGCATGAAGGTCTATTGTTCTGCAATAGGGAACGCTTTTAAAAACGTCCAACATGAGTCCACAGGTTGTATGGTTATAATAACGTATGGTGCATTAGTTCATTTGGTTCTACGTTATTACAACTAAGTAAATTACTTTGTGGTAATTCACTTAGTTGCAATCACTTTGAATTGTTTTTTTTCGAAATTTTATTGGGGGATCCCTCCATGCTCCCCATTCACCCTTCACTACCACACCTACCCCAAGCTACCCATTTTACCCCTTAACCCTTAAATACATGTACCAAATTCGAAATAATTTGAAGTGTTTGCAACAAAGTAAATTACCACAAAGTAATTTACTTTGTTGAAATAACAGAAGAGCGTTGATTCATGCAAAGCAAAGTATCCACACATAAATTTACTTGAACCAAATACCTCGAGTCCAGTACAAATCATAGATGCATGCATGCCATGCAACTCCCCTCACCTTTGCCCACTGTGACGATAACTAGGATCAGGGAAGTGACTGGTGGAGCATCCAGTTCAGAGACTGCAGTGACTGAAATGTTTTAAAGCCACATCTCTGTCGGTGTACTGTGTCTATAACAATCTGACATATCCCAAGAATGCACTGCAGCTCCCATTAATAATCACCAACAAGTAAGGTACAAGCATAGGAATCGAAACGGCACCTGAGCACTTGAATGTTGGTGTTACATCATTTTAGACTGGATAGCATCCACCGAGAATATATAGTATGCCCAGGACGTCATCATTTGACTTGGTCTGCTTGCTCCCACTTTTCCTTATCCTCACTGAAGCCCCTTTTGTGCACTCTCTTGTACCTTTGCCACGTAGCTACCAGACAGCACCACCATTGCATCACCTCAATCTTATTTATTTTATTTTTGTATTTTTTTGTTGTATGGTTAATACAATCAACCTTTAACAATCAATTCATAACGAGGCAACAATTTACAATTAGGTTAAAAAAAGCAAAAAGTAAAAATTAGTAAAACAATGAATTCTATTTCTATTCATCACAGCTCAAGTCATAATTAAAATCCAGCATAAAATCCACAAATGAGAACAGAGATTCTTACATTACAGTTCAGAAAATTGACTTGTAAATTATAGATTCAATGATTTAAGGAACCCGACAACTGCAATAACACAGGAGGAAGTGCTTCCAGCCAGACACAAGTGCCAAAAAGCTTCAATACCAACAGACTGAAGTGTAGATAAATATTTTCCAAAATATCATAAGCAAATATCCTCCAGGCATGGACATTCAGTAACCAGATGAAAAAGAGATTCAAGTATACGTGGTGAATGACAAAAAACGTCAGATGGATTGTTCTGAAGAAATGATACAGTATCGAACAAGAGTCCGTTTAGTAAATAGGAGATTCCAACGAAAACATAGGAAGATGAAACTGGTGAGCCTGTCAGGAACGATGCATAAAAAAAAGGTGCAGTAATGCCCAACTTTTTATAATCGGTACGAAGATGGCTTAATGAGGAGTATGAGTGCAACAAATTAACTGTTAGTCCAGTCAAAGTAATTCAAATATGTTTTAGCATATGTTGGAAGATTCACAATATATACAGGTGTAGTATTGATGTTATTAAGTATAAATATTGCATCTATCCTTGATTGAGCAAACCCAGACGCATCCCTCAGTTTGCAACATTTTGTTGAAATGCTCAAATAAAGAGCCCTTGGTTGGACATAGAGGTTTCCACTCCGCTCTGGCCTCTAAATATATTATGCCAAGTTCGTAACGTATGGAAGCAATCGGTAGGGACTTAGGAAGTCGTAGTGTTTTCCACCATAAATGGGCCTCAAGGGCTGGAAGACTCTTACATAGACTAGGAGGATAGTTTTCTATGCTGTAAAGCAGTTTAGGGACCAGTTTAACATCATACAAGGATATCACAGGTTTTAAAGAAAATGTACAGTACCTGTGATCGACTTTTAATAATTGAGAAGACATTACACATTGATGAGATCCTTAAACAATTGTTTCTGTTTACCTATACATGGTTTGGTTTAGATCACAAATCCCAAGTAAGTCATAGATGATACTGTCTTGATTTTTGATCCCTAATCCTCCACGAGTATGAGGTCTTTTTACTAAGTTTAGAGAGTTGTAACACCTTTCTTCTCAGGGTTTACTTTCAACGAATGGGTTTCAACATTGCTAACAAAAGAATTTATCAGGCGTTGCAGTCTGACTGCAGTGCAGTCAATTAATATATAGTCGTCGGCGTATGCTAGGGAGTGTGGTCTCAGATGACCTAATTTGGGCAAAGCCAAAACTGATGATTTTAGATGGTTGTCAATATCTGCAAGATATAAATTAAAAAAGGCAGGAGGCCAGCACACAACCCTGTCGAACTCCACATGCAGTCGGTAAAGGTCTTGAAAGTCCACCCGAGTTATTCAATCCTACTTGTATACGAGTTTTAGAATACAACCCTACAATGAGCCTGAGAAGATCAGAAGGAATTCCCCAATTTTGGAGCTTAAGCCAGAGCTTATTTTGATCGAGTGCATCATATGCCGAGCTTAAGTCAAGACAAGCAATAAATATGGACGGATACTTTGCTCCCCAAGCCAGATGTAGCAATTAATTGACCATCAAACCATTTAGCGGGGTACAAAAGTGGCGCCTAAAACCAGTTTGCCATTTGGCCAAGATTACATTTTCAAATATCCAAGCTTCCAGATGTGATAGAAGAATTGCAGCAAATACCTTGCTTTCTGCGTCTTGGATTGTAATTGGGCAAGATATCGCCTCTTTTATAGATTGGAATGATAAAGGCAGATGACCAAAGAGGAGGGAAATGTCCTGTAATGATTATGTTCTGATAAAGTGTTGACAATACTTGGGCCCAAAGAATAGGATCATTCTTAAATATAACATTGGAAAGCCCACTGGGACCTGGGGCACAAGAGGAACTTAGTTTTAGTAGTGTGCATCAGACCTCTTCAAAACCAAAGTGTTCACAATTAATGTGTCAGGCACCATCAAGCGAGAAATGCAAGATGAAAGACTCATAAGTAGACTTAGAACAAAATAGGTCCAGAAAGTGGGCAACCCAAGCGTGTTCAGGAACTGCGTTAATTCGTATGAAAGATGTGTTGATTCCAAATTGTTCATGAGTTTTCAAAAGGCACTTGAGTTCTTATTTTTAAGACAATTTAACATGGATTCAGAATCCATCTGTAGCCTTTTAGCTCTGGTGTTTTGGGTCCAGTTCTTATACGACTGACGGATCACACCAATACATTTTCAAGCATCATGCACGAGAAGTCCAGGAAAAGATTTAACATATCTGATTTTATTTCTCATTGCTCTTCTTCTCAACACTAGTTCTTTATTGTAAACATGAGTATGTTGTGGAGTGTTGCCCCCTGTTGGTGAACTTTGCCAAAGTTGCATGCTTGCCCTGCTCACCAGAGGTTATCATAAGGGAACTTACAAAGGTGTCAAAGTGATTAAAAGTAAATAATCACATTGCTCATTATGTGAAAGATGTCTCAAGAGACGAGAAAGGATCGTTTACCCGATCCGTTAGGCCATCATGCCATGTGATTCTATTTCCAGCGCAATTAACAATTGAAGTGCTCGGTGCCATTGCGAAGGTTTGATTACCATCTAAATGAATATCAAAACACATTTCTAATATCACTCTGAGTAGTCCGAGTAACTGAGAAATTGGTACATTTGGATTGTAGCCAGGGGCTAACAAAAACATAATCCAAAGTGGAAAATGTATTTTCATTTGATCAGGTAAAGGCTAAAGCTGAGGAAGAAGTGAACCAGTCATTCATCAGTTCTAGCCCGAGGCCATTCATATATATCTACCACCTCCTTCCATTACCCCTGTTTGAGGACCACACTCCTTTCTTTCCAACTTCCTGAAAACGCTCCGGATTAATGCAATTGGAATTTAAGTCACCAACTATTATTAATTTCCCACTCGGATACACATATGTGACCAATCCTCTTAAGAACACAGTTAGACAAGAGAGAAAGGAGTCACATTTTCTGATTTTGCAGTGCCAATAAATGTTTACAATTAGGTAATTAATTAGGTGTTCCATATTTTGTTGTATATGGGTGGCCAAGATACCAATGCATACTTCATATGAGCTCAGAATTGTGATGGTAGAGGATGAACGAATGCCAGTGATGAGGTTGCCAAAAGATCGACCTAATAAGCCTGGTTTAGCTGGTTGGCAAGAAAGATGGTAGCCATCCGCCATGTTTCCTGTAGAGCAAAACAGATGAAGAAAATAATTTACTTCTAGATTTGTCATTGGTAAACAAGTGTCCATGGCATCTTGTATTCCATGAAAATATATTAAGCTGTCTTTTGGAAGTAGTGTTGCGAGTAGCAGAAATTCACTGTTTTTGTGACGCTTTTATTAACCACGAACAGTCGTTTTTACGCTGGGAACTTTGGATCATTTTCTTTAGCGACTGGATTTCGGCAGATGCCATAGATGGTTTTCCAATCTCACAGGCTTTATAAACTTTAGCTTGGGACCATGTATAATGCGAAACATCAGAGCTCAAGATTCTGAAACTTTCCCTTTCATTCATGATGTTAACAAAGATGAACTTTGACTTGAGATAAAGAAGAGAAGATATTTTCTGGCAAAAGTCCCTCAAATAAGATAACATATGGGTGATCAAGTGACTTTTGGTTTTTTTCAGCGATATGATCCATGTTAGATACTTGCAGATTTTGTGATTTTCTTGCGCTGTATAGGTTTGAATTTGGACCTGCCAAAGCACAAGTAGAGGGACTTTTCAGCAACTGTTAAGATATGTAGGGCATACTTTGAGATTGAGCAAAATCTACACAAACTGAAGAATTGAGTAAGGAACAAGTTACTTACCTGTAACTGTTGTTCTCCAGCATGGGTCTGGCATGGATTCACATGCTCATGAATATTCCCCGTCAGGCTGGGAATCCTCGGTATAGAAAAAAGAAATCGGTATCAGTTTCGTTTCTGATCTGCCTTTCTTAGTAGTAACCAATCACTGGTCTCTGGGTCATACTGCCCCCAGCCAATGACTGCCCTCTCCCTAAGCCCCTCCCCTGGCAGCCATCCTCAGATTTGGTAGCACGTGAAGTGGCAGTATGACCAAGTGGAGAGCCGCAGAGGGGTAGGAAGGAGGGTTCACATGTGAATCCATGCCAGACCCATGCTGGAGAACAACAGTTACAGGTAAGTAACTTGTTCCTTCTCCACCATGGGGTCTGGCTTGGATTCACATGCTCATGAATATAAGAATACATAGCAGTACACACATGCACAACCACGGGAGGTGGCAAGGCTCAACATTAAGCATTACATAAACTTAACATTAAGCAACTCTTACCTCTTCACCGGGCCCACCTTCAGGGAACAGGTTGCGCAGCACTGCTTGGCCGACTCTGGACTCCTCCCTGGAATCCCGGTAGACGCAGTAGAATCTCGTGAAGGTGTGCGTCAACCTCCACGTAGCATCCCTGCAGATGTCCAGCAGGGGCACACCAGACAAGAACGCTATGGTAGCAGCGATCGCTCTGGTTGAATGGGCTCTCGGATGGCCGGGCAAAGGTCGGTTTGCCAACTGGTGACAGTGCATGATGCAGCCGGAGAGCCATCTGGAAATGGATGCCTTCGAGAGGGCCTTCCCCTGGTTCATAGGTCCAAAGTTCACAAATAGCTGTTATGTCTTCCGAAAACTCTTTGTGCGGTCCACGTAGAACTTCAGCGCTCTAGCCACATCAAGCGAGTGCAAAGTCCTCTCGGCCGGCGACAAAGGCGACAGGAAGAAAACTGGTAACAGCAAGGGCTCGTTGAGGTGGAAGTCCGACGGCACCTTGGGCATGAAGGAGGGCTGCGTCCTGAGCACCACCCTTGTATCGTGAAAAGTCAGGTACGGAGGTTTACAGGAAAGAGCCTGATCTCTCCCACCCGTCGTGTGGAGGTGATGGCCACAAGAAATGCTGTTATCCACGACAGGAACTTCAACGGTGCCGAGTGCAGAGGCTCGAATGGCGCCCCCATGAGCCTGGTCAGCACCACGTTGAGCTCCCATGCCGGGGCCGGAGGCTTCACCGGCAGGAAAGAACGGAACAGTCCCTTCATAAACTCCTGCACCAGACGATGAGACCACACAGATGATCATCCCATAGTTCTGGTGTAGCGGGAGATCGCTGCCAGATGTATTTTGATGGAGGCACGGGTCAGCCCCGCCTTGGCCAGCGACAGCAAGTACGGCAGCACTTGAGGGGCCGTAATCCGCAGAGGGTTAATCTTCTGTGCACGGCACCAGACAGAGAACCTCTTCCATTTCTGTTCATAGCAGTTGAGAGTTGAGGACGCCCTGGCCTTTGCAAGCACCTCTGTGCAGTCCGCCGGGATAACGTACCCTCCAAACTCTAGTGCTCCAGGAGCCAGGCCTGCAAGTTCAGGAACCTCGGGTCATGATGGAGGATGGCGCCTCCTTCTCTGGAGAGAAGATCTGCATCCGTCGGTAGCTTGATTGGGGGGGACGCTGACAAGTCCAGAAGGTCCGGGAACCAGATCTGCCTCGGCCACGCCGGTGCGACGAGTATCATCCTGCACCGGGACCTCTTGAGTTGGTTGACGAGTTGCAGTAGCAATGGAGGGAACGCATACAGGAACAGGCCGTGCCAGGGGAAGGAGAAAGCATCGCCCATGCTCCTCGGCTGGGGAAACCTGTTGGCGAACCTCTGGCTTTTGGAGTTTGTCGCCATAGCGAACAGGTCGATCCGGGGTTTGCCCCTTCGTTGGAAGAGCCGATCCACTTGGTCTTGACGCAGTTCCCACTCGTGGCATGAGCGCAGCTCCCTGCTCAGCGAGTCGGCAATGGTGTTCTTTATCCCTGCCAGGTGGAAAGGCACCAGAAACATCCTCTGGGCCACTGCCCAATGCCACAGCTCCTGGGCCACCTTGGATAAGGCCAGGGACCTGGTTCCTCCCTGCTTCCGTATGTAGAACATCGTGGCGGTGTTGTCAGTGAAGATCCTCACCACCTTGCCCTTGAGGGACGGGAGAAAAGACTTGAGAGCCCAGAACACTGCTCAGAGCTCCAGAATATTGATGTGGGGTGACTTCTCCTCGGGGAGCCAAAGGCCTCTCGCGTGTAGATTTCCGGTGTGCGCTCCCCATCCTTCCAGGGAGGCATCCGTCGTCACCGTCTCCTGATGTGCTGGGGTCTGAAAGTCTGTGCCCGCCGCGAGATGCACGCGAGTGCCCCACCACCGGATCGCTTGGCGGAAGATCTTGTTGAGCGGGATCTTGTCTTCGAAGCTGCCCGCTGCTTGTATCCAACAGGCGTCGAAGAACTCCTGTAGAGGGCGCATCCGCAGCCTGCAAAGGCGTAACAGGAAGATGCAAGAGGACATCATGCCGAGGAGGGATTTGATGGATCCCACCTTGGCCACGTCCGTGGCCAGCAGACGCTGCACCTTTCCCAGGATGGCTTTCGTCCTTTCCTCCGACGGAGAAGCCAGTCGCGCCACTGTATCGAGCTTTGCCCCCCGAAACAGTGCGACCTGCGATGGAAGTAGGTGGTATTTTGGGAAGTTGATGGAGAATCCCAGATCCTGGAGCAGTTGGATGGTCCTCGCAGTGTGCTCGACGGCAAGCTCCCTTGTCCTTGTCCGGATGAGCCAATCGTCCAGGTAAGGGGTAAACATGGATCCCCTGCAGGTGCAGCAGCGCCGCCACAGGTGCTAGGCACTTGGTAAAAACCCTGGCGGTACATCGAGGTGCCACCGCCGAATCCTTTGGAGGCACCTTACTTGCCTCCGGGGCTCCGAAAGGGCGGTAGTTGTTGCTGTAAAACTCCCAAGGCCCGTGCCGTCTCTGTGTCAGCTTTGATGGCCTGACGAGATTAATCTACTGTTTTCCCAAACAGGTTGTTCCGTTGTTCCCGTCGAAGGGCATGTCCATAACTCTGGTTTGCACGTCCTGGCGGAAATCAGTTGCCTTGAGCCATCCCCGTCGTCGAAGGCAAACACCGTTGCCCAACTGAAGGAAACCAGTGTCGGCGATGTCTGTGGCTACCGTTATGGCGTGATCCGACACCACCTCTCCTTCCTGCAGAATCTCCAAGGCCTCAGCCCTCTTGTCGTCTGGTAAGAAGTCCAGCAGGGGAGCAATCTTGTACCACAGCTCCCTGTCGTAGTGGGCCACGATCACTAGGGCGTTGGCCGCCTTGATCGTCGCCGCCGACGAGATGACTCGTCGCCCCATGGCATCCAGTTTCTTTCCCTCGCCGTCGGGTGGGGAGGTAGAAGCCGAAGCCGTCGCCCCCACCGCTTTCTTCTTGGCCGCCGCAGAGACAAACGAATCCAGGGTCGGCTGGGCCATAAAGCATAGGTGGGTGGAATCCGGGACTCGGTACTTCTTCTCGTACCGATCCCTCTTGGCAGGAGCCGTGGACGGGTTCTTCAGGACCGCAAGCCCTTCGTCTCAGATATCATCGAGCAACGGTACCGCGAGGACCATCTTTCTCTTGGCCTCCCGCCGTTGGTAGAGGAACCCTTCCTTCTTCTGTTCCTCGGGGCAGAGCTGGAAGAGCTCGGATGCCCTGGCAACCATGGCATGGAAGGAGCCAATTTCGTCGGGCGGAGAAGCCCGAGGGGTGGTGATGGAAGGTCTAGCCCGTCGTCACCGCCGTCGTCATCCGTCCCCGAATCCGTCGCCGTGTCATATCTGGGCTCCGGAGAGGGAGATGAAGGCTCTACGGGCCGCAAGGGCTGGAAGGGTGGGGGGAGGATGAATTCTCCTCTGCTTGTTTGGCAGACTTCCCGACGGGCCCGGTTCTGTCAGCTCGCCCGTCGGGGTTAGAGGCAACCTCGTCCTTATCTCCCTGCATAAGGTTTGGATTGCCATCAAAATGGCCGCCAAGCTGTCCTGTGGCCCGGGCGTTGGTTGCGGCAGACTAGATGGCTTCTCCTCCACGTCGTCGCCGTCTTCGCTCTCCTCGATCACTTCCTGAGGATCTCTCCCCTGGGATCGAACCTTCTCGAACCTGAGGTCTTTCACGACTTCAACCAGCTCTTCTTCAGAGCTGTATCCGTGTCCGTAATGGCCGCCGCACCCCCCCCTCTTTTTCCAACTGGGCCTTGATGGGGGTCTTGTCGATGGGCTCGAAAGAGGATTCCCTCCGCGGCGGAAGGGCAACTCTGGGCCCCAAGGTCGCCTCCACTGGGGTAGCCTCCACAGGCTTCGCCAGGGTCACCACGACTCCCTCGATAGAGGCCTTAGCCGGGTGAATCAAGGCCTTCACCACCATGGGTGCGTTTGAGGACTTCACCTTGTGGGGAGGGTCACCGCCTCGCTCCCCCTCAGCCGATTCCTTCGAGATCGACAGGGGCCTCTCCAGAAGCTTGCCCGGGTTCTCGGATTTCCTCTTCCCCGAGCCAGAGTGTTGGCTCGCGGTTGATGGCGTTGGTGAAGGCGCGCCCTGCCTGGCAGCCAAGGAGCCCGACCCTTCAGTGCTCCCGGTGCCTGCGGACTCGCGGAGCTTTGCCTTTTGTTGGGCCCCCGTCGCCGGGGCGCCCTCACAGGACTTAGAAGACCGCTCTGACTTCTTCTACTTCTTCTCACCTGTTGGGCCATTCTCCAGCCAGCTTGCAAGTTGGGTTCGGCGGTCCCTCATGGTCCATTCCGACAGGTTCTTGCAAAACGCACAGTCCTTTTCCACATGCGTTTTGTCCTCATGAAGGCAGTAGAGGCATCTTGAATGCTCATCCTCCTTGAAAACATTCTGTAATCCGCATCCAGGGCAGTTCCTGAAGAGCTTGGATCCGGGCGTCGAGCTTCCCTTGTCCTGCGCCATGTCCACGAGGTAGGCCTCAGTCTTCCGGAATCCTCAGAGAAGAGTAACTCGACAAACACTTCACCCTTGAGGGGCGTAGTAAAATTCCGAAAAGGGTCCCCGTTGATCGGAAGTAGAAACGGCGGAGCTTCAGGCTCGATTGCCCGAAAAAATGACAAACTCTTTGAAAAAACGCAACACGCAGTAAGAAACTCGAGAGCTAAAGCACGAGGACTCCCAACACTTGAACGTGCAGTAAAAATCTGAGGATGGCTGCCAGGGCTGGGGGCAGTATGACCCAGAGACCAGTGATTGATTACTACTAAGAAAGACAGATCAGAAACGAAACTGATACTGATTTTTTTTTCTATGCCGAAGATTCCCAGCCTGACGACGGGGAATATTCATGAGCATGTGAATCCATGTCAGACCCCATGCTGGAGAAAGATGGATACAGTGTTTTAATGTAACATTTTCGTCGTGTCATTTGAGTTTGCCAATTTGTTTGCCCAAAAGCAGGTATACTGTTGCCTAATTCTGTGGAAGTTAATTCTGGGGATATCTCCATTCCAATTAAGGAAATGGATCTAGGGACAGACATACCCTGTATTAACGATAGAAGGTCTTGATGACTAAGTAAATAGCTTTGGGGTGTAATTATTAAGATTAGTGCCACGTCCAGGTTGTGATGATGGCAACGTCTGTGATGCACTTGTCATTGTGCTCACAATGGGAACAGAGCAGTGTAGATTCTCTAATGGCCGAGTAGACATCTCTACGTTCCACCCAGACAATATATGGTTATATTTGGACGAACCATGTGACACACTTGTATTTGAGTTCACATTGGGCCTGTAGGTCATCTCTTGCATTTTTCCTGGACCTACTTAAATGTACCCAATATTGCCATCTTTATCTGCCTCTCTTTCCTTGTTTATAGTTGAAGTTACACTCTATTTGTTTTTACATGGAGGCGGTTTATATCGACCCTCTGAGACAAAACCACTTTGACATGGGCTGTTTAAGAAAAGAGGATATACATTTTCTAGATAGATTATTATTCTTTGTGATAGAACGTATATTTTTGGTTTTCATTTGTTGGTGGCATTTTTTCATAGTAGGTTGTTTTGTGGTAGATAGAAGTGGTTATTATAGGCAGCGAATAAATGTTTGTTATAGAGCAAGAGTCCTCTGTATTGAGATCAACCCAATACAGTAGTGTGAGATACCTGAAGGTGTCTAACACGTTAGTACCTGGGGATCTGTTATGCAGGTGGTCAGGACACAGCCTTTGCTTTTGGATCCATTTCCTTATGGTGGACCAGTGCGGGAGGATCACCTGGGTGATGGGCTCTCATGGAGTTGAAGTGGGACACTGGATGGTGAGACGCAGTACCCCCTTCCCTGCAATACCTTTGCCACATCCTACCACATCCTACCAGGTAGGATACTTAGGAACTCAACCCTCGCTCCCACTTTCTCAACACAAACACTTTCTCACTGACAGCACACTATGAGAGAAAACGGACTAACACCCGAGCCGTATACCTGAAATGTCTCAATACAATGGTCAGGCAATTACTGATCATTACACATACCTGACTTCCATCACGCTTCCCCACACAGATAAAAGGCAGAGCACGAAAGCACACGAGGAAGCAGCAGTTCCACAATGTCAGTTTAATACAAAACCGAAGAGGATTGCAAGGAGGGAAACGCCCTTGACCTTTTCAACGCAAGACAGTTACTTTCATTAACCTTTGAGAATAGGAACCTAAGACCAGGAATAGAGGCTGAAAAATCCTGCATTGTGTGTCTGCGGTACCCCGGGCTCTCCTGAGACGATAGTTAAGGTGGGGATAATCATTTGCCGCTTTGGTACTGTCCTTGGCTCCTACAACAAAGCAGCACCATTGAAGTCAGCACAGCCGGTGAGATGGGGAAACTGATACCAGACCGGTCTGTGTCGAAGCCAAGGTTGAAAGCGGCAACACTGTATAAGTAAAAACCGAAGAGAAACAGTGTATGAAGCGTATATGGCAAGCAACACGAGCACAATTAAACCAGCAGATGAGTGATGGAACTTTGAAGCCAAGATACAATACCGTAGACAGAGTGGTTCGGCACCACGTGGGTGCTCATTCGAAGGTCTGTGCTAGGTATCCAGCTGGCAAATATGACAAGGAATTGTGAAATCGAAGTGGTCGTGCAATGGGTAAACCCATCTGCACAATAGAAAGTCTTCGATAGTTGATGAAATCGTGTAGGAAGTTTGTTCGAGCCCGCGGAGGGAGTTCAGCTAAAAGCTTTTGGTTAAAGCAAGTTTGTGTAAAGTTACGAACATTGTGTTAAAAGGAATCTGAGCCCAACTGAGGGGGATCCGAGATCGGAGCCTGACTGAGGAGGTTCCGGGGTGAAGTGAGTCACCCAAGAAAGAATATTATATGAGCATTGTGAAAGAGGATCTGAGCCCGGCTGAGGGGGATCCGAGGTGAATAGTGAATCGCCATAGAAATGGAGTACTTGTGAAAATCTTAAAGAGAAAGGGAATGATTGTTTGTTTGTTGCATCAGGCCTTCTGAATCAAGATACTTTGTAAGGCAAAGAGACGTGCTCACGGAAGCCCATGATGCTAATGTTTGAACTGCACCCATGTGCTAGAGAAGCCAGAGTCTGTGCTTAGATCGAGTGTACTGCCTTGTCCCGTGCTGAAAACGTGGGGAAGGGAGGCCAACGGCCTGACCATCCAGACATATCATTTTGTGAACACTTCCTTTGTCATAAACATTGTTTCCCACACTATTTGTATTTAGAGGTAAGGATTGGCAATAGGTTTATTAGCATATGCCTTTTTATTTTGACAAGACGCCACTAGGACTGCGTTATTATTTGATGGTCGTAGCTTGCTCCCATCTGTAGATTTAGGATCAGATAGGTGTTTTTCAAACCCTCTTTGGAAGTTCAATAACATCCTTGAACTGTGATCACTTGTGTTTGTCTTACTGTTGATACCATGCCTTCCTTACACTAGGAGGATCAATAGGTGTTAAACACACAACATCATCATCATCATATGTACAAACAGCTGTCTATTTAGATGTAGGTTTAGGAAAAGATGGTTTGTTGGACACAAGTGTGGCCATGATTGGAGCATGCAAATTGATATTAGTTTTGCGAGTAACATCATTAACACAATTAGTATTGTTGGTTCTGATTCCCCACCTCAAATCATCGTTAGAAGTTGTTTGATCGATCACTTTTGTTGGATGACAATTGTTGTTCAAATAGAAATTATTTTGCGGCAATGTGTAATTTGATATTGTCAAACTTGGCTAACAGAGATTCAAGAGCAATTGAATGTGTGTTTGCCTCCAACTATAGGCCTTCATCGAGCGAGACCAAGATGCATAGTACTTGAGTGATCACAATTAGCATTTGGTCAGATGGAGTATTCCGTCTAAACTGCATAGCCGAAGTCATTGACGAGAGTCGTCTGGGTTGAGCGGTCACTGGAGAGGAATCAAAAAAGGAATCTGTACGTGAAACTGAAATGTCTGGAGGAGTATCAGCAAAACTATGCTCAGACAAAGTTGACTTAGAAAAATTCTCGTCGGCCATCCCTTGCGCAATTTGAGGAGTTGATTGAGATGTAGATAAGGGAAGATGAACCTGGGGTATATGTGGATGTATTCAATTTATGTCCACTTTTCGTGGTTCTTAATGGAAGAAAGAAAGATGTTATCAAATTATTTGGTTTTACTTGCATTGATGGTAAGTGACTGCCCAGACTAAGTGCCATCGACAATGCATTATCGTTAGCCAAGGTATAGAATTGGTAGTATGACAGGGCTTAAAAGGGTTGGAGTTAATATCGGGAGAAGGAGGAAGAGGCAAATTCGCTAAGATTTCTGCATCAGAAATGTCTCGAGTTCTTCCACTGCATGGAGGTAATGTTTTTCCACTGCGGAGTTCACACAGGAGGACATTGGTTACTTCCAAGCAGACAAAACAAAAGAGAAAAAACAATTGAATTGTAATGTATCTACTCGAAAAAAGGTGGACGGTATGCACAGTAATAAAGGGCTATGTGCTTGAATCCAAGGCACACACTCCCAGTGTCTGTGTAATACGTTAAAAAAGTAATAGAGGAATCCTTTTCACTCACGCTCCCATGTGACTTAGTAATATAATGATCCCAAACACATTGGAGAGACGTTGAAGGACTATGGGCATAACTTGTACACTCACATTCCCAAACCACAAAAGAAAAATATTGGTCAAGAAGCAGCACAAGGGTTAAAGGCAAATGTTCTACGGACTAGTTGGCAATTCCACACGCCAGTCCCATAGAATGTGTTTAAAGCAGTCACTGGAATTAACTGGATAGATAAGAAGTTAATCCCTCACCACAGCTTCTCGCACCAGCTCCGTCTTCGCCTTCCGACCACTGCACAAAGCGCACACCGCTCCGCCCCGCGCAGCGTTGGCGATTATAACTGCTTCTGCTAACTCTGCCCCTCAGCGTGGACCGCCTCTAAAAGGCACGATGAAAGACTCCACTTCACTGCCTCTAAGCCACACGAGCACACATAGCTGTGTAGAGATTATAACCTCTATTTTATGTCTTGGTGACTAATGAGCTGGTAATAAAATGGCTCTGAATCTAACAGATACATTTTTCCAAAAACACTTTCCACTCCATTGGATGCTGAACAGCCAACTGCTAGGTTTCTCATTAACCACTACATTGGAAATCAAGATGGTGAGAAGGATGAATGAGCAGGAGTGGTGTACGTAGCTTTCTCCCTGAAAGCACTGCAGTAACAGATGCCTTAGCCATCAGCTTGGGCTGGAATCAACCAATCAAAACAGAGTACACATATATGAGAGTTACTAATGAGTGGGAGGCATCCTACTGTTGTGCCGTGGCTGCAGACAACGCGCAGGACGCTCCAGTTGCTGGCCAATCTAAAAAACAAAATTAGGAAGAGCCACTGCTGCCTATAGACTGTTGGTATTATTCCCTTGTGGATGTTTGTTATATTATACCAAGAATAGTACCACTCCCGTTTCCCTGTTGTAATAAAAGATTTACAGAAGAAGCACAGTTTCAGGTGACAGTTTGTCACACTTCCACTCTTGCACCTTTGCTTGGCTGCTTACCTGCACCTTCAAATGGTTTCTGTTGCCTTGAATCTAATTGAAATGTACATTAGTTGGACGGTATGCCCTTTACACGAATCCAAAGGGAAGTGTTACAAAATTTCCCGGCATAGCGAAAAGGTATACCTTTCGCTCATAGGAGAAACCTGGGTAAATAATTGAAGTCTTTTTACTTCAACAGGAATTTATGCCGGTTTATTGAAATTGAAAAACACAAAGCACACACCTCTATTTAAAGGGATACTCTCCTAATGTAGTTGTCTGCAAATTCCAACAGAAAGACACTCCTGCTCCTGAATGTTGTACCAAAATACTATATCTACAGTTTGTGAATAATGCTCCAACTAAAGGATAAACAGTAATCTAAAAAGACTAGCTGTAAACAGTATTTAAGAAAAAAAAATGTAATGCATAAACTGAGTATTCACTCCATATTTAAAGCATGTGCCATTAAATAACTGGTTCTCAATCATAATGTATCCATGATCTTTACTTCAGAGGAACTTATTCGTCATGATATATCAATAATCTTCACTTTAGATAGGCCTTGAGTTTTTTTTTTAATATATATTCGCCACTGCTTCTCTGTGACAATTATTTGAGAAGCTGTGAATGTGAATGATTATATGAACTTTTAATTGATGATTCTGCTGTTTCTGTTTGTTCCTAAGTGGCTCCTGCCTACCTTAATTGTATGAAGTTTGATTAAAAAAAACATTTTGTAATTGCATAAGTCATGGTGCTTTTTCCATTGAATCAGTAATTCTTATGGACATGTGGCACCTATGAATTCAAGGTATTCAAATTTAAATGCAATATTCAGAAACAATCGCTGTTTGTTTTGAAACTCGTTTAAGATAGTTTTTTAATAGATCAGTTATAGAAATAATGTAAGCCCTACTAGAGGTACATGACGCATTATTCATTGTTGATAATATTTCAGTGCTTCTTCTAATTAGGTATGAGATTCACGTTATTAAACTACATGTAGCATATTGCTTTAATATGATAAAAATAAGTTAAGTATTAGATTCCCTATGGCATTAGTTACTCATCGGAACCTGCAAGTCCCACCCTGCTACGTACGCGTCTCGCGATCTGGTAGCGCAAGGTGAAAATTGCTAGGGTTGTGTACATTGCAGCCGAGACATCATGTCTATAATTTAATCGCGGCAAGTACATGTGCACGATTGCCATTTAAAAAAAACATTTTTATGTGTTGTCAACAATACCCTATTTCCCAATATACTGTAATCATATGTTTAGATACGTTTCAAAATGTATATTCTGAAACGATTCCTTGCTATATTGTAATACGGTCTCTACAGTTTGTGAATTCTCTCGTAAATATGGTTACCAAAACATATTTGAAATCACCCGTGAACGTTTTTGTGGAAGAAAAGTAAAACTCCTGGCCATACCACCTGTTGCACAGTGGAGTCGATTTGATCTGCTGGGCTTCAGCCACCTAGAGTACAGCAACGATGTACATGAAAGAGCATGCGATTATTCTTTCCCTTGTGTCTATGATTGAACTATAAGGCTTCTTGCTCGAGTTCATATTTACGGGGTTAAGTGCCTGATGCAAGTTGCGCTTACCTGCGAAAAAATATTTTCTAAATAGATTGAACGTAAAGTTAGTTTTGGAAAATGATGAAGATTCTGCATCATAGTTCCAACTAGAAGCTAGCTCACGTTTCTTTAACAATGTGAACTACGCATGTTGTCCCATTTAAATCAATAATTTATCAGAAATAGAGATTAAGGTTGTAATTGTACTCCAAGAAAAAGTAATTGAACAGCAACACAGTGTTTTCAGTGAAACTAAATGCAAATGAAAATGGTAAAAGGCACCTTCCACAAGAACTAAAGTTACAATTAAGGAATGTATAGTGAAAGCAACATTTCAGAATACTTTGTTCCCAGTAAATAATTTTCATTTAAAGCAGATGGATAGAACCACTTTCAAAATAAGTTCACATGTTCCCTATAACTGGCCAGGGACAAAATCAAAAAGGCATATCTGTGAAAAACACTTACACTTTCTCCTGAAATTCAAATTGAAAGAGATTGTTGGTGATCTTGGCCCCACTCTGTCCAGAAAACACAAACATTTTGTCTCTGCAGACTGCTACTGGAAAGTTACAGCAGGATGGTGGGATCTCGCCACTCTGCTCCATCTAAGATGAGAAAAGCACAGTTCAATAACATTCCCATATCATACACACAGATCAATGGCTTATTACCATGCAGGCCATGGAAATTAAGTGCCTGCCTGACCTCTATAGGCTCTGACAAATTCAAATATCTATATTTGTGGCATGGCAAAGCGTTGTTCATTATAAAATTCCACACTGTTTCACCTATCTGCATCAAATTTTGCATAGTTACCGGTTAGGACCCTCCCGACATTACTGGCTACATTACATTTGGACACCCCACCCCGTTCTCTGATTTCAGCAAAAGTCAAAATTTGTTTGTGGCTTGGCGAATCATTGTTCCTAATACAATTCCACACTGTTTCATCAATCGGCACCACATTTTGCATAGTTACCGGTTAGAACCCTCCAGACGTTACTGGCTACATTACATTTGGCCACTCCAGCCCTTTCCCTGGATTTCAGCACCCTCATACATGAGACGGTTGCCTGAAATCGGCAAAAGAAATCAATGTGATCGTAGAAGGACCGGTCTCGACATGAGGAACAAAACTCAAGGTCCCTATGGGACCTGGAAAACCACGTTTCAAGGCCCTATGATGCACGGTTTCCAAAATATTTGCACCGCAATGAACTGCACAACGAAAGGTTAAGGCGATAGGTTGGGAGGGAGCACAGTACATCCCAGTATCCCCTTCAAGTGTTTCCTCTTTTCTCCTTAGGGTTGCAAGTGTTCAATTTTGTTGTAGTAGCTCAAGGCTTAAAGAGCCCACACACCATGTGGAATCAATCAGAAGGGCAAAACTGCATCTTGTGAATGGCTCCATACTAGAGGGCAGTTTTTCTGAGGGACTGGGAACGCATTTATTTTCACACTATGAGCTGGCACTGACGAGTGCTGTGCCTGGAACAAATGCACAAAAATGGTGGCTGCAGCAGCAGGGCAGGTCTCTGAAAGGGTAAAGGCTTAACTGTTTAGGTTAGTGGTTGTCCACAGCATCTACTTTGAATAACAAAGAGAATGGGCTCTGGGGATTCTCAATCCTCCATGCCCCCATTTACCTCCTTCAGATTGCACTTAGCATGACTGAGATCCCAGGTTGCCAGCTCTTGAAGCGCAAAAGGAGAGGTGCCAAATGAGACTATACATGTTGATTATTTCATTCCCAAAGACAAATGGACTTGCTGGGCGTATGTCTATTAAGGAAAGCAGAGAGTAGCTCTTCTTCCTGGCTGTGGGGACCACAGCCTTATGGGATCCATAGCACTCCCCTAACTGACGCTAAACAGCTTAATTTCACCATCGTAACCAACAAATAGGTGGTGTTAAAGATGTTCATCTCAGCGCAGACAGGAGAGCTGCTCCATTGAGGTCTGGCTCTCAGAAGGTAACCTGCTGCCATGTGCAGGCCCTAAATAAATGGCTCCGATTGATACAGAGCTGATGAAGAGGAGTGGCAAGGGCTTCCCAGCTCTCTTGTACTCTAAAACTGAGGGTAAAGGCGCCTGTGTTACATTCCTCCAGAGAGCCAGCCCAGGGGTGATTTGTCCCTAATGCCTCGGCATGGTCTCTGGAGGATGACAAGAAGGATGAACGGTCATTGGGGAGAGACCAGAAACTTGTGGGAGCACGGAATTTCTCCCCATCATCAGCAAATAGGCCCTGAGTTAGGGCTTTCCCTCGTTCAGTAGGGCTTCTCGCTGCTCACCCACACAGCCTGCTGCGCAAATAGCCTTTGCAACATCCTCAATGCAGAGCTTAAGATGAGAATCGGTCGGATCACTGGAGGCCGGAGATGAAGCTCTGCCCTCATGGTACTCACGTCCCAGATTCGTCTTCAAGGCATGTGCCTGGTGCTACAGATGCCTTGCTCCTCTTCTAGGCCCATGCATGGGACTACATGGTTATTTAACTCTCTCTGCAACCAACATCAGCATCATGAATGTAAGAATAGTGGATTTCTAGACCATTGGTTGCAGTGAACTGTGCACTAATTCGGTTCCTCCCATCCCTTATCTGGCTTGGCTTTTAGAACAGGGCTACATTTTGAGCTGTGGGGGAAGACCAAGTACTGGTCTATTTCAAAAGAGTAGGCTACCCAGGATCTGAGAAGAGATTAATAAAAGATCGTGATAACACTCATCTTGCCTCTGACCCTACCAGGTCAGGGGCTTCTTCATTTGACTGCATTAGCATAACCAGTCAAATCTATACAAGGGCAATGGAACCAGGATCCCATGTACCCACCCACTAGTTTTCTTCCCACCTAGTGAATCTTGTTCCTGCGATATGGTGGTTCGGGGCAACGGTTTGCTTTCCTACCCCAGGGGTGCCCAAACTTCCTGAGGTAAGCTGCTTGTGAGTGAGGGTGCTGGCCCCAGGGTTAGGTCACTAAGCAAAAGGCATCACAGGTCCCTGCATGGAAATTGAGACTCTTCCTTGAATTGGACACTCATCTGCAGGGAGGCTGTTTTGGGATCCCTCAGTCTAGATGGATGTGTGCTTGGTGCTCGCCTGGAACCTACAGTTGTGCCACTCGCCAAACAGAAATGTCCCATTTCAACAGACATTAACCCAAGTAGACCCAAGAGCAATCCAACAAAAATCCACAAATGGCAATACAGCAGTTCCATGCAGAGCCCACAGCAACCACCATGCTCAACTCTCCATCCACATAAAAGGGGCTACGCAAAATGCTGCTGAAAAACAAAAAGGAGACAAATGGCAGCACCGCAGAGCGACTTAAATTAATATATAAACTGGATAACCATAGGATAGCCTTGTGAATTAAACTGTATTAATACTAAATTGGTCTGTAACCCATTCTGTGTTACCAAACGGTGGATTGTATATATTTGGATTTTGCTTTATCTAGTTTGGAGTGACTTGATCTTAATGCAAGTATAAATAACAAAGGTTTCGGGAAAAAACTGTCGGAAATAGACTCATCGAAAAATAAACAGGCGATGAAAGAACACAGAACCACTTGTTTATACATCTGTGTAGATTTTCTAATGCTTGCCAGTCTTCCGAGTTGTTAATTGTAATTTACACCAAACCACTGATCTTAGTCTCAAGCGTTACTGCTCAGGCGCATTACCAAGTGAGAGTTTGCTTCAGACTTTAGTAATAAACCCTTACAGGTGCAATAAGGTCAGCTTCTCAGAACCCTACACCAGTGATGGTTCTGAAAACATTTGTAGCAGGGCAGATGATAAAGTCGAATTTTTTAAGAATCTCATGGGGTAGAACAACTAACACATCACAGAACTCGATCTAAACTCCCCAAAATGTCTCAAACCGACAGGTACATCACACCCAATCGCCCCCTGATGAGGTAGAAAAAGCTATTAGGGCTCTCCAATGGCATAAAGCTCTAGGCCCCAGAGGGTTCCCTAATCTCTTTTACAAAACATTCACACGCTCCCTAGTCTCATCACTGACTGAACTATTTAACGCTATTATAGTTTCAAACTAGGTCATTCCATCACTGGTAGGGACCCTTCTCTTTCAGCCAGGCAAGAGTGCTGCCACATGCACTTCCTACCACCCAATCTCACCCCTCATCTGTGATGCAATGATTTAAGTTAAAATAGTAGTGTGCAGACTGATGCAAGTGCTCCTCTCCAGAATACGGTCCAAACAAACTGGCCAGATAATTGATTGAAGGGCCCTTTATATATTAGAAGGGCGGCTGATGTGAGGGGTTAGAAATGGGAGGTGGACAAGTTTGTGAATGTTGTTCAAAAGATGCCATTTTATTCAATTGAAAGGTTAGATAAACGCCTCACTATCCCTACCCTAACAAGGATTTCCCTGCTGAAAATAAACTAAAGAAAAGGCACCAACAAAGGATATCTGTACCTCACACTTCTACATGAAATAAATCAACATGGTAATGTATAACAGTTCAAAAGGTAGCCAAAAGAATATAACAACTGAATTCGTAATATAGCAACAGCTTCTCCTTATAATCTGGGTGAATTCACTTTCCTAGATTCAAGCAGGATTCTGCTCCACAGTTCCAAAAGGAAATAAGGAAATCAAGGTTTGTAACAAAGTTTCAACACAGTTCTTTGCAACCCTAACTGGATAATAGCAAGTTCTGAGACTCCAGAGTATAAAAGGTTCTTTCTCTTCCTTGAGCAAGAGTAAGATTCAGAATTATCCTCTTCACATAAACAATTAAACAATATTTTATTTATTTATAGTTACTTGTTTATAGTTTAACAAGAACTTTAACAAATCATTAAAATGAATACAATTTCATAAATCACATGATTCCTATTTAAAAGAAAAAAAAGAATGGTTACATCTCTCGCTAAAAATCATAAAATCCATCTAGCAATCCCAACAATTAGTACTACACTAAGGAATTCATAAATCCTTGTTGGTAAAAATGTAACAATTCATGCTTACACAAAGTCTTTGAGCTCTTTTTTGGGTTCGTACTTCTGAGCCATTTCATTTAAATAAAATGTGTTTAAAAAGAACGATTAAAAGTGCATCCATTCATCATAGCCCCAACTACATCTGATACATCCGTTACACAGTTCTAAAAAAGCATTCCTAGACGTTTTTCCACTATTTTCCAGTCTGAGTAAAGTGCAATGTGCATTTGGTTGGAATCTGAGTTGAAGCAGTAATCCCAAAAGAAGTCTGATTTGATTGATTCATAATTGTGCAACCGGGTGCCTAGCAAGCACATGTATATTGGCCCAAGTGCACAACATTCCGTCATTACATGCCTCGCAGTCGCCAAATGCTCAGAGGATTTACATACACAGCATTATCTAGATTCTTTCGGGATTCACAGTTGTGGGCCTTTATTTGTTAACAATGGTAGCGAGTTGATTCTCAGTCTCAACGTAAAGTGCAACACTGCAGGGCTTGGACTAAGATGATAAGGCTGGGGTTTCAGGTAACAATGATTTGCGTGTGCATCCACACCGTACTTACTGATGCCGGTCAAACGAGTAAAATTTTTAACCCAGTCTCAGGTATTGGCCTTTCTAAATATGGAAGCCTTGACCAGGTCGAAGTTAGACCAAGTCTCAGGCCGGGGCATCTAATTAATGGTGTCAAAGAATTCCAAAGTTAAAGTTTCAAAATTCTTTGCACCATTTTTTACTTACTACCCACAACTCTTACCAAAGTCGTCCAATAGTGGGCATGTAGGTGACATTTTGGACTTTGCATATAAGGCTCCTTTCTTTTTGAGCAATAATGTACTTAGTGATATGATCACAAGTTCCAGTTGTAAGTATTCCATAGGGGTGGAGGCCGCTAAGTTTAATGCTGTATGCCAAAACCTCTCCTCCAAGCGATCCAGCCAGTCAAGTTCCCTCAAGGTTATTGCCTCTAACACATACAAAGTCATGGGACAGTAGCATTGCTTGTAAAGAATCAACATGCCTTTTATAGTATATCACGTAGTATTATTGACACATTTTGAGAGGAGACGCATCAGCTGGCGCGCTTTTGTTTTTTTAGTCCCCAAGATGTAATGGTTTCATTTCAAGGCCTAAATAAATACACATAGCTTCCCACATATTCAATCTCCCCCAACTTTGTTTTCATAGCTTTTTTATATACTTTTTTATTTGCTGATAACATGCATTTGGTCTTAGAGAGGTTCACTGTAAGGCCATTTTCGTGCACATAGTCCGAGCTAGTTTAACATGTTATTCATCCCACTGAGGGTGTGGTCGAATAACACCAAATCGTCAGCATACAACAAGTTTTCAATACTTTCCATCCCAATTTTTGGAGGGCATTTAGGACTTGTCAGTAGTCGAGCGAGCAAGTCAGCAAGGAAGAGATTAAATAGCAGGGGAGCCAACACACAACCTTGCTCGACTCCCCTGCTTACACTTATTAATCCAGACATGCTCCCCTCATTATCCAAACGTACTCTTACATAGGTGTTATTGTGAAGAAGTCTAATTGTGAATACCAACCATTCTGGGCATCCTAGCGCCCGCAACTTTAGCCACAACCTGTCTCGATCAACCTGATCGAAAGCAGCCCTTAAGTCCACAAATGTTACGTATAGCGAAGGGCGACCTTTGCCAGCAGTTCTTTTTAACAGTATATCGAGTAGCCTAATGTTATGGGTGGTTGCACTCCTGATTGCGTGACCCAGCTCTGCAGCTCACCAAGCAAAAAGGCACCATACAACTTTCCCGTTAGGTCCAACATTGACAGCAGCCTGTACTTGTCCGGGACTTTTCTGTCCCCTTTCTTATAAATTAGGACCAACACAGACTGCTGCCACAAGACTGGTATCTGATGTGTAATACAGATTTTCTTAAATAATACCGAGATAACGGAGGCCCAGATATCAGGAGAGTTCTTGAGAACCACATCAGACAGCCCGTTAGGGCTCGGTGCTCAGGAACCTTTCAGGTTCATGATGGCCTCTACCATTAGCTCATGGGTGATCTTCACTGGCCACTCAATCGCTGGGTGAGGATCGACCAAAGTGTTTAATTCTGTCCTGTTTTCGCTAGTTTTTAAGCACTGCTCCCAGACGTCACCACCTATCTGATTTAAAGTGTGCATTGGCCCTGTGCCCCTTGCTTGCGAAATAATTTGCCAAATAGTATGTGAATTCCTACACTTCAAGGCCCCCAGCATTTGCTGCCATTGAGCATTCTGGATTGACAAACCCTGATGGTTAAGCCAGTTTCGTATTTGTTTTTTTCTTTTCTTGGCAATCTGAATTTCTCAGTCTTGTCTACCTTAGAGCGTTTAATAGCTGTGACTGGCCTTAGTGCACACTTAGCGTCTCGGTCTTCATATGACCTTTCTCCCCTATGATCATTCTCCCGTACCTTCTGCCAACCTCTTTAGCCAGGATTCGAATTCATCTGGGGTTAATTCCCCTTCGATGGCCATGTCACTATGGAGGTCTTTGGTTACTACTTGCAACGCTCTTTGGAGATTTGCTGTTGACCAGGAAATTGGATTCCCTGCTTGAATACAGACCAGGCCCCCGTTAATTCCAACAAAGGACACACAGGATTGGCTGTCAATTTGCAATAAGACCGCATGGTCACGGTTTACTCCGGGGTTCACCCTAAGCTCCTGGATCTGCTCCAGGACCACACTGCTACTGAAAGAATAATCAAGAGTTGCCCTGGGCCGTCCGTCACTCCAAGTGAACTGCCCCGGAACGTCTCCCTTGGCTCTACAATTAATTATGAACATCTCCCATTCATTCAAAAACGCCAACTATCTCCTTCCCTTACCATTTCCCTGCAGCATTACACTACTGCTTGCCATGTACTTATACACGGCACCCTCAGTATCATCAAGACATCTAGCAATCAAGTTGCCCCCGATTAAAACTGCTCTGTGCTCTTCCCCGCCTTCCCGCTTGGAGAGGATTTCCTCTATGGCTTTGTAAATCATCTCAACTGAGCTCAGTAAGGGGGCAGCATATACATTAAAAATGAGCAGTTTGTCCTTGGCATTAGCGTTCCCCATATGAACTTCCACTGGCATCACATTTTCAGTCAGGATTGACAAAGGAACGATTTTAGATTTAAGGGTGTTAGGAATGCCAATTATAAGACCACCAGAGGGTCTTCTCCTGGGTCCCTTTCTTGCTGGCACATCGTATATGTGGAACACATCTATCGCTATTGAAGAGGTCAATCATGTCTCCTGTATCAGAAGGACGTTGTATTGTGTTCACATCTTAGTGGTCTCGGTGTGCCCCAGCAGATGCATGTGGGCCTGGCGATGCTAGTGTTTCACTTGGGCTCTAATCCCTCCGTACACAGGAAACCCTTCAACCAGGCCCATCCCATTTTGTTTTCAGTATTGAGTGGCTGAGGAACAATTTTGTCTACTAGTCTTGCATGTTTGTTTTTACCAAGGCACTCTTAGCATTTCACACAACCTCCAGTTAGTTCATCATGTCTTTGTCTAGGGTATATCCCAAGCCTTGTAGCCTTTTTTCTTGTTAGCGTATTAATTATGCTATTTCAGGTAATATGCAGTGAATACGCAATATGTTACCACTGGTTTCTATTAAAGGTTCAACTAATTCAAAGTCAGTTGATTTCAATACTCGTAGGTAAGGTATTCTGTGTAAGATGTGGACCAGCTCACTACGGTTCATCAATTTATTTGTTTTGCCGTGGATAGCTGTCGCAATTATGATCTTTTTAGGATCAACCAGAGATTTTTCTTCTGAACCTGTAGGATCCATTGCCATACGATTAACAGTGATCTGTGCCTGAACTATACCCCCATGTGCCTTAGCCCCAGCAACTACACACCAAAAGACTTGCTCGAAGTGCCTTGCGAAGACTGGTATGAGGATCTGATATCATCAAACAGTTTCTTCAAGAAAGGCAGTCTTTTTGTCTTTTAATAACCAATTCCCGTTGTGACCTTTGCTTAAGTCTTTGCTCCTTCCTCCTTGTTTTCTCAAGACTGAGTTTATGGTAGAGTTTCAAGGGTTCACTCGGTCTTGACCCGTTGGCAGGCGCCTGGGCTGTTCTTTTGGGTCATTTTGTAAGTTTCCTTTGCGCCTGCAACTTGCGCTATGCCAACATTCGCTGCTTGCGGGTTAAGAAGATTGTTGCGTCGTCCGCTAAACTACATTCTTCCAATTGGCTTGTCTGCTCTAAGGTGCAGTTGTTTTTTGCTCAACCTACGGGTTTGACTATGTAATTTTTTCGTGGGTAACAGCCTTAGGGGCCTTGGTTTTAGACTGCTCCACAGCTAAATCAGTCTGGGTGCCCCGATGCATTTAATTTTAAATTGATTGTCCAATGATTAGACTATCACACTCTGCAAATTAACTTCTTGAAGAATGGTGCCACACAGTTTTAATAGGATTTTAACAGCAAACTTCATGGGATCGTTGCCATCAACTTTCTCTGTATCACTGTGTGTATTAGAATTGGAGATGGTCGTTTTTTTGTCACATCGCAAGTTTCTGAGCCATCCGTAGGGGGATACAGGTCGGGGGTGATAGATAATCTAGACGACAGTGATCAGAGGTAATTGGCATGAAGGTGATGTAGCTGTGGCAGATTGGGGAGGAAGTACTTTAGGCTCAGTAAGTACTTTTGTCACCCCGGACAAAGTTTGTGCCTGCAGGAACTAGCAAATCATTATCATCAATGCTGCCATAGGTCAGTACATGTTTGGTCGTGGTTGATGAGGGCGGCTTGGTTCCCTGATTCTACCACTTCGGGCACTTTAGCGTTCACGCTTTGGCCAGCTTTGCGATTTACAAAAGTTCAGATTGTTCCTCTGTTTGCTTTGGTGACCACCGCTCCTGGTTTAATCCCTCCTTCGGTACCCAGTGTCACTAGAGATTTAGATACGAATGCCTGCGATCTTGCGATAGGCATTTTGTTATAAGGTTTTTGCGAGTATTTTTTTGCAGCTTTGCTTGTTGTTTTCGCAGGAATCCATGGGGCGAGAGAGAGATTAGTCTTCACAAACCACACTTAGGCATGGTTAGGATTAAAGTCGTCTGCGCCTGTGCTAATGAGACGCTTCTGTGTACAACTCTCCCCGTGTGTTATAGAGAATATGAAAATAGTACTTACAACATGGTGTCCCCCACCAGCACCGATAACACTCTGCGCGCTCTGCTCCTTGGAGCCCTTTATGAATGGGTCGATGCTCTTCCTTGTGAATGGACACGGTAGAAAGACGCCAGCACGAAAAAGCAGTGTTACCCACCAGCACTGGTAACATTCTGTGCAAGAATATTTTCTGAGTTCATCAATAGTAACAATAATGGTCTT
Source organism: Ambystoma mexicanum (assembly GCF_040938575.1). Lineage (NCBI taxonomy): Eukaryota > Metazoa > Chordata > Amphibia > Caudata > Ambystomatidae > Ambystoma > Ambystoma mexicanum. The sequence goes on along the minus strand of NC_090932.1, from coordinate 1,174,477,888 downwards.
GGTCAGGATGATTTGCCACATCTGAAAGTTTATGAAGACATGTAACTACTCTACAGCAGTTTTAAAAAGTTCTTCCTTCAGCACCACAATCAACATAAATTGTCTTTGTCAGGACCACTTTGTAGCACTTTGTCAACTGCAACCTGGCTTACTCCCATGGCGGGCCTACTACCTCCATCACACCTGGTTTACTCTCATGTCAGGCCTACTACTTCAAAGGTTTGTCATCCGGGTATACACCCCTGCCCGAACAGCTTTTCACAAATAGTAAGTGCTTCTGTTGTTAAGATCCACTTACAATAGCTTTACATCAGCTTCGCAATGTTCAGTATTTTGCAACATCAAACAGTTAGCAACTCTTTAGAGAAACACAATTCCTTCTCCTCCTCCTGCTCCTTCTCCTCCTCTCTCCTCCCCCCCTGTCATGAGGATCCGTTTGGAGTACAAAGTCAAGTGCAATTCCTGGTACGACTTCGACCTAGCTACACTTAAATGTAAGTGTAGGGAGACAGAGGAAATGGAGGGCTTTTGTTCATCCTCTGACAAACTAGCCTGTCGCCTGTTCCAAAGGCAATACCGACTCTCTATCCTCACCAAGAAGAGAGTACACATTCAAGCCTGTGTCTCTGCGGCATCTAACAACTCGGCCAAACTCTTTAAAATCTGCAAGGAGCTGGCTAACCCTGCTGCAGTCTCTACCCCTCTGTTGCCTCCCAGGCTCTTTGTAATGCCCTTGCCTCTCACTTTATCTCAAAATCCCAGGACATCCTGTCCACCCTCTTCTGCCCTCCTCTTCCCTCTCCTGTACATGGTGACCCTCCTTCAGCCCCCCCCTTTCTCATCCTTTCCTCTTTTCTCCCCTGATGAGGTTGCTAGACAAATCCGATCAATGAAAGCCTCATCAAAACAGGTTCATCCCAGTTCTTCTAAAACCATCAAGGACCACATTGATACCCTCGCTCAGGCCCATGCCGATTTCTACAATCTCTCCTTTGCCTCAGGATCTTTCCCCTCCCCTCCCCTCTGAAGCACTCCCTAGTGCATGCCCACCTCAAGAAACCCACAGCTGATCCTTCTTATCCGGCTAACTATTGCCCAATTTCCATTACTCCCTTTCTGGGCAAACTCCTTGAAAAGCTGGCCATCTCTCAGCTTAGCCTACGTTCTGATTCTGTGGGCTGTCTCCACGACCACCAGTTTGGCTTCAGAGCAGCCAGAAGCACGGAAACTGCTCTCCTGAGCATCCGTGAAGATCTGCTTTCCAACCTTGACTCTAACATTCCCTCTGTCCTCATCGTACTCGATCTCTCTTCTGCCTTTGACACGGTCAACCATACCATCCTGCTCAACTATCTCTGTGATAACCTGGGCATCACCGATCAGGCTCTGGTCTGGCTGACCTCTTTCCTCTCTGATCGACCCTCTCAGGTCCAACTTGGGCCCTTCCTATCTTGGGTGTTCCCCAGGGGTCTACCCTCTCGCCCTGGCTTTTCAACCAATACCTGGCCCATTGCAATGCCATTTTCTGCTCCAATTTCCAGTGCTATGCCGACGACACTCAGCTCATTTTCAGGCTGCCCTCAGCCACCTCCTCTCATCTCGATTGACTAAGATTGGTGTGCCGCAATGATTTTTGTCTGAATGCCAGCAAGACTGAGATCCTCATCGGCACACCCTCACCTTCATTTACCCTCACTCTCTGGCCGGCCTCCCTTGGCCCTCCTCCTACACCCACCTGCAAGGCCAAGAACCTTGGGGTAATCTTTGACTCCACAGTCTCGTTCTCCGCCCACATCTCTGAGGTCTCTAAAAAGTCAAACTTCATACTGCACCTCCTCAGAGGTACTCTGCCTTTCCTCTCCTTCCCCCAGAAGCTCATCGTCTCCCAAGCTCTGGTTCTCTCTGGGTTGGACTATTGTAACGGCCCCTTTCTAAATCTACCCGACTCTACTCTCCACCCTCTGCAACCAATCAAGAACAAGACTGCAAGACTTGTCCTTGACCTGTAGCTCTGGGACTGTATCTCTCAAGCTCTGAAATCTCTCCATTGGTTCCCAGAGGATGGAAGGATTCAATTCAAAACCCTCTGCATTGTCCACAAGGCTTTCTGGGGCCTAGGTCCAAAATACCTTCAGCTATCTCTCCGCAAATACCTCCCCTCTCAAGCTCTTCGCTCCTCTACCTCCAACTCCATCAGGGTCAGTCGTTTTTCAAAGAAACGATCTGGGGGTAGATCTCAGTCTTTGGCTGAGGCCTCCCTCTGGAACAGCCTCCCTGCCACTCTGAAACTAGAGGAGAACCATCTCCGGTTCCGGAAGCACCTCAAGACCTTCCTCATTGCTTCTGCCTTTGTCCCCCCTTTCCCCTGCTGATCTGTTCTCTCTCTGCACCGTGCACCTGGCCAACCTCTGTCTTCCGGGCCCAGGTACCTTCTCACCCTGCACCCTCCCACACTGCCTCCAGAGCACTCCTTGCACTGGAGTCTGTATCTGTACCCATACAGTCCCCCCTTTTTCTTCCTGCACTTATCAGACCCACCCTGTCTGCTGCCTTAAACCCAGCACTTGCCACTTGCTGGCTGCACTACCACTGCCACTGTTTTTTGCCTTCATTTATTTATACTATTTATTATTTATTTGTTTCTCCTTTGTTCTGCACTATCCACTTCTCCCCCTTCCATGCACTTTTCCCCTCTCCCTCTCCCATGTACTTGCGTGTTCTCAGTGTCACTGGGCCTATTAAGATCGTTTTTTTCTCCACAGTTCCCCTCCCTTGCCTTGCTGCGCTCTGAAACACGTGTGAACGAGCGCGATAGAAATAAAATATCAATCAATCTTGGGGGAGGAAAGCTTCCCTCGCTTTCGCTTTCCCACAGAGCGACCTCTGCACTTAAGGCTTCTGCAGGCACAGACCCTCTCAGGGCCAACTACTGTTCTCCGTTTAACAGGGGGTCCCGGCTTCTTCTCCCTCCTCCAGTTTCTGCTTCTACTGCTTACACTGCTCACTCTGATCCCACTGCTCGCTAATGGCCTACACCTGTGGGGGCATTTTAAGCCTCGCAGTCTCCCTCAGCTGTGGGTCATTGCAATTAACAAGCTGCACTTTGCAGTTTTGTCCTTCTTTAGCCCTCTTCTTCATACCAGTACCTCAGGGTTATGGGACTTGAATTCCCTAAGGCAAAAGTTAGTTTAGAAGGGTCCCATGCCAGGTTTTCTGGGGGAATCACTGCTGATTCATCACACCGACCTGTAGGATTAGATTAGATGCAGCAGCTTCCACATCACCCTGCTTGCTCAAAAAGCTAAAGAAAGGTTTGGATGTACAGCTTAATTCTCCGATCAAGTTTTGGAAAACATTCAGATTTCATACACACAAATCATGGCTAACAATATCTTAACCAAGTAAACATGCAACTCGCGACACATGGGACAGGGCTTTCCACTCTGCCATTCCTAATGCTCCTTCTGTGGAGCACCTAGCTCAATACATTTTTGCCTGGGAAGACCTTGAGGGAATGGATGGCACTCCATGAACTGCAAATATATACCAATCAATTCCAGCTTTATTTCGACAAGAAAGTCACAAAAGCAGTACACAATAAAATAATAATTTACTTACCAAACTGGTAATGTTCTTCCGACTGGATGTTCCTCCAACGCTTTCCTCATCTATGACATGTAATGCCCACAGCTGTGCTACTTCAGAATTTATTTCGGCAGAGGGCGCCCTTGTGTCGATGTCATCGGGTCGATGTTCCTCGAGGTCCTCCGTCGAAGGTGACATCAGATGTTACAAGTAGGACGCACGGCGCCCGTAGCCTCAGTTCATGTTTTTTCCCCCTCTCACAACGTGTGGCATACATGCCTAGTGTCCTAAGCCGACTGCACTTAACCTTGCGGGACGTAAGCTGTAATGACATGGGAAATTCTTGAGAGGGGTAGGCTGGGAGGGCGATGAGGAATACGTTGGAGGAACATCCAGTCAAAAGAACATTACAAGTTTGGTAAGTAACTTGTTCTTTGATCCTCATCTATGACGGACTCCCAAAGCAGTAAAGATGAGTGGAGGAAGGAAAAGAATTTAGACATACCCAATTCAAAAGGCAGAGTACAGAACTGCCTTACCAAAGGCAACATCCTGAGCACGGGACATATCCAGGGAGTAATGCTTAACAAATGTGTGTATAGAAGACCATGTTGCAGCGTCACAGATATTCTTAACAGGCATACCCCTCTAGAGTGCTGTCGAAGTGGCCATGCCCCTGGTGGAGCAGTGGGCACGCAAACCCTCAGGAGAGTCCTTACCAGTCAACCGGTAGCATTCCGAAATAGTGAGGATAATCCAGCTAGACAGGGTCTGCTTAGAAACATCCTGTCGCAAACTGTGTCCAGTATATACCACAAAGAGCTGGTCTTCCACTCCGAGCTTGGCCATACTGCAGAGATAAAAACTCAAAGCTCTCCTAGGATCCAACCTATGGAGCCATTCCTCATCCTTATTAGGATGAGGAGGAGGATAGAAAGCGGAAATTACCACCTTCTGACTCAAATGAAATTCTGACACAACCTTAGGCAAAAAAGGACGGACAAACTCTCAGTACGACCCTGTCCCTGTGGAATAAAGTAAAGGAGGCTTAGAAGAAAGTGCCTGCAACTTGATCACTCTTCTAGCAGATTAATTGCAACCAAGAAAACAGTTTTAAATGTCAAAGCCTCAACGGGCAAGGTTCAAATGGAGCACCCATCAGGAATTTCAAAACCAAATTAAGGTCCCAGACCCGCACCTGAAATGGCAATGGCGGGAACACATTTGTGAGCCCTTTCAAAAACGGAGTCATCAGTGGAATTTTAGAATAAGAGCATTCCTCTGAAGAGCGCTTAAATATAGACAGTGCTGCCAAGTAACCTTTAATGGTGCCCACCTGAAGACCCCTGTGGTCCAAGGAAAGAAGGAAAGAGAGAATCTCCGGAATCGAGCACTGAAAAGGATCCACATTCCTTCCTCTGCACCAGTCGCAAAACTTATGACAACGGTACAGGGACTTCGTTGCGGGCCGTCTAGCCGAAAGCAACACCTCCATTACGTCATCCGGAAGGTCCCAATCTCTATATCGCAACCTCTCTGAAACCATGCGTGAAGGTTCAGAGTCTCGACCTCCGGATGGAGAACCCGACATTCCTCCTGCGAGAGACGATCCTCTCTGAGGGGCAGACGTATTGGAGGACAGATGGACATGTCCAGAAGGTCCGGGTACCACGCTCTCCGGGCCCAATCTGGGGCAATGAGGATCATGTGGGTCCCGAATCTTCTCAACCTCCTGAGAACTGAGGGATGACGGGTATTGGAGGAAATGCGTACAGTAGCGGAAAGAGCCACACCACTACGAATGCGTCTCCTAGAGCTCCTCTCGGAGGAAATTCCCTTGAGCAGAACCTTTCGCACTTCTGGTTGGCACCAGTTGCGAACAGGTCCACCTGTCGGTCTCCCCAAAGGGTGAAGATCTCCTTAACGACTTCCTGAGCTAGCTCCCACTCATGGGAGACTGCGCTCTGCCTGCTCAGAGCGTCCGCCACCATGTTCTCCTTGCAGGCTAAATGAACCACCTATAGGGGCATACCCTCGTTGATCGCCCAGAACCAGAGCTGCATTGCCTCCCTGCACAGAGGGAGTGACCCTACACCCCCTCTTTTGTTGAGGTAATGCATTTCCACAGTGTTTTGCCATCATTATCAAGACATTCCTCCCCCTTACAGACAGCAAGAAAGCCTTCAGCGGCAGTCTGATGGCTCTCAGCTCCAAAGGATTGATGTGCAGCCTGGACTCCGATGAATACCAGCAACTGCTGATGGACAGATTGCTGGCATGAACTCCCCACCCTGTCCCGGACGCATCCGTCACCGTGACCTCCGGCCATGGCTGCCAAAAAGGCTCCCCTCTCATGAGATTCACCTTGTTGGCCCACCACAGAAGATCCTGCGAGACCGAGGGCGGAACATGAAGGAGATCTGACATCCTGCCAGAGAACTGTGGCCACCGAGTCCTTAGAGCCCACTGAAGGGATCTCATCCTCAAGCGGGCCTCTGGCACCAGAAAATGCAGGATGCCATGAAGCCGAGCAACCTTAAGAATGCGAAAGCCGGAAGACTCTGGGCTTGTTGAAACTTTGTGACCATCTGAAGAATGTGATGAGCCCTCACCTTGGGTGGCGAGCACAACCCCAAGGATGTGTCCAAAACAGCCCCTATGTACTGGAGCCGTTGGGATAGTGTCATAAGCGACTTCTTGAAGTTGAGGGAGAAGCCCAGATTGTGAAGTGAGTGGTAGGTGACGCTTAGATGATCCAAGGCTTGTTCGGGAGAACGCGCCCTGATCAACCAATCGTCCAGGTAGGGGTAGACGTGAATGCTCCCCTCTTCTGAGATGCGCAGCCACCACCACCATGAGCTTTGTGAAAACCCTTGGGGCGGAGGTGAGCCCGAACAGCAGGACCCGAAACGGATAGTGGGATCCACCGAGGTATTTCCTGTGCTGGAGATGGATCAACACATGAAAATAAGCATCCTGCAGGTCCAATGACACCAACCAATCCTGAAGTTGGAGGCCCTGAAGGATCTGAGAAAGAGGGACCATCTTGAACTTGTCCTTCCTGAGGAACTTGTTCAAGTAACCTAAGTCCAAGATGGGTCTCAGTCCTCCGTCCTTCTTGGGTATCAAAAAATAAGGGGAATACCAACCTTTGTTCCACTCCGCCACAGGCACAGGTTCTATAGCGCCTTTCTCTAGCAGGGCCAAAATCTCCTGCTCAAGGAGCAAATCCAGAACCTTCAAAGAGTGTTTCCCTGGTACATTGCTGTGAGGCCGTCAGAGAAAAGGGAGGCAGTAACTGTGGGCTATTGTATCCAGAGCCCACACATCTGAAGTAATGGCTCGCCATTCTTCGAGCTGCTGCGACGGCCTGCCCCCCACCGCAGAACGATGAGTCATGGCCTCATAGATGCTTAGAAGCGGAAGTGGCAGTGCCGGAAGGCAAAGAGGCAGCTACCTGAGCTGCTTTGGCACCCCTACCTCGTCCACCACGAGTGCCTCTACGGAGGCCACTTTGACTGGGCATCCCCTTTGACTTTTCAAATGAGGAGTAATAGCGAAAGGAACCACCCCTCCATTTTTTTCTCCTAGGACGAAAAGGCAGAGGTTGACCGACAGCCGCGCCCAAAGATTTGGCTCTCGTCAGCCTTGCTGCCAAAAAGATGTGACCCGTCAAAGGGCATGTTGAGAAGACGGGCCTGCACATCGGGTGCAAAACTGGACTTCCGCAACCACGCAAATCTGCGCATCACGGTGCTCATAGCCATGGACTGCATGGCACAATCCGCAGTGTCCAACCCAGACGGAAGGTATTCACACATGGCATCCTTGCCATCTTGCACAATAGCTAGCAAGCCATCCCTTTCTTCCCCTTCTGGGATATGCTCAGCTGCAAGTGAAATACAATTCCACAGAGTGTGTGAAAACTTCGACAAGGCACAGGTGGAGTTGGCCGATTTCAGGGCCATACTCCCAGCAGCAAATACCTTGCGTGCCCATCCATCCATGCGTTTATCGTCCTTGTCCGAAGGGATGGAGGGGTACGCTGCTTGCTTTGAGGTGGCCGTAGCCGCCTGAACCACCAGAATCTTGGGAGTGGGGTGGGTGTACAAGTAGCTGGGGTCGCCACTTCATGGACGGTATTTCTTCGACAATGGCTTGTTAATCGCCGGAATAGATTCCGTGGAAGTCCAAGTAGCAGCCACCCTTTTCTGTAAGGCCACATGAAATGGCAACACCGGGTCAGTGGACGGACCCTGATCAAGATGTCCGTAAGATCATCTTGATCATAGTGAACCCGAGGCCTGGACCAACCCAGGTACTCAGCCACTCTCAACATCAGTCTCCTATAGGAGGATCCTGCATGCTCACCCGGATCGGGTTTCCCAAATTCCATCTCAGGGGAGGTGTCGAGGCCACTGGCATCATGTAAGGACTGACGCAAATGCACAATCCTACTATCCTCATCAATGAGACATTCCGGAGCATTAGGTGTCCCATAAGGCAGACCAAAAGGCACCACGTCACCATCAGACCTCTCCCCATCACCAATCTCCTCATAAATGTTCTGGAGAGATAGGAAAAAATCCTTCCTAGGGAGAGGAGTGCACCTCTTATCTGAAACAGGCTTCAGAGTTTTAGTAAGAGCCTTTCTAGGAGGTCCAGGAGCCCCAGCGGCGTCTGAGGGTAACTCCAGCCCAGCAGGCGTCAACGGCTCCAACTGTATCGGCGTCGACAAAGTGCCATAGATTTCGAGGGCCTCGAAGGTCCGACCACAGGGAGAGACCAGACAGACTCCTTCGATGGGCACGGTGCCGAAGACGTCAACACCTTCTTCGACAGCTTCTCAGGCTTCGATGGTTTTGTGGGTGACGAAGACCGCGACCTGGAATGTCTCTGACGATCTCGCGATGCCTTGTCCGAATGGGACCTCAACGGTTCCCGATGTTTATCGCACCGCTTAACCAAGCCCGAGGGCGTACGAGTATCGGACCGAGATCGACCCTCGCCGGCTTCAACTGAAGGCACGGACGGGGCAGTGCCGTGAGACTGAAAATCTGTAACATCTGCTCCCGAAAAGCCTCCCATTCTTTGGGTGTAGAGGACTTATTGGGACACGACACCCTTTTCGGGTATCTGTCATTCGACAAGGACGGGGAAGGCGAACGGTGACGTCGCTTCCGAGACCGCCTCAACGAAGAGGATGAGTGACGCGAACCACTCCGGGACCTAGACCTGCCAGACAGCTTCTGACGAGGAGACTCCTTCGACTCGTCAGTCGACATCCCAGCCGATTTGGATTTACGGGGTTTGGAAACACGGCCTACCTTTAACTTCCCCTTACGTTCCCGCAAGGTCTTGGCAGTCAACAACTGCCACTTCAAGCAGTCGCCCGTGGTGTGGTCCTAACCCAGGCACCACAAGCAGACAGTGCAGGTCCGTGATGGACATCTTGGACTCGCAGTCCCGACACTTCTTCAAGCCAGACCGCGGGGTCGTCGGGGTGGAAGAAGAAGACATAGTCGTACAATACAAAGTTGAAGACACAGGGTGTGCAGAGTTCTCGAAGCAAACACGTTTGCAGAAAAAACAGAACCGAGGCTACGGCGCCGTGCGTCCTACTTGTAACATTCAATGACGTCACCCTCGACAGAGGCCCTCGAGGTACATCGGCCCGACGCCATCGGCCCAAGGACGGCTTCTGCCGAAATAAATTCTAAAGCAGCACAGCCGTGAACATAACATGTCATAGACGAGGAATATGTTGGAGGACACAATCCATTCGAGAAGTAAGTACAGCAACATCATAAACACTTGGAACATTATTAACTTACAATCGAGAGCCAATTCATCGCCTACCAGATAAAAACAGCTTAAGAAAAAATCTATTCCTCAACAAACTAATGCCTTGCCCTTTCTCGAATGTATTTTTCCTGCCCAGCTCAGATATTTGCAGGTAGCAGCGGCGGCCAGTGTGTCTGCAGTGTTCAAACACTTAGTCATAACTTCGCATAGTGTCCTGCAGGCGCAATTTATAAACAAGGGCTTCAGAAAACGCTTCCTCACAGGCTTAATCACCGGATAAAGTTATAGATAATGTTGTACAGTTTCATCCTCCTCACCACAAAGAATACATGTTGTGGGAAAGGCTTTGTTCCATCGATGCCAAAGTGCGGCTGTGGGCAGAACTCAAATGCAGAGCTTGAAGTACCCAGCCCTTTCCCATGATCCAGATACTCGTCAAAGCTGACCAGTTTCTTAATGGCAAGATTTCGGGCCAGTTGCTCTGAGACCCTGGATTTCACCAGGATATCACGCTGGGCCATATCCCCGCTGTGGTCTTATTCACTTCCTTGGACGTTGATGTTATTATGGTGGCAGTTAGACCAATACTCCCCCAAGCCCAGGTGACCCAAATAGCTTTTCACATGGGCAACCCAATACAAAGAGCTGCTCCCTTGCTGGGACAGCACATCCATAACCGCCTCTTTATATTTGCGTAGGTGATTATTTGACCATAAAAAGGGCCAGTAGAGCACCGGGCGCAATTTGCCGATCTTCTCAAACCCTTCCAACCGAGTTTCCAAAAGCAGAAGCATGTTTGGGGCAGAAATGGGCAATCCCAAGTTGTTTTTTAAAAATGTGGTCTCCGCCACTGCAAGGGGCTGGGTCTCTGAATGATCCCAGAGTTCAGCCCGGTAGAACACTGCCTGGTGGGCTTGTGCTTTATAAGCCTCCAACGAGACCGGTACTGCCCCATTCCCCTGCTCATTAGTGAATATATATACAGAAGATGTAATGGTCTTCATGAGAATTGGTGGCTCCACTCTTCTGTTGATGGTCCAGGAATTGGACAGCTTTAGAGAGGAATCAGGGTTCAGTATTACTTCTTCTAAGCCGAAAGGAATGAACTATTTCTGAATTCCCGACATCTCAAATCTAAGAATAGGACCTGCTTTCAATTGGTTCCCTGATGATCTTGAATACTTAAGGAGTTCTGGAAATCCATCGAGGTTGAGCGGGACAACTGGAGAAAAAAAAACATCTCTTGGCTGTGGATAGTCCCTGCCTTAAAAATGACACAAAGTTATCTTCTGAATGGGGTTCATGAATGTTGATGAAATGTATGTCATTTCAATGCCCTTTCACTGGCAATTAGAGGTTGTAAGGCTTGGCTAATAGTGCTGCTGGTAGATTCTACCCCTGCACACACTTACCTGAACCTGATTAATTTACTGCAACTGAAGATACAACATGTAAATAAAGCTCCTCCTTTCCTATAATTACCAAAGCAGATGTGCATCGTTACTTGCTAACTTGGGTTATTTCACTGGTGACAAGGCGATCTTGCTGCAACTGCTGCAACGGGGGACAATTAACTAAGCATTCACAGCCCCCAAACTTACATCATGCTGCCCAGCACCCCCTTCCAATGATGAATGCTTTCTGAAAAACTGCTCTGGCTCTTTAACTTCTATGAAGCCATTATGCTCCTACATCAAGGACTCCCACTGTCATCTGATAGATGGAATATAGGGCAAGATTGTCTGAGAGGCAATTAAATTATTCACATTCATGTGAGCTTCTGTGCCTTTACAGCCACTACTGCATAAGAAGGGATACCGGCTACCTTGCATTATTATTGGTTTCTCCACTGAATTGCCAGCAGTGTTGACTGAACACAGCATAGGACTGTTGCACCCTCCCCCCACACCCCAACTGATGAGTGTAATTAGTTCAGTGCTTAAACTTCCCATGCACATTGGGGGTGGATTTCGGTCCTGTGAAGGAGCCTGTGGCGCACACTGCTCTGTGTCTCAGCCCTTGAGCATGCAATTGAATGTAGTGGCAATTTATTGATTTGCATTCCGACTGTGAGGGTTGCCGCTGGTTCATTATGGGTCTGGTGGCCTGAGTCCTGAAAACAAATCTCTAGACATGTGGCAGCAGTCCGAGTTGGTTGATGGCAGTTTTGTGGTGCTTTCAGCTGGACAGCCATGGTGCTCTGTTCCCTTGTTCCCAGAGTCTCCTTTGTGACCGAAGTTCTGAAATGGAAACTGTGGGCTAACCAGCAATCGCTGTTCTGCCTCTTCTGGATGCCTCTTCAAGCCGCCTTATTGCTCTACCCAAGTTACCTTGTGAGGGTTTGGCTAGACAAAGTGTCAATTACTGTGTACACCAACTAGCATAGCCTCTCAGAATCCTCCAACATGGCTGGTTTTGAAAATCCCTTTCAACACCATGGAACCTCATTTCTTTGGGTTTTTATGAATGCCAAGAAGATTAGATGCCCCTGCCTTGGGATCCACAAATCAAATTCCAACCCACTCCCTCCCTTTAGATATTACTGTGCCAATCACATCAGCGTTTGGGGGCGCACCTGACCGGTAACAGCCTGCCAGCCCAAGCCTAAGCAGGCTCAAGCAAAGTGAGGGGCTCGGCGAGGGTTCAGTGCTGTTACCAGCCCGGTACACGCCCCAGACAAAGGGGGATTGCTATTCGCACCCTGGGGCTATGTGCGGGGTGCAAATATATATATATATATATCGAAAACAAAGAAAAAAGCTGATTGCAGCTTTGTGGCAGCACTCCCCTCCTCATAAGAAAATATCAGCCAGATGAAAAAAGGATCTCCCTCATAAATCCTTTATTTTTCAAAGCGGTGGACGATCAACTGGAGACACGCCCCAGACAAAGGGGGATTGCTATTCACACTCTGGGGCTATTGTAACGCTCACCTGATTCCCGCAGAGGCGCCGGTCTTGACTGGGTGAATGCCGTATCTTCAAAGGTGGTGTGTAACACACGGTTGGCTCTTTGGGCTGGACCTCTGTGCACTGTATGTCTGACTCGAAGAGTAAGATGTCTTAGGTAAGTGAACGCTGAGCTCTCCATCTGCCTCCGGGCAGGGTGCCGTAACCAGTTTCTTCACTGGATAAGGGTGCAGGCCTCTTGACCTCAGAGGACTGCTGTCCGTCGTTAACTGCACGAACGGTAAGTTCTGGGCACTTCAAATGTCTTAAAAGTCTTTTGTAATGATATCTCTTGTTTTGCAGGGTTCCGGCGATGGCGGATGGCGGGCTGATGAGAGTTGAGGATCGAACCCGCGTGAGGAATAGAAGCGCCTGGAAGCACGCAAGTAAGCGCTTGTAGCCTGCTTCATGATGCGCACTAACTGTCCCTTTTATCTTGCAGGTACCAGTTCGGAGCTTTAGAGAAGCTGAAGGGTGCTGGAATACCCACTGGATTCGGTGTGGGAAGGAGTAATGGCACGTGAGTAATAAAGTTGCCCGATGTCTTTAAACGCACCTTCTTTTGTCTTTCAGATGCGGGATGCAGTGTGAAGACCTCCGGAGCATGCGAAGAGTAGGTAAGCCTTTGTCTTTCAGATGCCGGAATGCAGCGCGAGGCGTTGGTGACAGCCGATGGACCAGGTAAGAGATGCGCTGCCACTGAAGACCGTAGTGCTAACCTGTTCTTTCTTTGTCTTTACAGGTGCTGCTGAAGACTGGATTCCAGGATGGTAAGCCTTTGTTCCCTTAGGCCCAGGATCAGAAGCAGAAGACACGATGAGCGTTCTGCTGCAGAGAATGCAGAATAAGACAAAGCAAGATTCATCCATCGGGTGTGGTTTAAATAGCCTCCTGTGGTGCTTAGGTGTCTCCTTCCACAGCCACGCCTAGGTAAGAAAAGAGTTCCTGCTTTCCAGAAGAGTTCCAGTGTTCTGAACCTAGGGAGTGGCTCCTGCCCCACCCAACAGGAAAAGTAGTCCCAAACAGAAGAGGATCAGGGGTTCAACTGGCAGGTAAGTAAGCAGCATGGTCTGCTGCAGGTAAATCCACCCAAGCATTATGAGCCCGGCGCTTCCAGCGCTGGGACTGGGCATCTTTATGAGCCTGGTGCCACTGGCGCCAGGACAGGGTCCAAAAGGTCCCAATTGGGACTAGCTGGCACTCGGAACCGGGGTTATGGGTGTGGTTCCAAGGGAGTCGGGCAAGTCCTGATCTTTTGGAAGCAGAGATCATGACAGCTATGTGCGGTGTGCAAATATATATATATATATATATATATATATATATATATATATATCGAAAACAAAGAAAAAAGCTGATTGCAGCTTTGTGGCAGCACTCCCCTCCTCATAAGAAAATATCAGCCAGATGAAAAAAGGATCTCCGTCATAAATCCTTTATTTTTCAAAGCGGTGGACGGCCAACTGGAGAGAAAACAAACAATAACGTGTTTCACCCTTATGGGCTTCGTCGGATTGTAAACATAGAAAACAGGTTTCTCATTTTAAACATTACACAGGTAAGTCTGTCCTTCCTTTCTTTCTGTTAGTTTGTGTAATATATATATATATATATGACAATGCATTACTTACCGTAAAAGCATTTCTGATGGTTGTATCTGCTTAGATTCACATGCTGTGCATAGGTCCGACATCCAGTGGTCACTGCGGAGTATTGCATTTTGTTTTTCGTAGTCGAAAAAGGGGACGTCGACAAGGCGTGTCTGTAACACTATCCCTATAGTGACGTGCGTTGTACCCACAATCCCTCACGCGTCGAGGTCCTTCTGTTTGTATTTTTCTGCCCTGAGGGAGCCTTCTAGACGTGAGTGAGTACAGAAAAGAGAGAAATATCGAAAAGGATGTCTATGTTCCTTCCATCCGAGCGGGGAGGAAGGGTGGGCGCATGTGAATCTAAGAAGATACAACCATCAGAAATGCTTTTACGGTAAGTAATGCATTGTCTTCTGATGTTTGTTAATCTGCTTAGAATCACATGCTGTGCATAGACTAGCGAGCAGTACCCGGAGTTGGCGGTGGGTTATGAGAAGGAACAGTAGAGAAAAGATGTCTTAATACTGCCTGTCCCACCTGGGAGTCAGATCTAGAGTGTGCATCTAGACAGTAGTATTTTGTAAAGGTGTGCACAGAACTCCAGGTAGCCCCTTTGCAGATGGACTCAAGGGGAACATTGGCAATGAACGCTATGGAAGCCCCATTGCCTCGAGTGGAATGTGCTCTTGGCTTGAAGGGTAGTTCTCTCTTAGCAAGAGTGTAACAGAGAGTGATGCATTGAACAATCCATCTAGATTTAGTGGACTTTGAAACTGCATCTCCTTCTCTTCCTGCTGCCACAGAGACAAAGAACTGATTAGTCTTTCTCAGTGGTCTGGTTCTTTCCATGTAGAACATGACAGCTCTGCGTACATCTAGTGTATGCATACTTTTTTCTCCCAAGCTGGAAGGGTTTTGAAAGAACGTTGGTAGTTCTATTGACTGATTTACATGAAATTTCGAGATGAATTTTGGTGCAAACCTTGGGTGTGTGCGTAGAACCACCTTATCCTTGTGAACTGTTACAAAGGGGTCTAGTACAGAAAGAGCCTGTAGTTCACTTACTCTCCTAATGGAGGTGATAGCTATTAGGAAAGCAGTCTTAAGAGTGAGGTCTTTAAGAGTTGCCTTGTGCATGGGTTCGAAAGGAGGGCCCATGAGTCTAGAAAGTACCACATTTAAGTCCCATCCAGGAGCTGGGTTAGCTATCGAAGGGTGTATTCTCTTTACCCCCTCCATGAAGGCCTTGATAACTGGTATCTTCCACCACAACACTTTAAGTTGGGAAGTGGTGTATGCAGAAAGTGCCGCTAGGTGGACTTTAATGGAATTGAACACTAGACCTGAATCCAGTAAATGGGTCAAGTACAGAACAATGTTAGTGGGAGAGCAGTCAACCGGGTTGATGCTCTTACCTCTACACCAGATGACAATTTTTTTCCACTTGCTAGAATAGCAGTGGTGAGTATTAGGTTTTCTGGCTTCCCTGAGGATGTCCATACATCTCTGCGGGAGTTGTAAATGTCCAAATTCTATGATCTCAGGAGCCAGGCTGCTAAGTTCATGGTCTGAGGGCATGGATGCAGTGTCCTGCCCTTGTCCTGTGACAGCATGTTGTACGGGCAGGGAAGTTTCACTGGGGGAGATAGGGACATCTCCATCAAGTGAGCGAACCATGGCTGCCGGGCCCACATTGGGGCCACTAGTATCATGGTAACCTGCTCCTGGTGCATCTTGTGCACCACTTTGTTGAGAAGGGGAGTCGGGGGAAAGGCGTAAACAAATTTCCCTGACCATTGAATCGACAGACCGTTCCCCTTGGACTGGTTCTGGGGGTACCTGGAGGCGTAACTTTGGCATTGTGAGTTCTCCATAGTTGCGAACAGGTCTATTTCCGGGGATCCCCATTGTGTGAAGACGTCTAAGACGATGTCTTCGTGCAATTGCCATTCGTACTCTTCGGGCAGGGGGAAGTCTCTGCTGAGTTTGTCTGCTAGCAGATTGAGTTCCCCTGGTACATGTTGTGATAGTAGGAACATGTTGTGTTTGAGAGCCCACTTCCATATATTCTGGGACAGCTTGGACAGTCCTGGAGAGTGAGTGCCCCCTTGCTTGTTGAGATAGTACACGGCTATGGTGCTGTCTGTGAGGGCCAAAACTGTCTTTCCTTGTAGGTGTTCCTGAAAGGCTTTCAGTGCTTTGAACACCGCTAGTAGTTCCAGCAGGTTTATATGCTTGGATGCTAAGCTCGGAGTCCACGCTCCGTGAGCAGTCTGATGGGATAGGTGAGCCCCCCCATCCTGTGAGGGATGCGTCTGTGGTTAGAGTGGCTTCCACTGCGGGTGTGGCAAAAGTTTTCCCTAATAACAGGTTTTCTTTTGTCCACCACCGTAGCGAGAGAACCAAGGCCCGCGAGACCACCACTAGATCGTCCCATTGTCCGCTGGCCTGACACCACTGGCTGTAGAGCCACTCTTGCATTGGGCGCATGCGCAGGTGCGCGTGAGGTACCAAATAAATACATGACGCCATCATCCCTAGCAAGCGCATTGCTTTGCGTACCGTCACCTCTCGACCTGCCACATAATGGGGGATCTGAAACAGCATGTTTTGGACCCTCTCGTTGGAGGGGAAGACGAGGCCGTCCTTTGTTCGAATTAGAGCCCCTAGGAATTGTTTGATTTGGCTGGGGTCTAAGCTGGACTTCTTTTCGTTGATGGAGAAGCCCAGTTGGGACAAAAGGTCTACGGTCTTTTGGGTATTGGAGAAGCATGTTTCGTAAGAATCCCCTGTTATGAGCCAGTCGTCGAGGTAAGGGTATACCGGGATGGATAACCTGCGCAGGTGGGCCGCTGCCACTGCCAGTACTTTCGTGAATACCCTTGGTGCAGATGCTATCCCGAAGGGTAGTACTCTGAACTGGTAGTGTTTGTTCTCTATCTTGAACCTGAGGTATTTTCTGTGCGCTGGCAACATTAAAATATGAAAGTATGCATCTTTCATGTCTAGTGTTGTCATGTAATCCCCTTGTGATAACAGTGGGATTACTTCCTGCAAGGTCACCATACGAAACTTTAGGGGTTTGACAAACTTGTTCGCTGGGCACAGATCTAATACAGGGCGCATGGTTAAGTCCTTTTTGGGTACAAGGAAGTACACTGAATAAATACCTTCTGTTACCTGAGATAGGGGGACAGCCTCTATAGCTTCTTTTTTCAGTAGCTCTTCTACTTCTTGAAGAAGAATGGTGAGGTGTTCCGGTGTCATGCGTCGGTTCCGTGGGGGTCTGTACTTCGGGGAACCGTTGAATTCGATGCAGTATCCGTGGGCTATGGTGGATAATACCCAGCGGTCTGACGATATTCCCTCCCATGCTGATAGGAACGATGTTAGCCGGCCCCCGACCGGTGATGTATGTGAGGGGACCTGAATCTTCGGGTAATTTGTTGGCATTGGGCGTGGAACCTTTGGGGCTGGAGCCGCGACCTCTTCCTTTGCCACGGCGTTGGCCTCTTTGACTGAACTGGGTGTTGTTACCCTGGTTAGAGGGCCAGTTGGTAGCAGAGTAAAATTGCTGTTGGTTTTGCTGCTGGCGTTGGCCACGAAAGGAACGTCTATTGCCATAGCCGTGTCTGTTAGGGGGCCTAGAAATTTGGTCAAGAGTCTTGATGGTATCAAACTCTTTCTTTGCATGTTCTAGGGCCTCATCAACTGCTTTCCCAAACAGATGTGTTTGTTCTATGGGCTTATTTATCAGGGAAGCCTGGGTTTCCGGCTTAAATTCCGAATTGCGCGGCCAGACATGGCGTTTGAGAAGTATTCCCTGAACCAGGGAACGGCCAGCCGTCTCTACGGCATCTAAGGAGTTCTTTACGATGCCCTGGTTTACAGGAGTTCCCTCTGAGATTATAGCTAACAGGCGTGAACGCAGGGGTTCTGGTGCGTCCTCTGCTTCGCTGCGCAGCTTGCTCCACTGTGCATCTGCTCGCTAGCTAGTAGGGAATTGTTATTTGCAATCCTAGTTGAGAAGGCGGCGGAGGTCGTGATTCTCTTCCCAAGTGCATAGAGCTTCTTGCCCTCTTTGTCAGGTGGTGCCTCACTAGTGGATAGTGGTACCCCCGCTCTTTTTCTTGTATTAGTAACTACGAGGGAGTCCGGAATAGAATGTCCTCTGATGTACAAAGGGTCAGAGGACGAAGGGCTGAAGAGCTTTTCTATCCGAGGGTTGACCCCTCTGACTAAGGCAGGATTGGAAAGGGAAGGAGTTATTCTTCTCTTTATAGAAGCCAGAAGCGGAATAGACTGACTAACAGGGGCTTTTTCTTTAATAACTTTCTCTACAAAGTCTATGTCAGGAAGAGTTTCCCCTGTGTCTATTTCAAAATGCGCTGCTGCCTTGCGCAATAGTGCATTAAGTGAAGGTTGGTCATCTATGGGAGAGGTGTTTCCAATAGGTGAATCCTTGGGAGGAGAAGGGTGAAAGACATCAGGGTCTGAGTGCACTGATGGGGATTGCCAAGGCTGCACTGATGGGGATTGCCAGGGCTGCGAGGTAGCTGTATCTTCTTCAAAAGCTCCTGCACTAGTGTAAGGATCTTCTTCAAACCCCTCTTCCTCATGTTCTTCCTCTCCACCCAAACACTCCTCATCTTCCTGGAGGTATTGCTCCTCTTCAGTGAGGTCATATATACGTCTGTAGAAGGGGGAAACAGCCTAGGAATCTTGACCCTAGGGTCATCCTGGGGCCATTCTCTTGGTCTTTTGTGTGTGGGTGGGTTTTGGGTTCCCAAAAACCTTTCCATTTTCTCCATACAAGAATGGAGTCTTTCAAGGGTCTCATGGGGGACCCCTGAATAGTCTAGAGGGGGGAAATCAGTGTTTTCACCTTCAAAACGCTTAGAATGCTCCCACAACGTCGAAGAAAGGTTTCCGTCGCCCTCTGAAAAGCCCTCCGGTAGTTCAGAAGTGCCCTTAGATGAAGGGGGCAGTTCCTGGCTACTCTTGTGCTTTTTCGGCGTTTCTATAGCTTTTTGTGCGGTATTCGACGTTTGTTTCGTTGTCCGCTTACGTTTGTCTTCGGAAACAATTCTCGCCAGGCTCTCGACAATGAGATTGTCAGTAGAGGGCTCTGGTGTCGACGTTGCCTGCGTTACGCGTTGTTCCTCGACAGCCGCTCTATGGAGCGTTACGTCGGATGATTTTGAGGTAGCGCCCGTGTTTGATGAAAGCCCAATTGCTGGTCGCGGCTGCGTTTGCGGGTGGGGCTTGAGACCCTTACGGTCTGAGGTAGACGCCGGAGTGCCCTGCGTCCCCTTCGGCGCTGATGGATCCTTCGTCTTTGAAGAAGAAGAGCCGTGGGTTGTGTGCTTAGGCCTATGGGGTCTATGTGCGTCCTTGTCGCCGGGGTGTTCATCCCCATAAGCAGGGCGTGAGCCGAGCCCGTCGGGGCCGGGGACGGACGTCGAGGAGCGCGAGCGCTCCTTCTGGGGGTTAATGACTTCCGTAACAGACGTCGAGTTATCACCCTCCTCGTCACTTTCTGTAACAGCGGCGGCGGGTGAGGAAACTGACTTCGACATAGCGTAGTCCGCCCACCTCTTAACTTTTCGTTCTTTAAGAGTTCTTGGTTTCAAGAGCTTACAGGCTGCGCAGCTGTCCTCCTTATGATCGAGGGGCAAGCAACGATTACAGAGCTTGTGTTTATCCTTCCAAGTGTATTTGCCCCTACAGCGTGGGCAAAACTTAAAAGGTGTCCTCTCCATAGCTGAGGCAATAATAACTGGTGATAACAACCCCAAGGGAAAGATAGGGGAGAAAGAAAGACATTCTCAAAGAGAAGATAAAAGTTTGAACCCCCACTCTCCCTACTGTATGTTGGCCGGCGAGGCCAGGCCACGTGTTCGGCAGCGCCGAAGGATCTCCTCCGTCTCTTCCCCTCCGTCGAAAACTTGCTCGGCGGAGAAACAGCTTCACAGCTAACGTCGAGGGGAGGGATGTTTAACAATATAATAAGTATAATTAAGGACCGAGGTCTGTAGTAAGTATTTGCAATGTCTCTCTAGGAGCTCCGCGTAAGGCGACCAGAAGCTGGGCGGAAAAAAACAATCTGAGGGACCTCGACGCGTGAGGGATTGTGGGTACAACGCACGTCACTATAGGGATAGTGTTACAGACCCGCTTTGTCGACGTCCCCTTTTTCGACTACGAAAAACAAAATGCAATACTCCGCAGTGACCACTGGATGTCGGACCTATGCACAGCATGTGATTCTAAGCAGATTAACAAACATCAGAAATATATATATATATATATATTCTTTTACAGGAGATTGACTCTGCACGTTTTGCATGAGCCCCATCTCCCATACAAAAATAAAACCAAGATAGATGCTGCACCTGTAAAGAGAAAATGGAACCAGTCCCTTTTCCACATCTATGGCGGGGGGCAGACGGGACGGAGCGGCAGCATCAGGACCCCCAGTAGGTAAGTGGGAAGGGGGTGGGTGGGTATTGTTGGGGGTTGAGATGGAGGGCAGGGGCAGGTTTGGGAGTTTGAGGGGTAGTGGGGTAAGGAAGATGGGTCAGGGAGCACAAAAAAAAAAAATAGTGGTACCCAACCTGGGGAAGGGCTTGTAAAACACAGGCGGACCACTGTCAGTTCTTGCAGGCGTTTCCTGCCACATTATTGGTTGAGGGTCCTTCCCCGGATGCGAATTCAAGAAGTACCCTGGCTGGCATGTCCCCCCCCCCAATCAAAAAGCAGATGTCTACGGCTAGAGCGCATTACAAAATCTTCAACCCATGCAGCCAGTACCTATGTCCATTTTGTGAACAGCTGCACCGCATTGCAGGCCATTTCTGAGAACTCAACTTCACAAGACCACATTAACCAGTTCAATTAGCATGCACCGAAAGAGCCAAAAGCGGGACAGATTTTCTGAATTGGTAGGATTGGTGGACAAAGCACTACACAATTAAGGACTTGTCAGTTTATCTGCGATAATGGCAATTGCTGTAAAATGCGTTTTTTGCTGTGGTAATGGACCCTCTCAAATGATCGAGCACAGCTCTTTACTGAGAAGGCAATATTTCTAACATTGGCAGGGAAAGATCAGACCTAGTCAGAAGGATCAAAAGAAAGTTTAAAAACAAGGAGTACTTAAATAGAATGCCCAAGTACTTCAGTGAGAACTACATTACATTCGTAGAGAGTGAAAAGATGTTATTACTAAGGAGAATGTTAACAGCAGTTTCGTTGCACTGATTAATGGAGTCACTGCTTGTCTAACTTCAACTTGGAAGAGCAAGATAAACCAATTGCAGCATCAGAAAATCAGAGCTCAATGTAAAAACCGTTTGGTTGACACCAAGAAATAAGTAGGCAACAAGCCCATTAGGCAGGGTCCATCACAAAAGAACACAACAAACATAGTATTCTCAGTTAGTAATAATTGGTTACTTGCAATTCACGGCCACCTACCTCTTCCCAAGTTGTTAAGTCACGGTCTTGCAGTGCAATGGTCCACATATCATTTAACCTGCAACATGTAAAGATATAACGCCATTACACTGCATACAATCATGACAATAAAACAAACTGCCATATCTAGAATACTAAACGCACCATACAGGCAATGAATGGCAAATGCGAATATAAGACCTACAGATACAACAGGCTGTATTTGGGGGGGAAAGAGGTGGGTTGTCAAAGAGACCTGATCTAAGGTGTAGAGAGATGAGATTACAGTGTATCTGGTGCACGAGAACATGTACTATAAACATGTTTGACGTAAAACACAGCAAGAATGAACCAAGAACAATAGATACATATATTTTTTAATCAAAATAAAATACACACCCAGTTTCTCTTTCTCCACTTCAAAAATAAATGGCAAAAACACCAATAGCACAAGTACTAGGCATTGACTGTGTAGAAACAGCCTACAGACATGACACACCGATTGAATATTCTGTCCTTCAGAACAAGATTTTGTACATATTCTACTTTAGCCTAAATGATGGTTCCCCACCGCAAGCCCCCTTTTCCCCTTTATTTAATCCCTTTCCCTAACCCCTACCCAACCCCCCTTTATTTTTCGATTAATTTTTTTGATGAATATTTTTTGTAAAAAAACAATAGAAAAAAAGCCTGGTGGCAAAACAACTCTATACCATCGAAAGAAGTAAATCCAGCAACACAGGGATTGCAATGAAATATATGGCTTAACTATCATTTTTGGATAAGAATAGAATGAGGGTTTACTTACAATATAAGAAAGCTTGTTTTTTAAAGCTACAGCTATTGAGAATTATCTCATTAAGTGCAACTACTAAGAATCCGCCTCCTAGATTAAAAGGGGTAGCTACATGAAATAAAAAAAGCTAGTGTTGAAAACAATGTCGGGTGGACGCTGGAGACTTGGGGACACCTTAGTTTCTATTTTATGAAATGGGATTATTCTAATCTTTAATCAATCCAAATCAGATGCAATTATTTTTTCATTATTCTTCATAGGTGGAGTTGTGCTCTATATCTGCAATTTACAAGTACAATACTTCATCCAATTATTCTTGTTCCCGACACAAAATGATGAAAATACCTCAATTATGCTCCTATGAGCCATAACTGCATGTACTACCTTTACAGAAAGCGGCATGTCTAGAGAAAGACAATTGCAGGTACCGCTGCTAAAAGAATACATTTCCAGGACAAACAGGGAGCGAAAGGAATCATTAGACCGACTAATATCAGGCAGTCTTTGCCAGGGTGGAAGGGTTATGACATTTGAAAGCATAGAAAACTGGACTGGTCTCAAATAGTATGAAAATGACTGGCACAAAGATCTGCAAGTGGCTGTGTGACTTAAGGGCAGGTGAAATGTTATAACTAGACATTGAACTGATCCAGCGTTGAGCAGCTTTGCCACACTACTTGCTAACATGCATCAAACCTGGGTAGGGAATCCATCCACACTTGATGTCTTTTTCTGCAAACACTGCTAATGACTAAGAGTTTTGACGGCTGCTTTAGTGAAGCAGACATCTGGCTTTTGAAAACGGAACCATGGAAGTTTGAAAGGTGAAGGAGAATGTTAATTTCTGCATTTGATTAGTAGTATTGGAACGTAGGTGGAGCCACTATAACAATGTCCCAAGCCATTCAGTCTAGGGGGTTGTTTTGTAAGGATGAAAAAAAACGTGAGTGTGCTTTATTCTCATAGTTCCCAAACCCCTCGTCCCAACCAGCTACCATTCAAGGCCTCACTTTTAATGACTTAGAGAATCCCTATGATTACCAAGCCAAGGTGCCTTTAGTCCATTTCCTAAGGCAGGTTCCTTGCGCATAAACAGGAGTTCATTTTTTACCTGCAGAAAGCAAGTGTTTGTAATAATTTAGACAGATGCACGCTCTTTCAGTCATTTAGAGATCAGGTAACACATGTGTGTTCCCCTTTAGATCGCTACTAAAATGGCAACCTGGGTTTAGAAGTCCAGTGAGATACCACAATGAGGATGTGCTTACCTGACAAGAATTGAAACAAATGTGTTATATACTTGGGGACGGCGTACTTGAGACTTCAGGCTGGGAGATCAGAGCAACCATGAACAGATCTGGCTGGATGTATGAATGGGTGCCTAGATCCACTTCCAAATCCAGATTCCATGTGCATGCCAAAGGAGAGGCCCTGAAGGTTTGAATCGGACCACAACTCCTAGTTGGGTGGGTGCCAAATGTTTGAATGATGCATCTGGACTTGTTTGACATTGATGGTGCATCCATCTCCAGAGGTCCTTGTAATAATAGGGTATTTGATTTGGATATTAATGAAGTTGCTGTGCAAACGGCATAGCAAACAATTGCCTTCGAGACACTCAACTATGAAACAGGTGGCCGGGAGGGTGGGGTGTGACAGGGTGTCATGGGCTTAAACAAACAAAAAGGTATTACATCATTTCCTAAACATAGGTTAGTTAAAAGCTGTAGTCTAATGGAAAGGGAGCTTCAGAGGCAGCAACATTGCACAAAAAATCCACAGAGATGGTGTATAAACGATTGTAATGTATGATTCGGAACACAAGGACAAGGCCAAGGCTTGTTGGTTAGATAGTTTGGAGCATGTCCATTAGGACATGTAAAAGCTATACAATAACTAAATAAAATGCGCTTATGAACCCAAAGAAGGTGGCCGAGGAGGCGTAAAGTTAGACCAACACAAATTGAATCAGGGAAGTCTAGCATGGAGTTACCAAGTGCACCTACAACAGACCAAGGTAAAATCTGAGGAACAAATGGGAGAGCCCTTTAAGGTCACTTGATGGCCTATCAGAACAGGTAACAGCGGGCAACTCACTGATATTCAAAAGGTGCTGAAGGCCCAGCATCAAATAGTGCAGGCCCAGTGAATCCAGCAGACTGAAAGGTGGGAGTGGATAGGTGTTGAATAGCAGGGGGGAAAATAGAGATACCAGTGGGACTCCCAACTCCCATTGAAAATTATGGGGATTGATATGGTCCTATGTGAACACATTGCACCCATTCCGTTAGAAAAGATCAGCACCAAACAATTGTCAAACCCTGCAACTCGTCCCGAAGCAGTTGTAAGAAAAAGACAAAGGCTCTGCTACAGCACTCTACAATTCAACTGCAAAGCACCGGTGGAACATGCATGCTCCAGACCTCACTGCAGAGACAGATGCAACCAACACCTTCCCTTAACTCTACAGGAACAATTGAGTCGCTCGCATTGGAGTAGCACTTGCAGGCCACTTAACTGGTTTATGTTGTGTCGGGGACCGAGTCCATCCTGCAATGGATGGCAGTAGGGAGTGTCT
This sequence comes from Ambystoma mexicanum, assembly GCF_040938575.1. Classification (NCBI taxonomy): domain Eukaryota; kingdom Metazoa; phylum Chordata; class Amphibia; order Caudata; family Ambystomatidae; genus Ambystoma; species Ambystoma mexicanum. Next base: position 1,174,453,126 of record NC_090932.1, on the reverse strand, counting down.
GCAACATATAAGTGATTGTTGAGATGGATTTTAACAATCGGCCCTGTGGACAGATTCTGAACGGCCCCCTTTTTCAGGTAACAGGAGATGACACTAATGTCTAGCCAAACTCTATCAAGGTTGTGTGACTGAGCAGCAAGAGTTAGATTTAGGAGAGTATGGGGGTGGTGAAGTGTTCAGTTAGTTAAGCACACACAGAACACTGTTAATACAAATTAGGCAAAATGTATAAACATGCAATGATATTTATTAAGCCTTAAACTCTCATCAATGAAAATCACAGGTAAGTAAATCTACCACACATTCACTATTAACAGATGTACATCCACCTTGGGGTACTCTTGCTAAAGTGCACCAACACTTTCACAGTTAGATCATATACTGAACTTGTAGTTGTAGTAACACAAGTGAAGAAAACAAAGGTAAGCAATAAAAACCAGTGAGCGAACAAGTAATTCAAAGAGTAGAAAAGCACAACAAACTGCCTTATTAAAATAAGGCCCTATACTTAAAAGTCCTTCCCTACTAAGGGAGAAGGGGTCTAGTACCCTAAAAGTCACAATTCCCAAACATAGCCCTTTGTGGAGGGGTTAGAGACTTTTAAGCAGACAGAACACGTTTCGGCAAAGCCAACTTCTAGGTTTCAGTGTCTCAAGTAGTGAAGAATAAAGAAAGCAATGTTGTTAATGCGCCCTCACCCAATCTGGCCACCTTAGGGGATCCTTGGCCAGAACTCCACCGATCATGAACAGGCAAGGTAGAGCTAAGGTTAGGATCTTGCGCCTGTTAAACCCTTTGGTAGGATGGGGGTGGGAGGAAAATAGGTATGTAAACTCACCCCCTGTACTCCGATTCAGTTAGAAACCATTTCTGAGGACTCTGAATTTGCTGGGCCCACTTACTTCATGCCTTGGTTCTGTTGGAAGGGTTCCAGAGGTTGCTGGTGCAGAGGTCACTTTCAAAGTCAGGATTTAGGTTCAGCTAGTTGGCAGTTTCGTGCTCTGGCTAGACAGTTCCTATGACCAGATAACAGGATGAACCTGGGACGATGATGCGGACAACTTCAGAAACCCCAATAACACAGGTAGAATAAAGGGATGAACGCTGTGTTCATGTGGTAGAAGACAAAATTTGTGGTGAAGACATAGAAGCCTGCAAGGCCCCTCTTCATGCTGGAGAGTTGCAACAGCAGTGGGTGGCATCTTTTCCCTTCAGCTGAGGATCAGTGGAGTCCCAAGTCCAAAGGATGATTGATGAAATGAGGTAGCCCAGGCAGGAGCTTGCCAATTCACATGGTGTTCATGGGATTTCAAAGGGCAGGATTGTTGAGCAGGTAGTCCAGGCTGGTTGTTCAGACTGGTACAGGGGTTGAAGCACTGATGAAGTCCTTCTGGAGATCAGACAAAGGAGAAAAGCTTCGCTGAAACTTGGCTGGAGTCACTGCTGGTTGGCTGCAGTGACTATCTACATGTCTTCAGCAGGATGCTCCTCTTCAAAGGCGTCTTGGCTTCAATGATCTGAAGGCTGCAGGAGTCCTCCTCGAATACTAAATCTGAGCTGGAGTCACACCTGAGCCCACCAATAGCAAGGATCCTCACCATCCAAACTGATAGGGGCTGTTCAATCATGGACAGTCTTCAGCCACCACATCTGCCCAGCAACAGACACTTTGTCGAGGATACTCACTGGGATCAGACAGTCCCACCCCCAACATTAAGCCAGAAAAACATACAGCCACGTTGCAGGGGAAAGCCAATGCTTTGCCTGGTAAAGGGCTTGCCTTACATGGAGTATCCAGTCATGGCCTGGGTTGGGAGGGCAGGAAAAAGGCCAAAGGACAAGCTGGCCAAAGTACAAAGTAAAATCTTGTGGCAAGGCCATTTTACAGTATATGGTTCTCCTAAAAAGGTATAATGCAGTAAAATGCAAAAATGAAGTTAAAACATGTTTAAAAAAAGTAGAAAGATATGTACTGTCAAAGCTCTGTCCTAAACACATAATGCAAATAAAGTTACTTACAACAAATGAAAAAGGAATACAAAATAGCCCTACCGCTGCTACCTGTAAGGTTATCTATGCAGTGTAAAACAAACAAAGAATTTGGTAATGGGAGATAAGGTCCTTATGCACGGACAGCCTTAGGGACCATCAGTGCCTCCAAAATAGATGAGCAAAATAAGGTAAGCAAAGCAGAAAGGTTTTACTTAACTTCAAAAGTCAGGTCAGGTTCAAAACAACAGCAAAAAGATGAGAGGCCTACGGAGGGAAAGCAGCAAAAAGAAAATCTTTCCCAATACTGACCTTCTCATCGACAATTGAACAGATTGGCCACTGCCTATGGTTTGGTCCACAAGGCTGTAATCTCAGCTTTAAGATTAGCTGCATCAACTCGTATTATCATGTGCCACTCTATTCAGTCCATAGACTGTCTAGGGTGTGTGACAAATCAAGGAAATCAGTCACTTCTCCCCAAAGGGGAGCCTTGCTTTGTGAGGTTAGGGAGGTGAGCCCGCTACTCGAGATCCTCCCTAGGGGTAGAGGCAATTGGGAACTCGCCTGGAGAGACCCCCCACCCCCATGGATATAAGGACCCCCGTTCTGATAAAAACTCCCTTTTCAAATCAATTTGCCATCCAATAAAATAAAACCTGGTGAGAGGAAACTGGAAGAATCTGTATACATGTGTTACGGTGGTGCTTCACACAAAAGCCAATGCCTATCAGATACAGAGACGAAGAAGACCCATGGAGTTGTAAAGAACACTACCTGTTATGTACTGGGAAGAAGAAACCCACAAGAGTTATAACGAGTAATACTCAGATACTGAGAAAGGACTTTCAAAGAATGATGGGGAAGACTCAGAGCAGCATCATAAGAGTCCAAGGAGAGGGAGTCAAAGAGAGAAACCTGGGAGTTTCAGACCAGCTGCGCTAGGGACGCGGGTGAACACAGGGAAAGGCTGCATCCCAAGCTGGGGAGGAGCTGCAGAGAACAGGCACCCGAGTTGCCTCTTCGACGAACAAGCTATAGGGAGCTTGCAAAGCGGACTGTAGTCCCAGGAGGGACATGCACTGTAGAAATGGTGGCCAAGCTGGAGAGAGAGAAGAAACTCCTACCAAAGCTGATACTGCTTGCATGATGAGAGGGAGCTGCAGAGAACAGGTACCTGAGCCGCATTGTTCAAAGGACAGACCAGAGAATCTATCAGCTGGAAGGCAGTCTCAAGAGGGACACGCAACCCAGAAGCAGTGGCCAAGACGGAGAGAGAGAGGAAACCCCTCTCGTAGCCGATACCACCTACCAAGAAGTACACCAAAATGTGTCAGGTCAGGGGAGCCGAGCAGACAGACGGTCCTGACCAGTAGGAGAGACGAGAAGGAGGCAAATGCTGACATGGCCCCAATAAAAGGAAGGTAACGGGGGAAAGAGCAGGAGACAGAGGGAGAGAGGCGGTGATAATGATTGGCATAATAAGTCCTGAGACCGAATATAACGTTTGGATTAATCATAATCATCACAGTAAAATACAAAGTGATAAGCAAAGTGAGAATACTTACTGCGCTCTTCATACTCGTCCCAGTAGAGTACAATGTGATATGAAGAGTGAAAATAACTACTGGACTCATCCTTCTTGTTCCAGTAGAAAACAAAGTGATAAGCAGAGTGAGACCAAGTACTGGGCTCATCATACTCGTCTCAGTGAAATACAAAATTCAGAGAAGAGAACTTCTTTACTGGGCATATCATACAGGTCCCAGTGAAACGCCAAGTGAAAAGAGGACCAAGACTGGTACTGAGGAGAAGAATGATTGTAAGCTTCAAATTATAAGTCTCAAGTCAGACAGAGAAAAATGTTTTACTTCCTGTAAGAAGGACACATTAAATGAACCTCCAGTTATCAGAGCGGTACAGAAGATCTTAAAAACCCAATGAAAGGGGAATTTAGGGGGCGTGGCAAAGTCCCATAAGCGAAATGAACGAACTATTGAAAGAGATAGCCATGAACTATCTGAAGATTCTATATTGATAAAACTGATAAAAAACCCCAGGTTAAGGGAGTAGTTTCTTACCTGTAACTCCATTTCAACAGCGTTGGTTTCTTTCATGGATTCACATGCGCCCTCCAACCTTCCCCTCTCCAGGCAAACTTCCTGTACAGGGGGGGTTATCCTCTAGCTGGAGTGGTTAAAATCCGAGGGGAAGCATTGGTTCTTTCATGGATTCACATTCTGTGAATAGATTTTGACGCAGTATACATGTTTGGAGGAGATAACCCAGGCAAACAAAGATTAGAGACTTTCAAATGCTCTGTGTTAATGCGAGAAGAATACATACGTAAGTAGACAAAGGAAATATCCCCAGAAGCTGCAAGGTTTACCTTACTGGAACAGCCGTTGAAGGACTGCTCGTCCCATCTGCACGTCCTCAGCGTGCTGGTGATGTAAACAGTAGTGTCTAGTAAATGTGTGGGGCACTGCCCATGTTGCCGCCTGGCAAATGTCTCTGATGGGAACTCCGGACAAGAGAGCCACAGAGGTAGCTGTGGCTCTTCTACAGTGCGCTCTAGGCCCGGTTTGCAACGGCCTGTTGGCCTTCGAGTGGCAGAAGAAGATTGCTGATTAAATCCACCATGCAATGCCCTGTTTTGAAATTGATTTTCCCTTGTTGGATGAGCCAAAGGCGACAAAAAGCAGTTTAGTTGATCTAAAAGATTTTGTCTGGTCTAGATAATATTTCAAAGCCTTTTTCACATCCAGAGAGTGTAGAGCTTGCTCCGCTGGTGAAATGGTGTTTTGAAAGAATGTAGGCAGAGTTATGGTTGCATTTTTGTGAAACTCTGATGGAACTCTTGGGATGAAATGAGGATTGGTGGAGAGCATCACCTTGTCCTTCGCGAATCATAGATACGGAGGATCTACTATCAAAGCTTGTAGTTCTGAAACTCGTCTAGAGAATGTAATGGCTATTAAGAAAGCCACTTTCCAGGCGACAAATTTGATGTGTTGTAGACAGAGGTTCGGACAGCGGCTTCATAAGAGCTGCAAGGACCAGGTTCAGGCTCCATACAGATGGAATCCCTTTCTTTGGAGGAAAGGTACGAAAAAGCCCTTTTAATAAGTGTTTGATTAGCCTGTCACTGTGGAGAGGGGGTGACCTTGTTCTTGTAAATCTAGAAAATGCAGATAAGTGTACCTTTATAGAAGAGATCGCTAGACCTTCTTTTGCCAATTTTAGCAGGTAAGGAAGAACCCAATGAGGTTTTATGGCCAGTGGATGCAGGTTGGGCTGTTGGGCACACCATGTACAGAATCATTTTGATTTGTGGTTATAGGAAACATTAGTAGAAGGGGCCGTAAGCACTGCTAGAATGTGCTGACAGTCTTGAGGGATGTTCAAATTGCCAAATTCAGCATGGTCAGGAGCCCCGCTGTTAATTTAAGAGAGCCTGGATCATGATGAACAATCATCCTGCCATTCTGGGACAGGAGATTGGCATGAGATGCTGGATGGATTGGATTGTCCGCTGACAGCTGCAGCAGGTCCGAGAACCGGGTCCGCCTGGGCCAGTACGGTGCCACCAGAATTATTTTGCAGTGACCTTTGCAGATCATCTGTATCGTTTTCTTGACGAGGGAAGGGGGGAAACGCATTTGCGAACATGTCGTTCCACGGGAACGAGAATGAGTCCCCTTGAGTTTCGGGATGTGGGATCCAGCTCACAAATTCCTGGCACTGCTTGTTGTTGTGAGTGACGAAGAGGTCTAGAGGGGGATGATCCCACGTCGAGAAAATCTTGGATATCTGGACGTTGTGCAATTGGCATTCGTGTGATTTCGATGAATCCCTGCTGACGGTGTCTGCTTGCTTGTTCTGGATCCCCGTAAGGTGGAAAATTTGAAGCAGAATGTTGTGTTGGATGGCCCAATGCAGATGGTCGGTGCTTCTTGGGATAGGGTGTTTGACAGAGTTCTACCTGGTTTCTGCAGATAAAACATCATGGTTGTGTTGTCCGTGAGGACTCGAACCACTGAATTCTTATTAGCGGCAGGAAGGATTTTAGAGCCCAATGTACTGGCTGCAGTACCAGCACATTTATGTGTAGGATGGTTTCTTCGGTAGTCCACAGGCCTTTGACTTGTTGCTTGTCCAAATGAGCTCCCCATCCCGCCGGGGAGGCATACGTCACAATCGTGAGATGGTAGTTGGGTTGCACAAGGGGCATTCCCTTTGCGATGTTGCAGGGATATGTCCACCATTTTAGTGTTTTAGAGAGATTCCGAGGGATGGTAACTTGGAACCCCGGATTTGGCACCATCTGGTAGCCAGAAACCTTTGCACTGTCCGCATATCTAGCCTGCAGTGGGGAATTAGAAGGATGCTGGTCAATAGGTTGCTTAGGAGAGCCATGTATGTGTGAACCGTGTCTAGCTTGTTTGGCGTGAAAGAGTTCGCTAGGATTATCAATTTTTTCACCCTATGGGAGGGTCTAACAAGACTTTGGTCCGTGAGGAATGGAACGCTCAGTAACAACACATTTTTTGATGGAACTGTGCAAGACTTGGTGTCATTTATTGCGAATCCCAATTGTTGGAGCAGAGTTTGTTTGTCTGAGAGAACACATTGTTTGTTGATATGTTGAACCTGGAACCAACCAGTCATCTAAATATGGGTAGACGCAGTGGGCGTGCTTTCAGAAAAAGGCTGCTACTAGTGGCAGGCACTTTGGGAACGTCATGGGTGCTGATTTTAGGCCAAATGGGAGTACCGGAAACTGGTAATGGCTTTCGACGACCACAAATCCGAGGTACTTTCGGTGCCTTGGATGTATTGGCATGTGGAAGTATGCATCCTTGCTATCTAACGCCGCCAGATATTTGCGGTGCTGTATGGTCTTTATGACATCCTGGAATGTCATCATCTTGAACTTCTGCGTTTTGATGTTTTTGTTCAACCTCGCAAGTCCGGGATAGGCTGGCACTTCCCATCTGATTTCTTGACGACAAAATACCTGGAGTATACTCCTTTTCCTCTTGCCAAAGGAGGAACTCTTTCGATGGATTGATTACTTAGCATTTGCCGCACCTCCAGTTGCAAAATTTGAAGTTGCGGTGTGATATCTTTAAGGGAGGCATTGGGATTTGTGCGCGTTTGAACTCTAACAAGTGGCCGTACTAGATGGCATCTAGCACCCACCTTTCCTTTGTTTCTGTTTACCACTCACTGAGGTAGAACGACACATTTACCCCCCACCTGTCTGCCCTAAGGCAGTCATTGTTGTGCCTTATTTTGCCTGCCTCTTTGAGAGGTGGCTGATCCGTTCTTTCGCTGCTCTTGATGGTACTCGTTGCTGCGCTGGGAGGATTGGTAATTTCTCTTGTAGCCCTGAGAGTAGTATCCAGGTCTACTGTAGTTTTTGTTGTCCTTTGAGGACGAGCATCTTGAATTACCAGAGGCTCCTCGAAAGGAGCGAAAAGACCGCCTGCCCTGTAAAACAGCAACAGATCTAGCAGCGTCCGAGTCTGCTTTCATGGTTTTAAGGGCCTCATCAATATTGTCCCCAAACAGATTTTCCCCTTGACATGGCATATCGATTACTTTGTGCTGTACCTTCTGCCGAACAATCGGTGCAACGTAACCATGCCTGCCGTCAAAGCACTACCCCATTGCCAATCTGTTTGAACCCTGTTTCAGCGAGGTCTACAGCAATGTTAATGCTGTGATTCGAGGCTTCCTCCTCTTCACGCACTAGTGTCATGGCTTCCTTCCTCTGCTGCTCTGGCAAGTGTTCCATATAGGAGCCAACCGATGCCACATCTCGCAATCGTATATCGAGCAACTATGACAAGGGTATTTGCTGCTTTGACAGTTGTTGCCCCAATGGGGAGAACCTTTTTTCCAAAGGCATCCATATTTCTGGTTTTCATTGTCTGGCAGAGTGGCACACTTGTGCTGCGTACGAGCCTTGCGACTTGCTGCCGCTGATATCACTGACTCTGCAGTGGGTTGTGAGGTGAGGCATTTTGGTGTTGTGTCTGGTGCCTTAAATTTTGTAACCAGTCTACCTTTAATTGCCGGCTCTTTAAATGGATGTTTCAGAGAACAGAGGCCCTCCTGCCAAACATGATCCAGGATGGGTATACAAAACACTGCCTTCCTGCGTTTACCCATGAGGTCAAAGAGGAAACAATCCTTTTCCTCTCCAGGAATTAAACCAAACTCTTAGCATGCTTTAGACATCATGGAGTGAAAAGCCACAATGTCATCTAGAGGCGAGGGCTGAGCAGGACTATCTTGGTCAGGATCATCTGTGTCTCACGTGTCGGCTCTGAGTAGATAAAGAGGTGGTGGAGCTTGTATCCCGTGGACCAGTGTCCTGGTCTGTGTCAACCAATTCTCCCTCCTCTTGCTCTCTTCTACGTGGACTATGTCCTCGTGGAGGTGGAGATTTAGGAGGAGTTTGAATTCTAGGAAGTTTGTCTTGGTTTCTAATGGGATGGCATGGGTCCTTTGGACGCTGCAGTGTAACTTGGTCTTCTCCGTATGTCAGAATTGTCTGTGGCTGACATCAAGCTGTTAATAAGGGGGTATTGTGGATTCAGACCGCCCATTCCAGCAGGTGTTAATGGTAGAGTAGGTGTCTGAATTCCTAGAGGTATGTCTTCCCCTCTTGAGGGTCCTTGGATAGGAGGATGGGAAGTGCCTTCCTCAGGATCTGAGTCAGTGACCCCTCGACATTCTTCTGCCAGAGGCTCAAAATCTGACGTGATTTCATGCTGCAAAATGTCTTCAAGCATGATGTCTGGATAACTTATAGGAGACATTCCTAGAGGAGCCGGGTTTTGCACTACAGTGTCACCTGTTGGGGTTTTCAGAATACCTTTGGGGGACAATATACTGTCCTGTATAGGTAATCCCGAAGTCTCAGTCGAGATGGTGGTCGACAGTTGCATAGGTTTTTCTCCAGACGATTGATGTTTTTGGGTCATCTACAAGGTGGTCGCCGACTAGGGATGGCCCATTGACGTTGACAAAGTTATCGTTGTCAATGTCGCTGTTGTCGTTGGAGTGAAGGTGTCTCGCTGACGATTCATGTCCCGGAGGAGGATCCGAGAGACTCTGATGACAAATAGTGTTTCTTTTTCATCGAAGACGAAGAGGAGGCCCTTGTAGCCGATTTGGATCCGTATTTGTCCACTGTCGGAGATCTCCTGGACGGGTCGGGCGTGGGTTTTGTCGACGGGTGTGAACCTTTATACCTCGGTTTTTCTGATGGTGTCTTCGTCAACAATACCTTGGCCGAGTGCTTAGACACAGTATGGGACCCCTCACCACTACCTGGTGGTTTTCGAACAGGAAAGGCATGTTTGGCCTCATCATGATCCGTGGATGACTTGGTCTCACCGGTTTGTTTTTTCGCTACTGGCTCTTCAGACCTGAATCTCTGACGTGATGGTGACCGGAGTGGTAGCTCTCCCACTCCTCGACAACCCCAATTCTGACGCCGGGTACGCTCCCTCACTGAGCCAACAGATTAGGCGATGGCTTCTGTCCTTGTTTTCTTTTGTGAGAAACCCTAGCAGAGGTCACATCCTTCCGCGGAATGGTTAGGGTAAAGACAGTAAAGACATTCTGCAGGTCTATCGTCCTCATACACATGTTTTAGGCCACAAATGTCACAAGGCCTAAATAAGGACTTATTTGGTCCAGGGGTCTCTATGGTTGTAAACAGAACCACGTACGTAGACGTCGGTTGCTACGGATGGAGGAAGTTGAAGAAATATTAATTTTCAGAAGAAATTAATTTTCTCTCAGAAGAGACTAACGCAAGGAATCTCACCAGCTCGAAAGCCGGTTGAAATCTGAGGGGAAGCTGCTGGGTCGGAGCTATACACTTGACGTCCCATTGGTGGCAACCAAAACCACCCACAACGGCATCGATGGGACAACTCAAGGTGTCAAGTTTTTTTCCATAGGAAAATTACTAAATCAAGGCAACGGGATTCCCAGCCTGACGGGGTATATTCACAGCATGTGAATCCGTGAAATATCCAATGCTGGAGAAGGGCGTCCTTCTACTGGGCTTTAGTTGTTAGCTTTAATGGTAGGGTCAGTGCAAGTTTTGGACGGAGGAAAGACTTCATTTGGACTTCACAACTGACGACGAGCACCCTAGTTATTTGTGTTAGATAGGGAAACCCATCGAGCTTAAGGAAAGTTAGTCATTTTTATATTATTTTGAATAAAAATATATTTGAAATGGCAGCTTCTAGTCGATCTCCTCCTTCTTATCCACCAGCGATGCCTGTGTCATCCTACTTATCCGGTGGCCGCCAAATGCGCAGCCTGCTCCTTTAGAGCTGGACTGACATTGAAAGCTCCCTTGGCCTCCAACTCCTTCCCTTTGTTTCACTGAATAACATTGAATTCATAGAGATAATTGAAGATAGACTGTTCAGTGAAGAGGTTGAAGAGAAGTGCACACAACCTGTGAGACTGGAGTCATCCATCTACAAGAGAAGGTTGGTGAGCATAGTTGAATAAATAGGGATGAGCTCTGTTTGAGGCTGAGAGTCCTGCAACTAATCTGAGGAAAGCTGGAACGGAGTTAACCTCATGTGCAGGCTGACATCAAGCCAAGCAACCATTGGACGCTCTTAGCATCTCTTTGAAAGACATTTACAGTCTTCTTTCCACAGTGAGGCTAGTGTCCCAAATGAAGACAATGTCTTGAAGTCTCTCTGTCGGCATGAGGATTGATTTGGTCCGACTCATTCCGAGACGCACCCCATAAGCCAGTTGGAGGACATATTGCCTGATTCAGGTGATGTGGAGCCCTGGATCAGCCATTCAACATAACAAAATGTGTGGGCCCCCTGTGAGCAGCACCGAAACAAACCCCCCCCACCCCCGGCTCCTCACCAAAACAAGAAAGACGGCTCACCAGTGGGGTCTGGACCACCATGCGTGTGCAATGTCCATAATGCTGCAGGGATACACGTACACTGTGCTAGGAGAAAATATGTTATTTTATCAAAGCTTAAATCTTTCACCTAGCGTAGAAACAAGGGGGCGATGGCTGGCCCATGGCACCCAAATATATCGACGACCAGTGGCTCATGAATTTTCTTTTATTGAAAGGGTGTACATAGTTCTCAAAGAAAATGGCATGACCTTTATGGATCACCTTCAGTTTGGCCGGATACAACATGTATTTCAGGTTCGACACTCGTAATCTCCTTTTAGCCTCTATATAGTTCATCCGTAACATCTGCACTTGGAGGTTGTAGTCCAGAAAAGCGGTTATCATCTCCCGTTTGCGGAAGTACCCCAGGATCTTCTCTATATCGCGATAGTTCAGTATCCGGGCTATTATTGGCCTCGGTGGAGCTCCTGGTGGTGGTTTCCTCACCAATGAGCAATGTGCTCTTACCACTGTGAATCCCTGCATGAGGGTGCCGGTGCCAATTTCTTGCTGTAACAGGGACTCATGTATTCCGTCGGATTCCCTCCTCCTCCCTCTGGGTGCCCGATAATTTGCACGTTATTGCGGAAAGCCCTGCCTTCTGCATCTTCGGCCCCGTCTTCTAGATTGCGCACTTCTTGTTGTAGCATCCTGACGTCTTGAGAAGTATCTTTACGGTCGCTCGTATGTTCTGCGACTGTCTTTTCTAGTGTACTTGTGCATTCAGCCAGTGCCCTCATATCTTGTCTCAACAGATTCACGTCAATACTGATAGCATCGATTTTGGCTTTGCGAGATTCCTTCACCGATGCTATGGCCTCTAGGATCTGTTGATCCCCTCTTGCGGGCGCTGGCTCTACGTGAGGTGACCTTGTAGCAGTGGTTTCAGCTGGCGAGGCAGACTTGGTAAAGGCTAGCATCGTCGGCTGCTTAGCCTTGCTTTTCTGGCGCTTTGAAGCCATGGCTTCACTTCTTCTGCAGTCTTCTGCACAATGACTCCCTGTTCAGGTTTCCACTGCGCACAGACCGCACTTTGGTAAATGGGCCTTAGTTACCTGTTGTGCCCCTTTTGTTGCGTACACTTGTATACCGATCCTAGGGTAGCGATCCGGTCTTGCAACCCTGCGTGCCCAAGCGACTTTCGTGTTGGAGCTTAGCTGCAGTTATACTTCTTACTTTTGCCACCCATATGGCTTATGGCAGTTTACGGCCCCTTGTTGTTGTATGATGACTCAGTATGGGTTGCCTGGCGTTGACGTCTGGGCCACTAGTTTGCACCAGGACCCGCAACCTTGTGCCGGCCTGTGTCCAGTTGCCTAGGGAAAACTTGCAGTGTCTGCTTGTCCGTGTGCGTACCACGAGGTTATGTCGGGTGTCTCTCAACCTGCTCCTCCAGTATGTGGCTCTGGTCTTTACATGGTGCTATCCCAATGTCTCCTGTGTCGAGCTACTCCTATGGGGCGCGCAGGACCTCATGTCTTCCAGCCTTGTTTTGATTTATTCAGACTTCCTGACAGTATTACACATTTGCTGAATGTTGGTGCGCTATATATAATTTTTGCGCAAGGGCTGGGGCTGACATTGTAACTCCTATCGCATCGTATCCCAGGTATGCAATGCGTTTCATTTACAGTTGCTCCCTCCGGTATTCTTGATGCTTATCCACCATGTCTAGACCTTCCTCCATCACAACTGCTGTTTGCTTGGGCATTGAGCGGGCCTCCGTGAATCTTGCATTCCTCCAGTTGCCTGCGCTTAAATGTTCCCACTCTGCGATCTGGGTCTGGCCCTCGCTCATAACTCATTCAGCTGCACTTTTCATCCGGGGATGATGCTGCCCTGCTCGCCGTGGAGTCCTGCAATACCTACATGCACGCGTGTTACAGGCCGTGCCTATTGTGTTAAGGCAGCCCACAGTGGGAACCGAGATGCAGTCTATTTGTACTTGCTTTAGTCCCCACTCATTACAATGCTGTGCCTGTTTATGGCATTGTACACTTCCCAGCTAAAAGAATGTTTCTGGGAATGTTGTTGCCAACTTTATTTCCCCGTACTGTTGGAATCCATTTATACCTATGCCAACCCTGTTTATACAACTCTGACGGCCTTAAATTTGCATTGATATTGCTGCTTCGAAGTCCCTGGTGCCATTCACGGTGCAAAACCAACCTTACAAGTATATTCACGCAGGCCTGGCGTCTGCATTCTCCTCCTATGTGTACTGCAGGCCTGCCTCCCCCTTGGTCCTCCTTCCCGTTATACCAAGGCCAGCTTCCTCCACAGTCCGCCTTTAAATGGCAAGGTGCTTCCTCTGTGGTCAGCCCGTGATTATGATGCACTTTTCGTGTCAGCTCCCCCTGTGGTTTGCCTCTGTGTAATCAGACAGGGCCAGCTCCCTCCTTGATCCGCCCTCTCGCCGCTGCAGGGGACATCTTCCGCTGTAGTCTGCCCCTGCTAGTTATATCAATTAATGTTATTGTGTACACCCTGCCAGATTACATGTTACAGTGGGAGGGGACGGGGGGGACACGGGCGCTACCAGGTGTCACGCATTTTATCGTGCTCCCAATTTACTGACGCACTGACCCGCTTCGTTTTCTTACTGTGGGCCCACTGCGGCTCAGTGTACACGTGTTCCTTTAGATAATCAGGGCTAGCCTCCGTCTCATAGTCCCTCTGCCTTAGTCAGCAGTTTGGGCCTTCCTTTGGGGGGCGGATCACCCCCTGTTCCGCGCAGGCATATGGATTCCTCTGACTTCTCTGCCAGCTTCCACTGCACCCGTCTACACCTTGGCTCGCATCCACTTCAGTAGCTCGCTCCGCACTCTGTGTGCATTTGCTACTGTTGCAGGCACAAAGAGGGGCTGTTCTGCTCTGCCTCTGGTGGGGCTGGAATAATTGTTGTGTCATGATGCCTACCCCCGGGGAACCAGACCAGGTCCAGCAACCCCGGAAGCAGGCATCAAGTTATTTTGAGCAAGCCCAAAAACCCCTGCTAGGGGCTGTTTGGGTGCAGTCCTGGCACCTATGGCGCCAGGCTCATATGGAGAGTCAGTCCTTGCGCCATAAGCGCCAGGCTCATAGAGTAGAATTTACCTCATGCAGACCATGCTGCAGAGCTCCAAGCCAAATGAGGCTTGGAAGGGACTATTTTACCTAGGGACTATTTTTTACTCGGGTGGGGCTGGGGAAGAATACTTACCTGGGACTACTTTGGAGGCTATTTAAACCATGCCCGAAGAGCAGCACACGTGTAATTCTGCATCCAGCAGCGTAACGCTCACTGTGTCTGCAAGTCTGCATCCAGTCTTCTGCCACGCCCGCCTCGAGTCTGCAGCTCCTAGAAAAAGGGAGGAACAGAAGGAGAAAAGGTTAGAATAAGAGTAAAGAACAAGTTACTTTCTTAGCTGGTAACGTTCTTTTGATGGGATGGTCCGACGACGTATTCCATATCTATGACAGATAATGTCCACAGCTGTGCTGCTTCGGAAAATCTTTGGCGTCTGCGTCTTGCGTCGATGCGCCATCCCCGAGGACCTCCTCCGACGGCCGACGTCACCCGATGTGATAAGTAGGACGCACGACGCCCACAGCCTCAGTTATAGTTTTTTTCCAGAACGTGTGCCACCAGTTTTCTGCCAGTCAGACACACAAGGCCTTGCGGAACACAAGCTGCAATCGCAAAAGAAATTCTGCAGCGGGGAAGGCAGGGAGGGAGCGATATGGAATACGTCGTCGGACCATCCCATCGAAAGAACGTTACCAGGTAAGAAAGTAACTTGTTCTTCGAGGGGATTGGGTCCTCCGACGTATTCCATATCTATGACAGACTCCCAAAGCAGTACCAAGCAAGGAGGTGGGAAAGAATTTAGAATACAAATTTAGCATGCCCAATCAAATTGCGGAATAGAGAACTGCCTTGCCAAAGGCCAGATCTTGCCCTCTGATGGAATCAAGGGAGTAGTGAAGTACAAAAGTATGTAGTGAAGCCCAGGTGGCTGCATCACAGATGTGACGAATAGGAACTCCCCTCTGCAGGGCAATAGATGCAACCACTCCCCTGGTAGAATGGGCCCGCAAGCCAGCCGGAGGAACCTTACCCGCCAAGCGGTAACACTCGGAGATAGCTAAAATAATCCAACGAGACGAAGTCTGTTTCGTCCCAGCTTGTCCCAAACGCTTTCCAGCGTAACCAATGAAAAGTTGATCGTCCACTCTGACCAGCGACATGCGCGAAATATAAAAGCTCAATGCTCTCCGAGGATCAAGCCTATGGAGCTTCTCCTCTTCCTTACCAGGATGTGGAGGATAGAACGCTAGAAGAACAACCTTCTGGCTCAAATGAAATTCTGAAACCACCTTCGGAAGAAAAGAAGGACGAACTCTAAGGACAACCCTGTCCTTATGAAACTCAGTGAAGGGTGGCTTAACTGAAAGTGCCTGTAACTCACTCACTGTGCGAGCGGAAGTAACCGCAACCAAAAACAGTTTTCAGAGTTAACAGCCTCAAAGGGCAAGAATGTAAAGGCTCAAACGGAGCACCCATAAGAAACTTAAGAACAAGGTTCAAATCCCAACCTGGCACCAGAAAGGGTGACGGAGGGAACACATTAGTGAGCCCATTCAAAAACTGCGAAATTAAAGGAATTTTAAAATAGGAACACTCTTCAGATGAGCGCTTAAATATGGACAGCGCCGCCAGGTAACCTTTAATGGTCCCCACTTGCAAGCCCCTGTGGGCCAAAGAAAGCAAAAAAGACAGAACCATGGGAATGTCACATTCAAAAGGATCCACATGTCACGCCGCCCGTCCTGGGGTCTCCTTACCCGCTACGGCGCTCCCCGTCCTGGAGGCTGTATCCTCGTTTTCGGCTTCGGGGTCCGGGGGCGTCCTGGGTCCCGGGCGCTTCCGGGTCTCCTACGCGCACTACATTGCGCATGCGCGGGCGCCCGCTCTCTGCCCTTCGCGCATGCGCAGTGCGCAGGATGCTCGATTCCGGAGGGTGTGCGGCTCAAGCCTCGTTGTGGGGTGCCCGATGCCTAGGAAACGGCACGGCTTGCGTTGCAAGCCTCCCAGGTCCTGGCGGGCTTATTTAAGGAGCCCTGATCCTTTTCCAAACCGCGTCTCAACGCGGTTTGTTCGGATCGTGTCTTTGCTGCCTTGCTTTGCATTCCCGTTGCCTGTTGCCTTCCACCTTCCTTGTCCTGCCTGGGGAACCCCTGCCTTCAACCTTCCTTGTCCTGCCTGGGGAACCCCTGCCTTCCACCTTCCTTGTCCTGCCTGGGGAACCCCTGCCTTCCACCTTCCTTGTTCCACCTGGGGGACCCCTGCCTTTCTCCTTCTCCGTCTCTCTCCGTCCTTCCTGCTCCAGTGGTTCCGCTCTCCCTCCTTGGTTCCGGTCCCCGCTCTGTCCTTCCTGGTCTCTATTCGTTCTGAGTCCTTCCCCACTTGTTCCGTGCTCCTCTCCTTACCAGCCAGCTCTTGTTGCTTCCTTGCCTTCGTCCCTGGAGGGACCGTGCTGCTTCCAGTCCCCGGACCTGCCTTCCATCGGAATCCCACTAAGGACCCGGACTATCTACTCAGAGGCTCCCCCTGCCAGTGCTTGCACTGTCCTGACGCCACTCAATCAGGGGTGAGCCTACCCGTGGCGTTGGGAGCCGGCTCACCTCCAATCCGGTTCTAATTGGGCTGGTGTTGGGCTGGTTCCCCGCGCCATCTGTCACGCCTATCCAGATCATCTGACAGCCTGGCCTCATCATCAAGGAACCCAACCGGACGAACAGGTACGCAGCGTTCTCGTGACGCTATTTACAACAGATTGAGACGCCTGTCTTCTGACACCTTGGACTCTACGATGGAAGAGGATCCGGGTCTTCGTAACGAGCTTCAAGCGCTTCGTGCCGAGATGGCGGCACTCCGTCAGGAAAACGTAGCCTTGCGCCAAATGGTGACACAGAACGTTGGTGCCATTCCACAACCTGAAGGTCCCATGGCTCACACAGCTCCCATCAAGTTCGATGGAGATCCCCGTCGTGTGGGTGAATTCTGTAATCATTGCCGCATACACTTTCTCTTCCGTTCATCTCACTTTACCAGTGACAAAGCCAAGATCGGATACATATTGGGTAACTTATCTGGTAACGCGCTTGCCTGGGCAACTCCTTTGGTCGTTACTAAAAACCCAATCCTGGATGATTTTTTAGCCTTCGAGAAAGCATTCTTGGATGTGTTTCAATCCCCCAATCTGGCCTCAGCAGCGCAGAACCAACTGATGGATCTGCAACAAGTCAATATCGACATCATCTCTTACATCAGCCGTTTCCGTCAATTGGCAGCTGAATCCTTATGGCCAGAGGTAACACAAAAGACCTTGTTTCGCCGGGGATTAAGGGAGGAATACAAAGATGAATTGTTGCACATACCAGAACCAGATGATCTACAGAAACTTATCGAACAAGTTCTGAGGATAGACCAGAGGTTGACCGAGAGAAAAGGAGAGAGACGACGGTTTGAGAAGGGAAACCTCAGACCACTGACTCTTCCTACGGGGATATCAGCACCTTCGGATGCTACCCAAGAACCAATGCAACTGGGAGCTGTAAGGGGCCCATTATCGGAAGAGGAGAAGAAGCGCAGAAGAAGACTGCGACTGTGTTTATATTGCGGAGGCGCTGGACATTTTCTGGGAACCTGCCCTCTACGTCCTATCAAGAAAGGGGGAAACTAGAAGACCTGTCGTCTAAGGGAAAGGCTACGACAGGTCCTTTCTTGCTTTCAGACCTTTCCAGCCCTGGGTTACAACTGCCCCCTATGCAGCCTGCCGTCTTGATGACTCTAGAGATCACTTTGAAGTGGCTTGATAAGACGATTGATGTCCATGGTCTATTGGATTGCGGGGCCTCCGGAAACTATATTGATGAGGCATTCGCCATCAACCTTGGTATGCCCTTATTCACCAGAAGAACGGTTATACCAGTAGAGGTCATCGATGGTACACCCTTAGCTTCCGGTCCCATTCGGTTGCATACCATAGGCATGCTGTTACAGGTCAAGGGGCATGAAGAAAAGATTGCCCTCGACGTCATCAAGTCACCATCGTATCCTGTGGTTTTGGGACTGCCTTGGCTTTTGCGACACAATCCTACGATCGATTGGGAGTCCCGTTCTTTGAGATTTGTTTCTGCCTTTTGCCTCCGTGAATGTTGCTGCCACAACACCTCCTTGAAGTCTACAACCTTGATCCCTCTAATCCCGGGAGAGGACTCATCTGCCGTATGTTCTCTGTCCCAGATTCCGAATGTTTACGCCGACCTTTGTACAGTGTTTTCGGAACCCAGTGAAATACCTCTTCCTCCTCATCGGACATTTGACTGTCCCATAGACCTGATCCCTGGTGCTGTGATTCCTCATGGGAAGTTATACTCTCTGACTCAGTCTGAAAAACAAGTACTCCGGGAGTATCTGGATGATTGTTCTAAGAAGGGTTACATCGTACCCTCCAAATCCTCCGCCGGTTTCCCGTTGTTCTTTGTCAAAAAGAAAGAGGGGACCCTGCGGCCCTGTATCGATTACCGTCAATTGAATGACATAACACTCAAGGACAGGTACCCATTACCTTTGATTCGGAACATCATGGAGTCACTACGTTCTGCCAATATCTTCACTAAGTTGGATCTCCGGGGAGCCTACCACCTGGTTAGAATCAAAGAAGGCGACGAGTGGAAGACGGCATTTAAAACACCCTTTGGGCACTACGAATACAGGGTAATGCCCTTCGGGTTGTGTAACGCCCCAGCCGTCTTCCAACGTTTTATGGACAACGTGTTCGGCGATTTGGTTGGCATCTCGGTCTGGGTTTACCTAGACGATATCCTGATCTTCTCAGACGATCTGAAGGAACATGTCTCGCATGTCCGTAAAGTACTGTTACGTTTGTCACGTAATCACCTGTACGCCAAAGCCGAAAAATGCTCGTTTCACCGGAATAGCATGGAGTTCCTGGGATACGTAATCAGCAATGCAGGTATACACATGGATTCGGGCAAAGTGAAGGCTATTCAGAACTGGAAACAACCACATGATTTGAAATCCCTTCAGCGGTTTTTGGGGTTCGCCAATTTCTATCGGCGCTTTATCCCGCTGTTTTCACAGGTCACGGCCCCGTTGACACGTCTGACCAGTGTTAAGATACCTTTTCTTTGGGATCAAGAAGCATCGACAGCTTTTGAGTGCTTGAAAACAGCGTTTAGTACAGCTCCTGTTTTGCGACATCCTAACGATGAGATGCCATAGGTCATCGAAGCAGATGCCTCCAACTTCGCTGTTGGAGCGGTCCTACTGCAAAAACATCCTACATCTGGCGATGAACACCCTGTGGCCTATTACTCCCGGAAACTCACCTCTAGTGAGCTGAACTATGCAGTCATCGAAAAGGAACTTTTGGCCATCAAGACGGCGTTTGAAGAATGGAGGCATCATTTACTTGGTGGTCGTTTCCCTGTAGAAGTACGTACCGACCATCGCAACTTGCAGTTCCTACGAACATTGCAGTGTCGCACTGCTCGCCAAGCCCGATGGGCCTTCTTCTTCTCTCACTTTGATTTCAAAATCACATACATCCCTAGCTCCCAGAACCAGAAGGCTGATGCCTTATCTCGATCCTTGGACAAGGAAGAAGTGGGAGCCGGTTTGGACACGCCTATGATATCGCCCAAACACTTTCTACTAACCTTAGCTCCGCATCTCCAGAAGATCATACAAGAGACGTTGAGGGATCCGGAACGTGTCGATCTGCTAAGGAAACCCCAGATCTGCGAACGCGGCGGTTTTCTGTTCTTCCTGAACCGATTATACATACCTTCGACTGCCCTTCGCTTGGACATTCTCCATGGTTTCCACGATTCTCAAGTAGCTGGTCATCGTGGTATCAAGGCTACCCAGGAGCTGATCTCCAGACAATTCTGGTGGCCTGGATGGGCCAATGATGTAAAGTCATATGTGGAAAGTTGTCCTATCTGTGCTCAGACGAAGACACCCAGAAGGAAGCCTTTGGGACTACTTAAGCCTACTGATACTCCTCCCTACCCTTGGCATACTATCGCCACCGACTTCATTGTTGAGCTTCCGCCCTCTGCAGATCATACTTGTGTCATGGTGGTTGTGGATTGTTTCACTAAATATGCACATTTCATTCCCTTCATGAAGATCCCGACTTCCTCCCAGATGGCTTTGGCATTTCTACACAACATTTATCGGTTACATGGACTCCCTGAGAAGATCATCTCTGATCGTGGTTCACAGTTCCTTTCCTCTTTTTGGCGTCAGTTGTGTAGTCATTTAGGTATCCACAGAGCCTTGAGCTCAGGCTATCACCCGCACACCAATGGTCAGACCGAAAGGACAAATCAAACCCTGGAGCAATACTTACGTTGCTATGCCAATGCCACTCAGTCAAACTGGCTTCAGTACCTGGACTTGGCGGAAGTTTCCTATAACAATGCGGCCCATGCTGCCACCGGCATCAGTCCTTTTCTATGCTCAGCTGGACAACATCCCAAGCTGGTTCCTTTCTCACCTGTGGTGCCCAGCTCTGTTCCGTCTGCGGATCACTTGGTCTTCAAGATTCAGAAACAACATGTCCTGGCCCGGAGAACCCTTACGGAGACACGTGAGCGCATGAAGGAGCAGGCTGATAGGGGCCGAACCACGGAACCCGATCTCCAGGTGGGAGATCTGGTTTGGTTGTCTTCCAAGAATCTACCAATTCGTAATCTACCCACTAAATTGGCACCCAGGTTCTATGGGCCTTTCAAGATTGCCAAGCGTTTGTCCTCAGTGGCTTTTCGATTGGTGCTGCCCCACACTTGGAGGATACACCCTGTCTTCCATGTCTCCCTTCTGAAGCCCTATGTGAAAGATGTCTTTCGACGCTCTGGTCCTCGGCCCTCCTCTGTTCTGGTACGGGGGGTTCCTGAGTTTGAGGTTCGGGAGATCTGTGATTCACGGATTCGTCGGGGTGTGCTCGATTTCCTGATCGATTGGAAGGATTATCCCGCTTGTGATCGCACTTGGGAGCCGCACTATAATGTGCATGCTCCCCGGCTTATTCGTGAATACTTCCTTCGTTTTCCCTGGAAATCTGGGGCCCCGGGCCTTTCTGGGAGGGGGCATAGTGTCACGCCGCCCGTCCTGGGGTCTCCTTACCCGCTACGGCGCTCCCCGTCCTGGAGGCTGTATCCTCGTTTTCGGCTTCGGGGTCCGGGGGCGTCCTGGGTCCCGGGCGCTTCCGGGTCTCCTACGCGCACTACATTGCGCATGCGCGGGCGCCCGCTCTCTGCCCTTCGCGCATGCGCAGTGCGCAGGATGCTCGATTCCGGAGGGTGTGCGGCTCAAGCCTCGTTGTGGGGTGCCCGATGCCTAGGAAACGGCACGGCTTGCGTTGCAAGCCTCCCAGGTCCTGGCGGGCTTATTTAAGGAGCCCTGATCCTTTTCCAAACCGCGTCTCAACGCGGTTTGTTCGGATCGTGTCTTTGCTGCCTTGCTTTGCATTCCCGTTGCCTGTTGCCTTCCACCTTCCTTGTCCTGCCTGGGGAACCCCTGCCTTCAACCTTCCTTGTCCTGCCTGGGGAACCCCTGCCTTCCACCTTCCTTGTCCTGCCTGGGGAACCCCTGCCTTCCACCTTCCTTGTTCCACCTGGGGGACCCCTGCCTTTCTCCTTCTCCGTCTCTCTCCGTCCTTCCTGCTCCAGTGGTTCCGCTCTCCCTCCTTGGTTCCGGTCCCCGCTCTGTCCTTCCTGGTCTCTATTCGTTCTGAGTCCTTCCCCACTTGTTCCGTGCTCCTCTCCTTACCAGCCTGCTCTTGTTGCTTCCTTGCCTTCGTCCCTGGAGGGACCGTGCTGCTTCCAGTCCCCGGACCTGCCTTCCATCGGAATCCCACTAAGGACCCGGACTATCTACTCAGAGGCTCCCCCTGCCAGTGCTTGCACTGTCCTGACGCCACTCAATCAGGGGTGAGCCTACCCGTGGCGTTGGGAGCCGGCTCACCTCCAATCCGGTTCTAATTGGGCTGGTGTTGGGCTGGTTCCCCGCGCCATCTGTCACGCCTATCCAGATCATCTGACAGCCTGGCCTCATCATCAAGGAACCCAACCGGACGAACAGGTACGCAGCGTTCTCGTGACGCTATTTACAACACCACATTCTTAACTCTGCACCAGTCGCAGAACTTTCTCCAACGGCAACGGTACAGAGACTTAGTTGCCGACCGCCTGGCCGAAAGCAACACCTCCATCACGTCTTCAGGGAGGTCCCAATCCTTATACCTCAACCTTTCAGAAGCCAAGCGTGAAGATTGAAGGATCTGACCTTTGGATGGAGAACCTGACCCCCCTCCCGTGAGAGCAGATCGTCTCGGTAGGGAAGACCACGTGGAGGGCAGATGGACAAGTCGAGAAGGTCCGGGTACCACGTCCTCACCACGTCCTCCGGGCCCACGCCGGAGCAATGAGGATCATCCGGGAACCGAACCTCCGTAACCTCTGCAGCACTTGCGGGATGACGGGGACTGGAGGAAACGCGTACAGCAGTGGGAATGACCACTCCACCATGAACGCGTTTCCTAAGGCACCTTTTGGAGGAAATTCCCGCGAGCAAAACCTTTCGCACTTCCGGTTGTCACTGGAGGCGAAGAGATCCACTTGAGGGGTCCCTCAAAGGGCAAAGATCTCCAGGAGAATCTCCTGAGCCAGCTCCCACTCGTGAGAGATCGTGCTCTGCCTGCTCAGAGCGTCCGCCGTCTCGTTGTCGTCTCCGGCCAGATGTACCGCCGAGATCGAAACTTCCTGCTGGATGGCCCAGAACTCGAGCTGCATCGCCTCCCTGCACAGCGGAAGTGACCCTGCCCCCCCCCCTTTTTGTTGAGGTAGTGCATGGCCACCGTGTTGTCCGTTAGAATCAGGACACTCTTTCCGCGTTCAGGGCTAGCCTGACGGCCCTCAGCTCCAACAGATTGATATGGAGTCTGGACTCCGACGGAGACCAACGACCGCTGACAGTCAACTCGTTGGCATGAGCTCCCCATCCGTTGAGGGATGCGTCCGTCACGATCGTGTCCTACGGCCAGGGCAGCCAAAATGGGGCCCCCCTTCATCAGATTGCCCTCGACGGCCCACCACAGAAGGTCCCGGGCTACCGAGGACGGCACATGAACAGGGTCCGGCAGCCTGCCGGAGGACTGAGACCACTGGAGCTTGAGTGCCCACTGCAAAGATCTCATCCGCAGACGAGCCTCTGGCACCAGAAGAATGCAGGATGCCATGAGGCCGAGCAGTCTCAAGAACTCGGACGCTGGGAGATTCTGGGCAAGTTGAAACTTGTGCACCATCTGCTGAATGTGAAGAGCCCTCACCTGAGGAGGAAAACACTGCCCCAGGGACGTGTTGAGCACTGCTCCGATGTACTGGAGCCGCTGCGTTGGTGTCAAATGGGACTTCTTTAAATTGAGGGAGAAGCCCAGCCTGTGAAGGGAGTGGCAGGTGACGGACAGATGATCCAGGACTTGCTCGGGAGAGCTCCCCCTGATCAACCAATCGTCCAGGTAGGGGTAGACTTGAATCCCCCCTTTCCTGAGATGCGCTGCCACCACCACCATGAGCTTGGTGAAAACCCTCGGGGCGGGGGTCAATCCGAACGGCAGGACCCGAAACTGAAAGTGCGAGTCGCCAACCGCGAACCTCAGGTACTTCTTGTGCTTGGGATGGATCGGCACATGGAAGTAAGCATCCTTGAGGTCGAGAGACACCAACCAGTTCTGAAGTTGAAGGGCCTGGAGGACTTGAGAAAGAGTCACCATCTTGAACATGTCCTTCCTGAGGAGTTTGTTCAAACCGCGCAAGTCCATGATGGGTCTCAATCCCCAGTCTTTCTTTGATATCAAAAAATAAGGGGAATACCATCCCTTGTTCCTCTCCGCTACAGGCACCAGTTCTATGGCGCCTTTCTCCAGCAGGGCTTGAATTTCCTGCGCAAGGAGCGGATCCGGACTCTTCAAAGAGGCTCCCTGGTGGATTGTCGTGAGGCCTCTGCCGAAAAGGAAGACAGTAGCCGTGGGTTATGATCTCCGGAACCCACACATCCGAAGTAATGGCTTGCCGCTCTACAATATGCTGCGCCAGCCTTCCCCCAACCGGCGAACCATGGGGCCTGGCCTCATGAGTGAGTGGTAGCGGCTGCGGCGTTGCCTGAGGGCAAAGAGGCAACTGCCCGAGCGGCCTTGGCACCTCGAGTACCTTTGTTTCCACCTCTGGCACTCTTACGATGGCCTCTTTGACTGCTAGCTCCCCTCGCTTTACTGAAGGACGAGTAATAGCGAAAGGAACCTCCCCTCCATTGCTGTCCCCGAGGACGAAAAGGCAGAGGTTGGCGAACTGCAGCGCCCAACGACTTTGCTGCAGCTTTGGAGGTCTGCAACCTCTCAAGGCTCTCGTCAGCCTTGCTGCCAAAAAGGTGTTCACCGTCAAAGGGCATGTTGAGGAGCCGGGACTGCACATCAGGAGCGAACCCAGACTTCCGCAACCACGCAAACCTACGCATTACGGTGCTCGCCGCCATGGACCGGCTGACACAATCCGCCAAGTCCAAACCCGACTGAACGGCCTCACACATGGCATCCTTGCCATCCTGAACCATAGCAAGGAAACCATCCCGTTCGTCCCTTTCGGGAATATGTTCAGCCGCTAATGCAACACAGTTCCACAGAGTGTGTGTGAAACGAGACAAGGAACATATGGAGTTGGCCGCCTGAAGCGCCATACCCCCCCGAAGAAAACACTTTCTTCGCCCAGCCGTCAAAACGTTTGTCGTCCCTATCCAGAGGGATGGTAGGATACGACGCATGCTTTGCCGGGGCCGTAGCCGCCTGCACCACCAAACTCTCCGGAGTGGGGTGCCTAGACAAGGAGCAGGGGTCCCTACTGGCTGGACGGTATTTTCGCGACAAAGACTTGCCCACTGTCGGAAGACTCTCCGGAGCAGTCCAAGCCGCTGCCGCCACCCTTCTCTGCAGAGCCATATAAAACGGCAAAACCGGGTCAGTGGGTGGACCGAGATCAAGGATGTCCGTGAGATCATCCTGAACGAACTCCCCTGGGGGAGCTGACCAACCCAAGTACTCAGTAACCCGAGACATAAGGCGCCGATATGAAGAATCGGCATGAGTGCCAGGCTCCGGCCTAAAAAACTCCACCTCCGGAGAGGTGTCCAGTCCACTGGCATCATGCAGCGACTGCCGCAGGTCATCAAACTGGCTATGGCCCGAGATACGTTCATCCGGAACCGTAACCGGAACCAAGCCGCCATCAGAGCCTTCATCACCCTCAGAAATGTACTCCAGGCGGAGAGAGGAAGACCTCTGGGGACCAAAGCAGTGCCTGACCTTAGCCAGAGCCTTTCTAGGGGCAAACCCCGTGCCACGGGGCCCCTCCGACACCACCGCCTCGAAAGGCGTCGAGGGCGCCGAACGAGTCGGTGCCGGCGTCGACAGAAAAGGCGTCAACATCGAGCGAACGGCGTCGACGTCACCTGCAGTGCCGCCAGCATCGGCGGCGTCGACACAGGCCTCGAAGCCGGAGCTCTGAGCGTGTCTCTCGACAACCTAGGTGCCGATGACCCCCTCGGAGGCGGAGCCTCGAGAGAAATCGTCGACGACCTCGGCGCCACAGGCGTCGACGTCTTCTTCGAAGACGGCACAGGATCACACGGTCTCGAGCACGTCAAGGACCGGGACCTGGAACGGGCATGGCGAGAACGGCTACCCTTGTCCGAGCGGGACCTCTCGCGCGAGCCGTGCCGACCACCCGAGCCCGAAGGCGTATGAGCGGTGTCTCTCGACCAGTGCCGACCGACCCCACTCGGAGGCGCGGACGGACCGGTGCCTTGCGATTCAAGAATCGCTAGCATCTGCTTCCCGAAGGAAGCCCATTCCTCCGGTGTCGCTTGCATGGAGGGATAAGCGACCCGCCGACGGGCGGAGTCCTCGGAAGAGGACGGGGAAGGCGACCTATGCCGGCGCTTCCGGGAATGCCTCGAAGAGGCGGAGGAGTGGCGAGACCGACTCCTGGAAGGAGACCCACTGGACTTCCGATGACGCGGAGAGCCGCCCCTGGAGTCATCCGTCGAAAGCCCCGCAGACCTCGACTTCCGGGACTTAGACACCCGGCCTACCGACAGCTTCTTCTTGCGTTCCTGCAAGGCCTTTGCCGTGAGCGACTGGCAGTCGACACAGTCATCCGTATCGTGGGCCTCCCCGAAGCACCAGAGGCAGGCGTCGTGAGAGTCCGTGACCGACATCTTGGACCCACAGTCCCCGCATTTCTTGAAGCCCGGACGCGGGGTTGAAGACAAAGACATCGCCACGAACAGGTCTTCACAACAAACCGAACAGGTCACAACGAACCGAGAATTGAAACAGCAAACTCCAACGAGTCGAGGCGTACCGAGATTCACGAAGCGAACATGTTCGCGGAAAAAACGGAACTGAGGCTATGGGCGTCGTGCGTCCTACTTATCACATCAGGTGACGTCGGCCGTCGGAGGAGGTCCTCGGGGACGGCGCATCGACGCAGGACGCAGACGCCAAAGATTTTCCGAAGTAGCACAGCTGTGGACATTATCTGTCATAGATATGGAATACGTCGGAGGACCCAATCCCCTCAAAACCTTCGATCCTTACCTGAATTCCGGATCCACCGCGCCTTCGAGCTGGAAGAAAGAAGCATTTTACGAGCGCCGCCTCGACTACTGCTGCGCCGCGCTGAACTCACCGGCCTTAGCAGCATCCTCACGATCCACTGCGTCCCCCTGCACGTTCCTGCCGCACTCTGGCACCTAAGGGGAACACAAGAACAGCAAAGGTGAGCCAAGGGAATAAACAGAGGCAATAGTAACTACCCCATAGACTTACCAGATTACCGCCGGGGGTACTATTCCTCTTCATGGGTCGGCGCATTCTCCATTGCATCCTCGCATTACCCCGGCCCCTAAGGGGAACAAAAGGACAACAAGGTGAGACAAAGGGACAAACAAGGGGAACTCTTCTCACCGCAATAGACTAACCTAATTTTACTGCCGGATGGATTATTCCTCGAACTTCATCTTTTCTCGCAACACCTAAAATAAGGGAGCAAGCAACAGGTTACATTCTGGCCTTATTTTATTGAACTGTGTAGGATAAGCCAAATCCTTACCTGAACTTCGTCAGCTACCACGAGGAACTCTTCGCTGGGGTCAAGCTGCAAACTGCAAGGAATCGGACAAGAGTGAAAGTCAGACATGTGAACTCTTACGAACAACATACTTTTCGGAGTCAATATTGTTCTGGAACTCACCAATTCCTTCGAGCCAGTGAAGCAACTGGTTATCAACGCGCCCCTGCGCTCAATGCAGGATGGACAGCGCATCTTTTCAAACCATCAGGTGAACCTATAAGAGGAGACATCAAAGGTGATCAGTGGGGAGAACAGCGGGGGTGGGGGGATTTACGCTCAACTCCACGGGTGGTTAATTCCCTTTTCCATTTGCAGAAGAATATTCCTACGGGCCAAGCAAACGAAGCTAGGTGTCATGCCTGCGCCATGGGCGCATACATTGGCGATCAATATGGACAAATTGTTATTCATTTATCTACAGAAAACTCTTGGATCAACCCCTATTCACTATTTGGACTTTATTTCCCATTTGCAAGACTTTGGTGCTTTTTTTTATTTTTCCCAGAAAACTACACTTACCATAATGCACTTGGCTATAACCATCTATTCCTGGCTATTCCTATTTTTCTTCATCAGAACTACAATCCCCAGAAGCCCTAGGGATTTGCTCTGCTTCCACCAGCTCAGGAACAGAGAGGGAGGTGGTCGATTGTCTGCAGGTGTGCTGAGCCAGGTGCAACCAATTAGCCTGCCTCTGTGCTCGGCTGGGCAGTATAAAAGCTGCTGCCTGCGAGAGCTCAGTCTCTTGCATTGAGAGTCCTTCCGGAACCTTTTTGCTTCGAGCTACAAACTTTGTATGCTGTTTCCTGCTTTCACCTGCTTTTTGTTCCAGTGCCCTGGCGGGCTCCTGTCTTGCAGTCTGCTACACCCTGCTGCCTACAGCCCTAGCCTTTTGGGCTCCCTGCCTCAGCCCTGCTCTTCCAGGCTCCTGCCTTGCAGCTGATCACGCTCTGCTGCCTTCCAGCCTCCGCCCTTGCCCTGCCGGGCTCTCCACATTGCAGCCGATCACGCTCTGCTGCCTTCCAGCCTCCGCCCCTGCCCTGCCGGGCTCTACATTGCAGCCGATCACGCTCTGCTGCCTTCCAGCCTCCGCCCTTGCCCTGCCGGGCTCTCTACATTGCAGCTGATCACGCTCTGCTATTTTCCAGCCTCAGCCCTAGCCTTTTGGGCTCCCTGCTCTGCAGCCTGCCTCACTCTGGCTGCCTACAGCCCTTGTCCTCTGGGCTCCCTGCTCTGCAGCCTGCCTCACTCCGGCTGCCTACAGCCCTTGTCTTCTGGGCTTCCTACTTTGCAGCTTATCACGCTCCGCTGCCTACTACCTACCTTTTTCCGCTGGGTTCTCGGCCTAGCAGCCCTCTACAGTCCTCTGCAACCTTCTACGGTCAGCGGCCCTGCCCCTCAGGGCTCACTCCTTGCTGCCCGGCCCTTCTGGGTTCCTTGCCGTGCAGCTTGCTTTACTCTGCTGCCCTAAGCCCTTTCCCTCTGGGCTCTCTACCTTACAGCCCTGCTCCTGTGGGCTTGCTCATTGCTTTCCTGCTCCTCTGAGCTCTCAACCCTGTTCCTTACTGTTCTCTGCTATCCTATCCTGTTACATGACTTTCCCTTCATTTCCTTCTGCTAGTTTGCTATCAACCTCCTTTTCCTGGATTTGTCTGTAAGTATCTTCTCTTGTACTGTTTGTAGACCCTTTTGTACAGAGCTTGTCTGTTGGTTCCCATCAGCAACCTCTGCCCCTTCCCTTGTCTCGTTTCTACATTACAGACACCCATAGCTGCTGTTCCAAGCCATGAGCAAACAGCGTGGGCCTCTGTTATAGCAAACTGTGCAGAAGGCTAGAGTATTTCCTAAGGTTCGTGGAATACTCTTTTCCTATATCTTCATACACCCCAAGAAGGAATTAATTCTGTACCTTTTTCCTTGATACTCTTGCCTACTCTTCGTTCTCTTTCCTTTCTGCTGTGTGTGTACTTATCTGTCCACTTTAATTTGGCACAACCACCCAAACCCTTTCTGGGTGTCCTGTGCCACTCTTAATAGAGTGCCATCCTTGACACTAGGTGGGCCAGTCCAGTCCGTCATCTCGGCCCTATGCGTCACATTGGTGGAGACCGCAGCTGTCCAGTTCAGATCGACGCCTCTGTGGAAGCCAGGTGAGCGTAACATGTTGCCTCAACGGCGGTCCAAGGGGCTGTGTCTAATTATGCCCAACTGGGTCAATGAATCGCCTGACTTGGCTCCGCAGTCACTGTGCGACTCACACCCTAGGCTTCCGATTCTGTAACACACTGTCCTCATTCCATCTCATGCAGCTCATGGCTGGGCAGTCCTGGATCATCTCCATCTTTCCTAGCAGCCGGCTCACGTTACGGCTTATTCCGCTCACTCAGTCCTTTTTTCGCGGGATGCCGCCATCTTGTGTCTGCAGTTGCCATCTGGTTCAGAGACTTCTTTTGGCTAGATCGTCGTAACATTCGCCCACCAGAGTTAAAATTGGCCTCAGTCTGTGCACTGCACATTCATAATATCCGGGTTGTCTCAGCTGGCGCCTACGCTCGTTGCAGCCACTATGGTAGCCCGGATCAGCAGGAGCAGCAGGGAATGCTACCTACTGCATGGCCTCTTAGCCTCCCCCCCCCCACACAAGGGTGTACATAGTGCTCATAAGTATGAAAGAGTGACGGAGCGAACCAACGAAAAAGTGTTTAGGGGTTTCACCCACCCAGAGAAAATGTTTTGAATAACGGTGCCAGAAGGTTTGCAATCGGTTTTTGTGGGTTAACTCATGAAAAGATGAAATAGATGAAAGTCAACAACAGTGCACAGGAGCATTTCCCAATACATTTTCATGACTTTCCCCACAATATAGGTCAGCATAAAAAACATTTTCACGCAGGCTCTGCCCATGCATTATACATTTCCATGCTGGCTGCACCAATGTATGCCAGTATTTCCATATAAGAACATGATCAGGTTTCTTTTGCGCATAATGCCAGTAATGATACTATAAGAAAACATGTCCAAGTTGGCAAGCTGGATCTGCCCATACATGCCCTCCCTCCTATGCCCCCCCCGTAAGAACATACTCCTGTTGACTTTGCCATTCAAAATGCCATGTCACAAAAAGAAAAGTCCAAACTCACTCCAATGAAGGCCAGTCTAGGCGTATAAGAACACTTATGCTTGCATTACCATAGATGCTTAGAAATGTCATGCCACAGTAAAAAATGGGTAGACTAGCTGACCAAAATGGCAGTCTACATGTCCCCCTTGATGAAAAACATTCGCACCCATGGGCTGGCCGCCTATAACTACGCAGACGACACGCAACTCATTGTCAAGATAGCCACAACCCAAGACCCAAACAACACGCTCAACAATTGGTGAAAGCAAGCTGAAAGTGTTCAGCATTGTCAGTGGCTGAATATTGTGTTTTGTTTGCAATTAGGAGTGTATGGCTCCTTTAACAGCGGGTCCTTCGTTGGATCATGTGGAATCAAGGGACTTTAAAAAACCCTGCCTTTCGTGAAAGTGAGCTGAAAGTGTTCAGCGGGGGTGAGGCGAGGGTCGACAAAGGATCAAAGTAACCCTGAATCAAAGGCTGCCTGGTAACCACACGGTAAGCCCTCCCTGCTGCCATTCATACTGGTGTACATTCATATGTTCAGATACAGTGAACGCTGTGACTTTGTATACTTTCTAAACGGCGGTCAGAAAGTAACCGCTGTCTTCAGTGTTTTTCTCCAGTTACACATATAACGCATAAAGCGCACAAACACATTGCAGAATATTCCTTGTGCCAGATAGTGCAGTGACCGCAGCGTTTTAACTCAGTGCTACTTAAATAATTTTAACTGAAGTTGGATCTGTTTCAAACTGCAGCTGGATTCACCCAAGCAAAGAATCTGCTTCGATGAAACACGGCGGGCGACTGTGGAGAATAAACCCTCTTTGAGCTACATTGTGTTTTTCACTCCTGAAAAGAACAGCTCAACTAGATCTTGTCACCTCCGGAACAGTGATTCATGATTCTGTTCTCTTGACTCAGCAGTGTTGATGACTGTGGAGGGCTCTTGCTCTCTTTGAGCCACACTGGGTTCATAAACTCAATCTAAATTAATCAGATCATCTCATCTTTAGAACAGTACTTTGTGAACTTGTACTCCTGTGTAGAGCAGCGTTGGTCACTGCGGGGGTTCTTTACTCTCTTTGAGCCATGCTGCAAACTTGTTTTACCCATTGAGCATCGTTGGTGACTGTGGAGGGATTTTCTCATCTTTGAGCCACGCTGTGTTTCGAAGTATAGTCTCAATCAATCATTTTGCACATTTCTAGTTTGGCAGTTACATCTACGGCACGACTGGAACATTACGCCTTTGTACCGTGCTTAGATTCTTTTTTGAAAATCTGCTTTCCTTGTTGACGTCCCTGATTTTGTTTTGGTCATTGTGATTAGTGTGAGTAGCCTCATGAGCAGGACCCCCTAACTAACCTTTGGTGTTTGTCTTACGGTGTCTAAATCATTCTTTAATTTTTTTATGTGCTTTCTTGAAAGCCTCTTGAGTTTTTGAGTGTTAGCCAACAACCTCTGCAGCAACTAAAATGACAATGAGGACTGGACTACGTAGCCAAGGACAGCATCAAGTAGACAGTGATGATATAAATACCCTTGCTGAAATTAACCTGTGTGCGAACAATTCTGCTGAATGCTTAAAGTCGAATAATGCTGACTTGTGCGACAAGAACTAAGCACAAGTTGTTGCAGTTTTACAACACAATCTTGAAACACCACTTTCACAGATAGAGTTGGTTACTAATACAAAGGGCCGTCCGGTTAAATCTATTTCAAAGGGCCGCAAAAAGCGCAATGTGAAAAATCTGATTGATGGGTGTGTTGGAACTCATTCCCATCGCTCACCGATTGCTGGTCAGTGCATTTCGGATTATTTTCCTAGATTAATGGGGACAAATAGAGAAATTAAAGCTAATGGTGCAATTAGATGTAGAGTTTAAATGACTTGAGGTTAATTGAATTTGTTGACTCATTGGCACTCCCTCAGCACCGTATGAATGAGAATGTAACCCAACATAGTCAATCTTGTCTGTTACTGGAGGGCCCGCAACAGCGTCCGATGGGTGTTGCTAGCGGGAGACGTGAACACGAAGAGCCCGATTCACCAAAGTGTTTTACAAAGGCGCAATCCCATAGGAAAATGCTCTGTGAATCAGGCCCTAAATGTTTTCAAGTTTCAAGTGATGACATTTTAGATAATCTTAAATCTGATACTTGCCCCCAGAAAATGGGTAATGATTTGGAATGGACTACCACTCTCTCTTCCCTGAACCTTCATTCCCTTTATGACCAATTTAGAAGAAAATAATTAACTAAATATACATGATTCAGAGGTGCGAGCAAAAGCATTATTGACTATATATTTGTCGACCTTGTGTTGCTGGAATTATTCTCTGATTTTGCAGAAACTCGAACAGATTGGAGTGATCATTGCATGCTACATGCCCTATTGCACGTGATCATTGCCTGCTACATGCCCTATTACAACTTCCATTCCCAACTTTTGAAAGGGGAACTTTGGGTCCCACGAATGTAAAAGGTTTGTCCTGGTGGCAACACTGTTCATTGCATTGCTACGAATATCGATAAAGCTGCGCAATTACTGCGCAAAGCAATTATTACAACCACATATGAATGCAAACTTAATATGTTTAATGTTGGACATTAGGATTGCTTCATCGAGTCCTTAGGTTCAGGTGCTAGGTACACCTCGCCTCACGGCCTTGGTTCAAAATGTAAGAAACATGTGCACGTTTATGATGCACAGTTGGCACAAATCAATTCCTTTATGTGGCAAACCCTACGAGATATAAAGTGCCAATCTATCTCGACCGATCTGAAATTTAAATCAATTAAATTAGTCAAAGAAAAATACCGACAATACTGTAAACAGCGGCGTGCAGCATTACTCCAGCGAGATGCTGAACTAGTTATCCAATACTCGTCTAAAAAGGACTGCAGACTTTTTTTTGGACGTTAATGAATGTTCTGACGATTCTATTCCAAAGTATAATATCTTCCAAGAAATTTCCGATATCCTGGCAAACAGCGCACATTGTACCAATCTTTAAAACAGGTCTGAGATCTGAACCCTATAACTATCGCCCGATCTTGCTATTAGACACCAATAGCAAGATCTTCTCTGCAATACTCCTTCAACACCTAGAGAGTTGGGCTGTGTTTCATCTACCAGAATATCTAAATACCAGACTGGATTTCAAAAAGTGTACATCACTAAATGGCCTTATCCTTGGACATATCCAACAGTCTACTTGGGATACCCCAGATTCACACAAGGTTGGGGACCAAGCTCAAGAGTTGGGGGATTCCAAACACCCTTTTGGAACTTATCATAGGATTCCATACCAACTCTTCGGAAAAGATACTATTAAATAAAGATGGGGACATGTCCCCTAGTATTCTAACTGAGTCAGGACTTCGTCAGGGTTGTACACTTGCAGCATGTCTATTTAACTTATACGAGTATGACGCAAATGACTACCTGACTACCTAACACCTGTCCCATTAATAGCTCCCAAGGTGGGCTCGCAAAACATCTCCTGGCTCGCATTCGCTGACGATTTCCTCCTCTTTGATAAATTATGCGTTGGCGTGAGACGTTTATTAAAAGCATTTTCAAAATTCGGCTTTGATATTGGGCTTAATATTAATTCTAAAAAAACATGCATTTCAGCAGTATCAAGAAGCCAGAAAACATGGTTATGGGACGATACATGGATAATCCCATTTTGCCACATGATATACCTGGGATACCTGAATCAGCAACTCCCGGTATTGCCAATGTGAAGAAAGCGCTATATCAGAAGGAGACAATGCTAATCTCTCAAGCATTGGCAATACATAAAAAATATGGCTCCAATTCTACCTGTCCTACACTTTTACCTGGGCAAGGCAGTCCCAAAATTGATCTATGGCCAGGAACCGTTTTACAATTCAAATCTGAAATGCCTAGTGTGGGAAGGGAAGCTATGGCGGGCAGTATTAGGAGTTCCCAACTGTGTGCCGCTTGCAGCAATCAGATATGAACTGGGCCTATCTTCGATTGCTGTTAGGGTTGAATAGAATTTTCTTTCTTTATTTAGGAAACAAATTTTGTCTTTCGCCGATTGTCTGCATGCAAACTTGCATTGCATGAAACCATGCAGATAACGCGTAACAGGAAAAAACCTAACAATGTAATGTCAATTGGGACGCATTGTAGACAAATTCTCGGTCAAATTAATCTGAATATTGAAACCCTAATTCTAAATCCAGGTAAAGTAAAAGATAAACTACTAGATTTTGATTGGATTGTAAACCTTGAGAAATTTCAGTTATCCTACCATGTCACATATAAGTCATGAATATAAAAAAAGAGGTGAGATCACTCCATATCTTGTCAAGTTTCCCGACAAGCATTATAGGTGCACTTTCATGCAATTGCATTGGAACTTGCAGCACACAAAAGAAATTCTTGCACAACGCAGTATAATTGAATCTAAAGAGCTGTTTTGTCAATTTTGCCATTGTGACGGATCGGTTGAGTCAACAAGACATCTACTTTCCTTTTGTAAGGAATTGAACATAAAACGTGAATGCTACTTGACAAAAATGTAGCCCAATCATCAATGGGTTAATGAACAACAAATATGGCATTGATGCTTGAGTGGATGCAACACTTCTGACACTCTAGCCGTAGCTTCCTTTTTTAAATCTTTGAATTTGAATGATAGTTATGTTAATATGAATACTGAGATAGATATGGCAGTACTATAGTATGAAATAATGACTTCTGTGCTTTTATAAAAATATATATTTTATTTTTGATGTATAAGTAATAGAATATTTGATTATACATGATTGTACATGTTTTAGTGATTTTACTTTTCTTTCTATTGAGTAGTTTAAAGTGGTTTATATCTGTTCATTTAATTGTTAACTCTGTTATTTTGGTTGTCTTACTTTGGACTATTGCTTTGTTGGTAAAGGTTATTTAACCATAAACAATAAATAAAATAAAAAATGGTCTCACGTACCTATACAGCTGGATGACAACGAACAAGCTCAAACTGAACCCGGCCAAAACAGAAATAATGATCTCACCCCCAGAGGGCAATGGAACCAACTCAGAACTGGACTGGCCGTCCGGCATAGGAACCCAACCGGAGACTTCAAGTGTGATAAACAACACAGGATTGCTCATGGACAACGGACGATCTCTGGAACCACAAGTCAACACTATCACAAAGAAGTGCTTCTACCTCCCGAGACTACTCCGAGGGATGCTCATCCACCTCTCTTTTCCACACAGAACCCTTGCCAGCATTTTCTCGGTATCGTCAAGAATCCACTACGCAAACAGCCTCTACAACGGAATGCCTGAAATGCTCACCAAATAACGTCAACACATCCAGAACACTGCAGCAAGGATACTGAGATGAAGAGACCACACCACAGCAGCTCAGGAAGCCTACAAAAGAGCATTCAATTCAAGGCCATCAGCATTGCCCACAAATCTCTACACTGACAAGAAGCCGAATTTCTCCAGGCCAAGATCAGCCGCTACCAACTGGCAAGAGACTTAAGATCAAGCAACGACCTTCAAGACAAAACAATACGAAAAAAAAAGGAAATTCCGAGTACTGATTTCTCACACCTAATTGCTAATCTATGGAACACAATGTCAAAGGAAATTAGAACCACAGAAGACCACGTTGCTTTCAGGAAACGACTGAAAACATGGCTATTCAACTCTAGACACCAGCGATACCAATGAGGACCGAAGGTAAATCACCTAACCACCAACCCACCTCTACCCACTACTCCTCTCCTAACCATGAGTCACACTTAGACCTGCAAAGACTAGCCATGCCTCACATTAGACAGATCTGTGAAGACATGCCACGTGTCATATTTAGATAAATCTGGGAAGATTTAGTCGGTATACACGCATTTCACCGCAGTATTTTTCATCGCCGTTTTTATTTCGAAAAAAAACTCATCGTTTTTTTGGGGGGGGGGTTAAAAAATTAAATATATGGTTGTCGGTGTAAGGGAATAAAAAAAATAAAAAAAAACACGGGGGTTTGGGGGGTAACCCCCCCCCAAAATAATAAAACGATGAGTTTTTAAAAAAAAAAACGGCGATGAAAAAACCCCAGATGAAAAATATTGCGGCGAAATAACGTAGAACCATTTACTCATGTACCACACTAGATGTTATTATGTAGACTAAACATTTCACCGCTTTAGATAGATTGGGTAGATTAGCCACGCATCACTTTAGCTGTTAATCTTACAACACACAGAAGCGCAATTGAACCTAATAATTCTTGTTGCGCTAATAGGGACAAATGGGAGTAGCCAATGTGTTGCGCTCAGAGGAACATGTGGGAGGAGCTAGTGCTTAGAGTTCAGAGAGGTGTGTGGAGGAGGGGGTGACCAGTGTACTGAAGCAAGAAGACTTCGTGGGTACTGTTGAGTTGCAGCTTAATCCATGTAATCGCACAATGTTTGTTAAGAAAGTATGAGCAAGGATCCCAGCATTTGGTAGGCCTTTTAGCGCAATGAAGTGCGCCATTTGGTTAGAAGGTCCACGACTACCAGGATGGTATTATACCCGTTACAGGGAGGGAATTCAGTAATGAAGTCCAGGGATATTGTATGCCATGGGGAAGGTGGTACGGACAAAGGGCAAAGTAAACCTGATGGTTTCATTTTAGAAGTCTTGTTGCAGGCGCAGACATGACAGGTTTTGACAGATTGAATTGCGTCCGTTCACCACTTAGGCCACCAGAAATGTTGTTGAATTTTCACTAACGTTTTGGTGATTCCTGGATGACCAGCAGTTAAAGTGTCGGGGTAATTGTGCAGGACTTTGCATTGCATTGCCGGCTCCGGTATGTACAGATGCCCTTGATAGTAAGGTAGGCCATCTTCTATGGTTCTTTGAGGATCTTGGGAAACCCAAACCTGCAACTGTTCTGGCTTTAGTGATTGCTTGATTTCTGTGCATAACTGGTCTAATGGAAGCAACATGGAACTTGTCAAACCCAGCAATTTGCTCACTGGGATTATGGCCATGGGTTCTGGAGCTGCATGGGCATCTTTTCCTTCAAGGCTTCATCCAATGCGAGATAGGGCATCTGCCTTTCCGTTTCTGACTCCCGGACAGAATGTTAAAGTGAAGTGATATTCCGAAAAAAATTCCGCCCATCTAAGCTGACGTGGAGATTGTGCTTGTGCTGTTCACAAATATTGCAGATTACGGTGGTCATGATAAACAGTAATTGCATGTCGTGCGCCTAACAGGTGATGACGCCATTCTTTGAAAGCAGCTTTAATGGCAAGTACCTCTTTGTCGGTTATGGAATAGTTCAGTTCCACTGGGGAAAATATTTTGGACCAAAGCGCCACGGGATGCAATTGGTTGGTTGTTCGGTCTCTTTGAGATAGTACAGCTCCCATCGCTACACTGGAAGCATCAGTTTCAACTATGAATGGAAGCTCTGGATCTGGATGTTTCAAAACTGGCGCTGAGGTAAACTGCATCTTGAATTGTTTAAATGCTTGCTCAGCTTCTGCGGTCCAAGCAAAAGTCTTGTGCCTTCTAAGTAATGAAGTGATGGGATGTGCGATAGCCGAGAAATTGGGTGTAAATCGCCTGTAAAAGTTAGCGAATCCTAAAAAGCTCTGCACTGTTTTGACAGACGTAGGCGAGAGCCAGTTTAGGATTGCCGCCACTTTCCAGTTATTCAGTTGGATGCCTTGTGGGGTTAGTATGAAACCTAGGAGCTCTACCGAGGTTATGTGAAAATAACATTTCTCCAATTTTGCATACAAGTGGTGTTTGCAGAGTTTCACTAAGGCAGCTCTAACGTGATGCACATGTTCTTCAGTGGCGGAATAGATCAATATCTCGTCAATATAGACCATGGCGCAAACATCCAAAGGCTCTCACAGGACATCCATCATAAAGAACTGGAAGGCCGCTGGTGCATTGCACAAGCCAAAGGGCATTACAATATATTCAAATAGCCCGAACTTGGTGCGAAAAGCGGTCTTCCACTCATCACCTTCCTTTATGCAGACTAAATGGTATGCCCCGCGCAGGTCCAATTTGGTGTATATTTTTGCATTCTTTACCTAGTCTAACAGCACTGGAAATAAAGGCAGAGGATACCTGTTCTTCACAGTGATTTTATTAAGTCTTCTATAATCGATGAAAAATGTTAGGTAAGGGGTGAGTTAGTGTGGCAGGAGTTGGGAAGAGGGAGACTATACATCCGCCTTACAAGAGAATCCGTCAAAGAATTTGAGTTTATTTCCTTACAAGCTATTAAGTGAAGGCCTACTTGTCACCCAGTGGGTTGGAATGCAGCTGGAAGCTGGACCTTGCTGGGTGAGTTTGTTGCTCAGAGTACTCATGGCACAGGAGAAACCCTTTGCCGTACGCACTCTTCTTTGGTTGTAGGCAGGGGTTTTGCTAGATCTGGAGAATATTTTGGTTGTAGCCCCTGAGCTATCCGGGGCGACAACCAAAAGACCTAGGGCTGTAACACCCTGTGAGCCCCGCTAGCGACGTCTCCGTCTGTAGGCCAGAAGACTACCCATGTATACTCTTCTCTGTGCGCTGGCAATCAAGCTCCTAAAGCCACTGGGGCCTGAGGCTGTGCACGGACTTCAGCTGGGAGGACGCATAGTATTTTGAACTATGCCTTGTTATGGAAGAGAGGCTTTTTGAGATTACCCATAGTGTCCTTTTTAAGTTCCTCCTTCATTGTGGGTTAGAAGAGGGGGAGCCCATCAAAGAGGAGCTCCCATACCTTCTCTTGTACTTCTTGGAGGAGTTTGCGGCTTCTTAGCCAAGCAACCCTTCTAAGATCCAGTGCTAGGCAAACCCTCCTTATGGTCGCGTCAACATGCCCAGCAACGAACTACAGAATGTCGTGGGCAATGATGTCTGCCTCCCTTAGGCTGGCAAAAAATAGTTGTTTCCTTTCACTGGCTAGTTTCTGACACAAAGGTCTCAATTTCTCACCAGAAAGTATTTTTACATACAGCAAGGAGGAATCCGGGTTTGCTTGGTACAAATGAAGGGAACTACTGCTGTCGAACGTTATGTCCATCGTGTCTACAGCCTTTTCTTCTTTCACAGGGCGTGAGGGCAGTAATGAGAAAGGCTGAGGTAGAGAAGGATGGGTGTTTTCTCAGACACTGTGTTGGAAATGACCACCAATGTTTCTACAGGGGGAAAGGGGCCCGCTAGGAAATATTCCTCTTTTACCAACTTTCCCTCTTAGTCCTATGGAACCCCAAACTTGTTTCTTTTGTTTTTGAACGTGTCCTGACTTTTTGCAGGGAAATGAAGTGTTCAGCTTCACTCCCCTAGCATTTTGCTAATTTTCTTAGCGTGAAACTGATCAGCCCTTAAGACCAGTACTTTGTCTTTTTACCTTTTACCAGTTTGTTAACTTTTTAACAGTGCACAAAGCATCTTACAATGCAGTGCAGTGGGGATCTCACTTAGGATTTTTGGTAACTTTTATATTTGCCTAAAGATAAGCTGGTTTTTGCGTTATTTATAGTATGCACATTCGCGTTTACCACATATGGCTCCTGAACGTGGCTAGTGCCCTAAAATGGCCACGCCACAAGATTTGCACTTGTTCTTTGGCCATATTGTTGTTTGCCAAACTTTGTAAGTTAGGTTCTGTGCCATAGCAAAGAAATTATTGGTCACAAGTGTTATATAAAACAGAATGTTTATTGAATTTCAATATAATTCTAAGTTGGGGCGAGTTTGTGTCTGAGCCAACATTAACCTGGTGGTGGCACAAGCTAATGTTTCACCCTGTTGTGGGCTTTGTCAAGGCACAGCATTCCAAATAGGCAACATTAGAAATAAAGGATAGTACATTCATAACCCCATGTGAAGATTCACAGGTGGTAGTGGGTTAGTAGCATTGTGCTTGGCATTTGTGCATATCATTATTTCTCTCAATAATCAGTTATGGTTGGTACCCTCTGTTTAGTTCGTAGCAGCCTACGTTGACCAGAATTTCACATCTAATTGTTTACCAATATTCATAGATTCCTATATGGGATACATTACTCACCGTAATCATATTTCAGGTGCTCACATCTGCTTAGAATTACATGCTCTGCGTAGTCTGACATCTAGTGGAAGTCGCAGAGTATTACAAGATTTGTTTTCGAAAGTCGAAAACTTACGTCGACAGGGCATGACAATCCCTAGTGTGACGTGTACTGTACCCATGGGCCTTCACGTGTCAAGGTCTCTCAGATTGTTTGTTTCTGACACGAGGTTGCATGAAGTATAGCGTGAGTACAGATGTGATAAAGCAGAAACAGTGATAACCTAGAAAACATCTATGCGCCTTGAGTAATGTACCCCTTCTGGAGCTTGTGGATCTGCTTAGATTGCATGCTCTGCATAGATTAGCAAGCAGTATCTGGAGAAGGAGTTGGGAAAGGTAGAAGGTACAGCAGCAAAGAGATGTTTTAGGACCACGTGTCCCACCTGTGAATCTGCTTTAGAGTGTGTGTCAATAATGCAATGTAAACATATGGACGGAGCTCCATGCAGCAGCTTTGCATATGGCGTCCAGAGGGACGTTTGCAATGAAAGCCAAGGTAGTTCCTGTACCTCTGGTAGAGTGTGCTCTAGGTGTGAGAACTTTCTTGGATAGGGAATAGCAGAGTTGTATGCATTTGACTATCCATCTGGAGATGGCGCTTTTTTATTGATATGTGATCGCCTTCTCTACCAGGCGCTATGGAAACAAAGAGTTTTTCTGTTTTCCTTAGGGGTTTTGTTTTGTTCACATAGTACAAGACCGCCTTCCGTACATCAAGTTTATGGAGGCTTCTTTCTGATGAGTTTGATGGATTTTGAAAGAAGTTGGCAAGTTCTATGGATTGGTTTACATGGCACTTTGAAATTAACTTGGGTGAGAACCTAGGATGTGTTCAGAGGACAACCTTGTCCTAATGCATAATGAAAAAGGGGGCTTGTACCGATAAACCTGTAGCTCTCTAACTCGTTTTATGGAGGTGATCGCCACCAGGAATGCAGTTTTATAGGTAAGATGCTTTAGGCTGACCTTGTGCATAGGCTCAAAGGGTGGCCCTATGAGCTTGGAGAGCACAACGTTGAGATCCCAATCCGGGGGAGGGTTGGAAATTGGGGGCTATAGCCGCTTTACCCCTTCCACGTATACCTTCATGACAGGGACTTTCCACCAGGGCACCTTGTTCTGTGAAGTGGTGTAAGCCGTTGGGGCCGCTAAATGCACCTTTAGGGAATGAAATACTAGGCCGCAGTCTACTAAGTAAAGCATGTAGTGTAGAATGTTAGCTGGAGAACATTATAAAAAGGGATCAGTGATTGTGATGTGCACCATATCACAAATAATTTCCACTTATTAAAATAGCAGTGTCTAGCGTTGGGTTCTCGTGCCTCCTTGAGGATATCCATACACCTTTGTCGAAGGTTCACATGACAAACTATGACTTCAGGAGCCAAGCTGCCAAGTTCATTGATTGAGGGCGTGGGTGGAGGGATGCCCCTTTGGTTTGTGTCAACATGTTGTATGGGAACGGAAGCTTGATTGAGTCGCCCATCACCAGCTTGAACAGATGTGGAAATCAAGGCCATCTCGCCCACATAGGAGCAACCAGGATAAGGGTTACTTGTTCCTGGTGCATCTTGAGCACTATTCTGCTCAGCAGTGCCGTCTGGAGTCGCAGGCAGGGGTTCGGGGGTGGGGGGAGCATAAGCACATTTCCCTGACCAGTTCATCCACAGGGCATTCCCCTTACACCCTGGCTGGGGAAACCTGGACGCGAAGTCTGGCCATTGTGCGTTTAGCTTTGTGGCGAACAAGTGTAGTCGCGGGGTAACCCCATAGTGAGAATATTCTGTCTAGGATATCTCTGTCGAGTTGCCACTTATGTTCTTCTGGTAGAGGGTGTCTGCCAGAGAATTGAGTTCCCCTGGAACATGTTGAGATGTTAAGAACATGTCCTGCTTGAGTGCCCACTTCCATATTTTTTGGGATATATTGGACAGACTAAGAGTGTGTGTGCCTCCCTGCTTGTTCAGATAGAACATGGCCGTGGTGCTGCCTGTGAGGACCTGCACCGCTTGACTCTTGAGATGTTGTTGAAAGGCCTGAAGAGCCTTGAGGACTGCCAAGAGTTCGAAGAAGTTGATATGTCTTTGGGCAGTAGTGTGTGTCCACTGTCCGTGGGCTGTGTGGTGGAGGAAGTGGACTCCCACCCCATCCGGCGAGTGAGGCGTCGGTATTTAGGATTGCTTGAGCTGGTAGAGCGCAAAAAGGTTTTCCTATTAACAAGTTGTCCTTGGACTACCAGCTAAGAGCCTGAACCAGGGTTAAGGAAACAACCACTAGATCATCCCACTGTCCGCTTGCGCTAGACCACTGTTTCGCTAACCATTCCTGAATTGGACGCATGCGCGAGGAACTAAATAAATGCAAGAGGCCACCATCCTGAGCAAACACATTGCTTTGCATACAGTTATCTGGAGACCGACCTTGTATTGAAGTAACTGCAACAGCATCATTTGTACTCACCCCCACCCCCCGTTTGAGGGGAATGCCAGCTCCTCCTTTGGGTTTAGAATAGCCCCTAGAAATTGTTTTATTTGGCTGGGGACTAGACTTGATTTTTTTCTCGTTGATGGAGAAACTCAGATTGAAGAGAAGGTTTATTGTCTTTTGCGTATTTAATTTCCAAATATGAGGAGATTGTCCGGTGATTAGCCAGTCGTCCAGATAAGGGGATACTGGGGAGGACTTTCTGCGCAGGTGTGCTGCCACTACTGCAAGCACTTTGGTGAATACTCTTGGTGCTGAGGCGATGCGGAATGGGAGTACTAAGGTCTTTCTTTGGCACAAGGAAGTTTGTTGAATAAATACCCTTGTTTACCTCGTTCGCCGGGATGATCTCTATGGCCTCCTTGTCGAGTAGCACCTTTAGTCCCTCCAGCAGTATGGTTTGTTCTTCTGCTGTCAAGTTCTTCTGTCTCGGCGGGCGGTAGGGTGGTCTTTGGACCAGCTCGATACAATAGCCGCCTGCCACGGTGGACAACACCCACTTGTCCGATGTTATCCCCTCCCATGCATGGGTGAATTGAGTGATTCGGCCTCCTACTGGAGCGGCATGGGAGGGGACCTGAAACGGCGTGTCATTGTTTGGGAGGGGCTGAGCCTCTCCCAGGTGAAGGTCTGCCTCTAACTCTGCCCCTTTTATTCCCTCTTTGAAAGGTGGATGAGGAACCTTGGCCTGGGACTGGCCCCAGGACGAGGACTGTCCTCACTGAGAATAGCCTGAGGAGCGTTGTGCACCCTGGCCCGAAATCTCTAAGAGTTTGGGGAATCCTGTTGGGAATAAGGCCTGTTAGTTAACTGCCCAAGGGATTTAAGAGTGTCATACTCTTCCTTGGCACTCTTGAGGGCGTCCTCTATGGCCTTCCCTAATAATACATTTGGGTCCATTGGCATGTTTAAGAGGGTTGCTTGAGTCTCTAGCTTAAACCCTGACTGCCTAAGCCCGGCACGCCGCTTAATGAGCATTCCCTCCACTATGATGCGTCCTACGTTATCCGCCGCATCAAGATTGTTCTTCAGGATGTAGTTTGAGATTTGTTTGCCCTCTGAGATAGTTTTAAGTAGCTGAGCCTTTAGTGGTTCTGGAACGGTTTCTATTTGTCGTTCCAGGTCATCCCATTTGTGGCAGCCGTAACTAGCTAACAGTGTAGTATTGTTAGCAATTCTTGTCTGGTATGCTGCAGAGGAGGTGACTTTTCTCCCAAACGTATATATCTCTTCTTGCTCTCCTTGTCTTGCAGAGCTTTTGCCGACACCAGGGGAGTGCCTGCCCTTTTTCTGGTGGTAGTGACCACTACGGAATCTGGTCTGAGCTGGCCCCCAATATACAGGGGGGGGGTCAGTGGGCGCGGGTCTGAATAGCTTCTCCGTCCTTGGGTTGACCCGTCCTCGTAAGATTAGGCATTAGTAGGGATGG
This sequence comes from Ambystoma mexicanum, assembly GCF_040938575.1. Classification (NCBI taxonomy): domain Eukaryota; kingdom Metazoa; phylum Chordata; class Amphibia; order Caudata; family Ambystomatidae; genus Ambystoma; species Ambystoma mexicanum. The sequence goes on along the minus strand of NC_090932.1, from coordinate 1,174,408,757 downwards.
TTGGATGCGTCTCTGGTATAAACTGGTTGGCTGACTTCTTGTCCCCCAAGATATCTTCCAAAAAGTCCTTGTCGGCTTGTGTCTCCCAAGTGACGATATTGAAATGTTGCGCCGCCTTTAGTAGAAGTTCATTGTACTGGAGTTGGTGGTTGACCGGCAAACCTGCTACCGGCTGGTCCTGATGGCCTGTCGACTATACTATGTAAATTACATCGTCGTCGTGGTGGTCGTCGTTGTAAAACTGGTCTTGGCCATAGAGGTCTCCCTGAGACCCTGGGTCTGCTTGGTCGTCATAATATGAGTCCTGAGAGGGGTCTTGGTATTGAGAGGTCTCTTTGAATGCTGAAGGCGGAGTGCCTAGAGAAGTGGTGCTTGGCTGTGGCTCAAGGTGAGACTTTTTGGCAGGGGGTGGCTCTGCTGATGTCCCTGGCTCTGAAACAGGACATTCTGCCTAATATTTTATTAAATTGTTCTGGTGTAAAATGGCGTAAGGGTGGGAAGTCCAAAATGACAGGTGCCGGGAGGGAGTGACATCGTTAACAACCGTGGGCTGGGAGGGAGTGTTATCCTTATGGCGCATAGCCACAGAGAGGGAATCTATGGGGTTAGAAAACAGTCTAGGTGTCTTTTGGGGTAAAGGGCATCAAAACCTTGTGCATTTTCGGCGACCTTGCTTTGAGTTTTGAAGCACTGACGTGTTTCTTAATTATTGTTTCTATTTTCTTCAATTTCTTTGGGGACGCTGAAATGCCTTTCGCTGCCTGTTCTTCGGCACGCGAAACGAGGGCGTTTCTATATGCAGTGTCCGAACCGACCTTTGCTTTCGGTATTTGTGAACTGCCATGATGTGAAAGCGTGCGTAATGGACCAGAAGACAGTGAGGAACCTGAGGCTTTATCTCTGGTCGCCGCATGGGCCTTGACGCTCGATGGTGTTGCCGAGAGTCGGCCGTGGGGTATGTCCTTAGTGTTTTTCTGTTTGTGTGTGCCCTGGCCGCCGGGTGTCTTCTCCAAAACAGGACTGCCGGCCTGCTTCTGGGAGTCGGGTGCCCGCACTTGGGGTTCTGACGGACCCAGTTCGCCCTCCGGGTCACTCATGACCCCGAGACTGCCCTCGCTGGAGTCTTCCGTCATGTCTATGGAGGCCTCGGCCTGCATGGCGTGAGCGGGATAGCGTTTTGTCCACCGATCCTTTAGGATTTTAGGATGGAATAGCCGACAGGATTTACAATGCTTTTCGGCGTGATCCCTCGGAAGACAATGATTACAGACTTGGTGGGTATCCTTCCACAGGAATTTACGGTGGCATGAGGGGCAACATTTAAATAGAAGAAAGGGGATGATGGGATAGACATTATCTAAAAGAGGTCCGTATAAAAAACCATCCCTCTCTCTCCCTACTGTAATCGGCCGAAGTTCGAAGAGGCCCGTAAAGGCAGCGTCTGGTCGTCGATCGATTATTCGTTGACGATGTGGGTGTTCGTTAGGAGCCGTCGAGTGGTTGAGCAGTCATGCAACGAGGCAAACAACAAAGGAAAGGAAGACATTCTACAAGTACAACTTTAGTTAATTAAAAGGCATCAGCCTGGAAGAGCACTCTGCATTTGCGACAGACTTTGATGGTGGAAAAAAACAATCTGGAGGGACCTCGACACGTGAAGGACCATGGGTACAGTACACGTCACACTAGGGATAGTATTACTAAACGCGCCCTGTCGACATCAGTTTGAGTTTCGAAAACAAATCTTGTAATACTCTGACTTCCACTAGATGTTGGACTATGCAGAGAATGTGATCTAAGCAGATCCACAAGCTCCAGAAAAACAGATTGTATTTTTTTTTCACATAGATTATTTTACATGTGCATTTCGGTTAATGCTCATTATGAGTTTTCCTTTGAAGCACATATCTGCATCTTATTACAGGTGGGATCGCGTGTCCACCGATTGCACTCTTGGTGGCAACTGGTAGTTTCTTGGGTCTAGTCAAATAACTAGAGGGTCCATCATAACCCTCTAGTTATTTGCTGCATTAGACATTGGGTCCTGAATTTTCAGTGGCTTTAATATAGATTCTCCTGGTTAGGCATTGCAAGATCAGTGGGGTCAGGAATCTGGATGGTGGTGCCCCGTTGTGTGCAAGGGTTGCACTCTGCCCCTGGAACTGACCGGAAGAATCCTTGCACCCACAGCTCCTGACCATCTCTCACTGGAACCAACGGCGTGAAAACCCTACCTCAGAAACCCCAATTTGACCCATCTAGCCATCTGGGAAAACCAGAGTCAGGGGGTAAGTAAACGTATAGCATTTGCCACCCCCTCTTCTCCTTAGAATAAACATTGGTTATTCCGTTCCATTGCTTTTTGATCAGTGTCTAAAAGCAGCTGTACCTGAAAGATATAAACATAATTTAACCTACCACTAACGTTGTTGCTCATCTTCTCTGGAACATTCACCAATACAATCCTACTTAAGACACCTTCTGGGGAAAAGCTTTGTGACTGTCGAGCACAAAGCCCCATTCTTCATAACTGAAATTATGCACTTTTCTTGTGACTTGGTTCCATCTTACTGCATCACTTGCCTTCTTTTGTTGAACACATTATTTAATGCATTCCCAAGAACCTATGGTGACTGTTTATAATTGAGTGTTTAATATTATCACCTGCTTGTTCAATCTTCTAGTCTGTGTTTTGGGCCTAGAGTAAATATAGTATTTTTGTACTTACCAATTATTGTGTGCTTCACTGTGTGGACTCATTGTGAACCACTGACCCCACTCTCACACTCCTGAGAATAGCCATGACTGCTCTCCTCTGCTACCTTCACTTGGGTTTTGGCTTACCCCGTTTACTAGAAGTACGGTGACCTCCTAAAATCTGTCCACAGGCCACAATCTAGAAATCCATCTTAACAGGGCCCACACACAGTTCTCAGTTGGCAGCTGCTGCTAGAGAGCGTACATTTGGTTGTCAGTAGGAGCCACATTATGTCGCTTACCTCACATTTTCCTGGCCTCCCTTTTTAAGTCGGCATAACGAGGAATCCCACTTTTGTCTATCTTGCATGACAAGATGCCAGCCAGCTGGTCTGCAGCCTGCGAGGTGTGTCAGACAGGGGAAGCGTCAGAAACTCATCACATCAGCAATGCGCGTTTAATTGAATAGGGAGTTTCATCTTTCTCTCTCCTCCTCCACAGTCTCCAAAAGAGAGCTTGATGAGGAGGGTTCATCCTTTCTTTAAACCGTAACCTCCCTGGGAGGGTAGGTTTCAGAACCCAGGTAAGGAGCCAGCGCAGAAGCAGGGCCCACTGCTAGAACAGGCCCGATCATGGTTACCACAGACATTACAGAAGGTGAAATGGATTTGGTGAGGACTTCCATGATAATAACCTTAAAAAGCATCTCACGGCCAGAAATCGGCTGTCATGGTGTGCTTTAGGGTGAAGCCTCCCTGAGGTTTTCAGCTATCTTCTGTAAGGGGGAGTTAATCCCTAGAATGGATTATTTTGATTACCTGGGGTGAGATTTTGATCGAACATTGGGGCTAAGGCACATGTCGAGAAGCAGGCCCTAAGATTCAAACAGATGATTGGGGGGTAGCCAGAGCTTTGGGATCGTTTAAAACAAAGCCAATCGAGCTGGTACTAGAAGTTTTTCATGACAAAGCCTCTGTGGCAAGATATGATATTGCGGGGATTCGGCAAAATTTAACCTATCCAGGTGATTGAGAACAGCTTTTTTAAGAGCAATTTGGAGTTAGCTGGTGTTAAAATGGATTTCTAAAGTCTGACCTGTTGGGCAGAGGTTTAGGAGGCCACCCTACTTTAGTGGAACAGGGGAACCTTCTAGATAAACAGACCCATCTACGGTAGCTTGACAGGCGGTCAAGGCTAAGTCTTAGGAGGGGTGTGAGTGATCGGGAGCACAATGAGCACAGAAAGTAAAACTCCACAGATTGCTCTTAGACAGATGTATATGAATAATACATTATAGGCCTTTATAACAAAACACGATTAAACCACAGTATGAAGAAAACAGTGACCACACACGCTTATTCACTATGTAACATATATACAAGATGTATTTAGCCTAATGCTGATGAAAGGGGAGAAAATAACCAAAACCTGCAACAGAAAGGGTTAAGTTCAACAGAGATATCAAATTAGGCAGCTCTTCGTAGTCCATCCCTAATTTATGTAGTCCAGTCCTAAGAAGTGAGGAGCCTTGTGCTCAAACTACAGTAGTGCTTTATCAACACGCGGTCGTGCGTGAAGCGAAAAGCAGGTTCTCTTCAGGGACCTGTAGCTGCTCAGGAAGGGGCTTGATGCGATGAAGAATAAAGTCCTACTCCTTGGGGAGGTCTACCCTTGCTGACAAAGCAACATTCAGAGTTCGGGAATAGCTGGTAAGCACAGGCTAGCCAACCCAAGGTGAGTATCTTTTAAGGGATTCTCGTGCGTAAAAACAGATGATGTGCCAGGGGGCCACTAGGAAGTGATGAAAGTACTCACTGACCCTCGACACAGTCCGGGCCAAACTTTGGCAGTCTAGTCCACTTTGCTCGTAGGTTTCAACCCTGCAGTTACAGGACGCCCCCACTCTCAGTGGCTGCGGGACGGGGCGACTGCGGGGCGGGACAGCAGCCTTTTCTTAGCTCTGGAAGAAAGGAGAAGGATAGATCCGGTGCAGCACATTTCGGGACATGGTAGGGCAGGTCTGCAGGCCCTTACACCGAAAGTCACCACAGCGGAGCGACACAGGGACCACAAATGCTTGCAGCGTGGCGCACTCTCATAAATCACGATCCAGTGGAGCCAGGACAAGTGTTGGTGGGAGAGGACCCAAGACCACAGGCAATCGATTCCCAAAGTCTCGAATCTCAACTCGGGACAGCAGCGTTCCTGGACGGTACTCTGGGTTCAAGCTGGACAGTTCACTGGATGGCCCAGGAACACTTCTGAAGGGGCTCTTTGCGAGGTAAGTAGGAAGTGCAGAGAGTAGTTGCCACTATTCTAAAGGGGCGACGCGCCCTTGCAGGCCTTCTTGGTATGATGCAAAAGCAAGGGTCCGACGGACAAAAGCGGGGTCAGGGTGCCAAACCTTCCAAGCAACCATCCTAGCAAGACACTGGCAGTTCCTTGAGTCTAGTCTTTCATTAAGGATGCTTGGTTCAGTCTGTAGTTCAGTGTGAACTTTTGACCTGCAATGGAGGCAGAGCCCTTCTCTTATCCAAGATTCGTTTTGCACTAAAATCTCAGATAGCCAATAGAAGATCTGCTTGCTTGCATGCACGCCAGGCATCTGCCTATCGTGGCCCATTGGATGCATTTTCTTTAAATGGTAAAGGGTTTAGTTTAATAAAAATGAGTTTTAAAGGTACTCCAGTTTATTCGGGGTAAGAGCGTCCCTGGAGTTTATGAGACCAGCCAATATAAAACATTCAATCATCACGTCCCCTGGTTTGCAGAAGCTGAGCTGGGCACAGCAGTCGTCTCAGCGCATTCTTGTTTCTAGGGCAAGTTTTAATTGTATTCATTTAAGAGATGTGGTGGTGGCTTGGCCTAAGGGGAAAGTGGATCAATCATGTGTGCTCCTTGGGGCGCTTAAAGAAGACTTGGCACATTTTTTTTCTGCCCTGCCTTTTCAGTGATCAGGGAGCACACCTTGAAACCAGTTTTGCAGGGATTAGGTTTTCAATGTTATGAGCCAGCAATACATTATTATTTAATTTAATGTGATCTAGTTTAAAAAAACATACATACACATAGGCACACATATCATAAAAGAAACAATTCTTGTTCCCTGTAGGTGTATTACCCCACTCTAAAGGAAAATATATGGTTAAATATCAAAACATGTTAAAAAATAAACTAGTTCAATCAATGCAGTCAATCCCTTGTCATATGAATTGCTACTTTTCGGGTCAATGTCAATGAGACTCACTAATAGAACAAATAGTTCAGATCTGCTGGGGCAATTAATAGTCTTATTAAACACTCTGAAGGCAAATGGGCCCATCACCTCGTGAAACGACTACAAAGGCATTACTACACTGCGATTTCCATTGTTTATTTTATTGCTGGCCATAATCCATACTATATATAAAGCTAAGTGGAGACTAGCATTCAGAGTATTAAGACACTGATACCAAAACTTGTCTTTCTTAATGTGATCCAAGTTGTGAACATATCTGCCATAATGCTTAATGTAAATTGTGCCCATCATGGGGCATAGCATTAGGATATGTCTTATAGTTTCTGGTATTTTTACAGATTCGACAAAAACATTCAATTTTGGGCACCACACGCTCGGGGCCTTTTACCATCATCACTGAAAGGTGATCAATTCTCAATAACAATAAAAAGAGCCTGGAGATTGTCTGAGGGGCAGAGGTTTAAATACTCTTAAGCCTTCTTATACGTATACAATATACGTGTGACGAATCTATAGCTCCTCAGGCCATCCAAGTGCTCGTAATTGTTTTGCCAGTCCTACACCTTCAGACGCTCTCCCAACTGATATTTCAAATACTCAAAGCCTTCGCCCCATTTGGGAGTCCAACCTATTGCTTTAAACAATATAGTGATTTCTGTCGCCATCTTAGACTGTTTTTTCCCGTAGATGTCCACTCTAATAGTTGACAACAGCAAATTGGAGGGTTATTATAGATTTTTATATAAAGTTCTGCCCTCTTCCTTAATACCATGGATTTCAAAGACAATAGACCAAGTTCCAGTCGAAGGATAGCCATCGGTATCCCCTGCGGTAAACCCAGAAGCTACCTCCAGAACTTGCCTTATATTATCTGAAGCCAATCCAAGTTTATATTAACCAAAGCCTCAAGACCATACATTACCATGGCTACCAGGGATTGGATGTACAGCTGGCTTACTCCCCAGATGGAAGAGCCGCTCTGGTTACGCAAAAATTGGCAAATCATGGTTGTTAGTTGCGCAGATTTTGTTTTACGTGTTTGTATGCAGGTGTCAAAGTTTCCCTTGGAGTCGAATTCTACGCCTAGGTATCTATATGTATAAGCGTATTGCATTTCGTGACTTCTTACATTCATACAGGGGCGACTAATTTTCCCATGGGCATATAAAACCACTTCCGTTTTATCATGGTTTATTACTAATTCATTGATTTCTGCATACTGCCAGAGCCGTTCTGCTGATCGAAGCAGTCCGCTTAAAGTATGATCAAAAATAACAAGATCGTCGGCATAAGCCATTACCAAACAATGCTGGGTGCCCAATTTAGGAGGACAGTTCTGTGCAGCCCGAATGAATTCAGGGATGTCAGATACAAACAGATTATACAATGTTGGTGCAGTAACACATCCCTGCTTTACCCCCTGTTTTGCTTTATGGGCCTAGTGATTGTTCCTCCCCTGTTCAGTCGAAGCTGGACTGAGGTATTACTATGGAGAAGCAGCAAGTAGTGAAGCAGCCCTTCAGGGCAAGCCATTTCCTTTAACTTCAACCATAAGTTCTTCCTATTAACAACATCAAAGGCCACCTTAAAATCAACATATAATGCATACAAGGGTGGGTTATTAGGTTGTAATGCTTTGTCTCTCAGGTTATTCATGACAAATAGGTTTTGGGATGTGGAGTATCCAGCTCTGAATCCGCTCTGAAAGCGATCCAACACCCCGATTCCGTCTGCCCAGGATTGCAATGTCTGTAGTAAAAAAGAGGCAAACATCTTGCCAGAACAGTCGAGCCTAGACAGTAGTCTGTAATTCCCCAGGTCAGATCTATTCCCCTTTTTTAATACGGGCACTAATATTGCAGTCTGCCAAGTCTCAGGTATTCTCCCCTCTCATTACCTTTTCAATCAATATTTTTAGCAAATTAGCCCAAAATAGGGGGTTATTTTTCATTACGATATTAGAGAGGCCGTTTGGTCCCGGAGTACGGGATGATTTAAGTTTGCCAATATTGTCAATAAGTTCTTCCAAATTCATTGAGAAAGGGGGGGTGGACATTCATTACTGCAGTTGAAGATTTAGCAGGCTCCACCTCTTTCTCGTTGCGTCTCTCTAGGAAACCCACCCATTTGTGAGCGCTTATGGGGTTTATTTGTGGGATTTCCCTACTACCCCTGGCCTCCCCAAGGAGAGCCCATATATTCTGCGTGTTTCTAGTACACATGACTTTTACAGTGTTTTGCCAACGTTCAAGCTTTTTTGTTCTCTTCCTTTGTTTCGACCAAGACCAATATTTGTTCTTTAGTTCTCTGATCTTACTATGTATAGCGATCAGTGACCTAGTGATACTGTGTATTTTACGTATTTCACTCTTACGTTTAGCATCGCATATTTGTCATAGAAAGGCGTAGGGTCAGTTTCTCTAATCGCTAGCAATGACTTTTTAGTGGAATATTTCCCAGTGAAAGTGCAAATCCACTTTTCCATGTCTTCAAGTGATATGGAATTGAACAGACTACAGAACTTTATATCTCAGACTTTAATGTACTGGCCAGCTCTTAGTATGTTCTTTTCAGACCACACAAGTCACGTGGCTGAATGATTGACTAGGGTATAGCCTGTCTGGATAATCTCCGGGGACTGGATAGTGTTTTGCATAGTCATACTCAGAGCTTGATGGTCACTCCAATCATTATTTAGAACTTTCATATCTTTAACCATTGAAGCGACCTCTCCACTTGTGAAGATATAGTCAAGAGAGCTGCATGCCACTCCCGCCCTCCAAGTATATTTCTCTGGGTGGTCACGGAGTGTACGCCCATTGATGATTTTGAGGTCCCAGCCATTAAGAAAACTCAATCATCCCTCTCCCTCCCTATCTTTACAGTTATGTTCCATGAGGGAGAATGGATGTAATGACTAGTTATTGACAGTTCCTCTTCCCCCTTTGATTTGACAGTTGAAATGGCCAGCAAGTATGACAAAGTTACTTTTAGCTTCACTCTTCCAAATACTCATCAGCAATACATTGGGCCTCATTACGACCCAGGCGGTAAGTTACCCCCTGGGTCGTACGTTTACGCCATTGTGGTTGGCGGACTTACCGCCCCATTCCGAGGTTGGCGGGGCGGTAAGTCCCCAATCCCCATTTATGCTCTGTCCAGTGAACTTGCATCACAAATGTGTGCACAATTGGGGCTTGCTTTGGGCAGGTGGGACTGGTGGATCCTGCTTTGAAATTGACAGGACCGGACGCTCACTTTCCTCAGTGTACCTGTACTGAACAGTAGAAATGTGCGTGGTACAGTACTTGTTGCGAGGTGCCGGCATCCGTGCAAGCCACAAATTAAAATGTAAGGGTGGAAGTCGTTGAGATTCAGGCTGAACCTTCCCTGTTTTTCGTCTTGTGCCATGCTGTATAGCGGCATACTGGAGAGCCTCTTCTCCATGTTCTGTGGCACGATCCTTGTAAAGTGGCGCGTGTGTTTAGGTCTTAGAACCTGAACATCTCTGGCATGCCTGACACACCCTAGGGGGTTGCCATTATCCCTCCCATGCGCGCACAGGGTAGCATTTTTGTGCTTTTTGCATGGAAGGCAGGTGGCAAGTAGCAGAGCCAGGGTGCAGTTCAGCAGAACTTGCAAGGTTAGGAGTAATTTCCATTCTGGGGCGCAGTGTACCTTGCGAGTCATATAAGAGACCTCAGACCAGGGTCTGGTGGCTACCGCTTGGTTCGGTCAGAATTACTCCCCTCACACAGAGAAAGGCCTGGCAGGGTGTCTCCCCACATAAGGTGTCCTGGAGAAAAGTGGTTGACTTACCTTGGTCTTCAATATGATGAAATTAACTATGTCCTGACGAAGAGCAGTCCCAAGCACCTGCTCCCTCCCATCACAAGCATCCTGAGAATAAGCTGCACATGTACAAGTGCGACATGTGTGAGGATCGCAGGCAAAAAAGGCAAAAGACTGTGCACAGCCACAATGCAACAGTCGGTTTCCATCTGACATGGTAAAAGACTTACGGTTGGGCAGATTAAATTGGGGAAAAGTCAAATGGGTGCATGGCCATGTGTGCACCTTCGCTAGGGATGTGCTGAAATGTTTTTCATTCTGCTGCTTTGCAAAACGCTCTGGTCCAATTCCTGTTTCCAAGGACGTTCCAAAAGAGTGAATGAAATTGGACAGGACGCAAGAGTAAACTCTATAAACAATATCGAAAAGCATTGCAAACTCGAATCATGAGCCTTTATCGTGAACATTTAGCGACTTGTTTGAAGTTATTGCCATCAAAGATTATTGTAGAAAGCAACTGTATCACACTGCAGAATAGTTTCTGCAAAAAACATTTAAAGAGTATATTTTAACATGTAAACTGTGCAGAGATTCTCTTATTGTGTGTTGTTGTATTCAACTAGTGTTCCTTTTCTCCACCCTACTCCCCTCTTGACTATTTTTCTGCAATTACCCATTGGAGAACCAGTACAAATATTGAGAATCCCTGCTACCAGGGTGTGGATTGATCTTCCGGAAGGATAAACATATGGTCTACTAAACGCCCAACAATGACTCTGTCCAAAAAGACTAACAGGTTCACACAAAATAGATACCAAATGGAAAGGTCAACAGCACATTATGGCCCAAAATCTTTTTTTACTTCAACGGACTACACAAATACAAAAATGGGTGCTGAAAGGGACTACTAAATATAAGTAAATTGACTTGTCACTTTTCCTTGTAATTCTTTCTCACTGAAAAACACAGATCACCAATGCCACCTTCAAAATCTTCTCGTTGCAGGAGGTAAGCTTCAAAGTGTTTGGCTAATTAGTTTAACAGTACAACATTGAAAATACTTTTCTCGCCACCTACCTTGCATTTCCATCATATCCAGCAAAGATCCAAAGTTTGTCATTGTATACGGTTGCTCCATGAGCTGATCGTGCAACAGGCAGTCTGCAAAAGAAAACAAGTAATTTTTTTAGTTGGTTATTGGTTTACCTCTACAGATCACAAACTGTATTTTTGTTCAATCTGTAGATGGAATCGCAGAGTGATTTGAGGGCAACCTGGCAGACCTGGATTACCAGTGTGCAGAGGACACCTAGCTTTTTCCAGAAAGGCTGTCTCTGTCTTGGAACAGAAGATCTGTGGCTCTGCCTAAAGTAAATTAACAATTGGGAGTACAGCAATTAACTTAATTAAATGCTACCAAAGCGGTGTTGTTCTTGAATATGAACAATGTGCTTCCTGTCCAGGGAGTTGATCATTGATTTTGGCACCCACATCTTTTCCAACTCAGCAAAATCATTGTGCTTCATCCTGGATGCTTCTCTCTGGCTAGGAACTTTACATGTTAAAAGTAGTATAAAGGTATAATTTCAATCTCTTTTCCCTTAAAACTATAAAGCCATTGAAGCCGACAGACCATTTAAGTCTGTTGACTGAATGTTCTGCTGACCTAAATGCTCAGGATGGCAACTGGGCATTTACAAGACCACTCTATCACAAAGACGTGTGCTACAGGCCGCACCCAGGCAATAATTGGAGTAAAATGGGTACAATCAGATCAGTCCAGTATACCTCTAAATTCAATTTTAATGGCTTGGCTTGCTTCTAAAGCAGTACACCTGTTTATTCCACTATATTTGTCTGGCAAATAAGGTTTTTAGACACTTGTAGGGGTTGAGGTACCCGGAGGGTCTCATGTGTATAGTACTACATTACAGATATTGCAAGCCCCAAGCTTTTGTGGGGGAACGGAATAGTGTTGGAATTTGATTCCTTCAGAAGACAGATAAATACATCTTTTTAGCCATTAATTGTTATACCCCTGAGGTTTGCTTTTTGGTTTCATTTTCTGTTTCACTGCTTTTTTGTTAGTTATATAGCGATGAATGTAGCACTACAAGGTGGTTCGACAACTAGTTTGGGACTGAATAAAATTAAAATAAATCAGTACATTCAATAAACTTCAGTGCAAGATGGCAATTATCCGATTTCATCAGATATTAACTTCCGTCAAGTCCAGATAAAGGCGCAAGGTGTTAGCAGAAGGTTTTAGAGATTATGTTGGTTACTAGCACATCAATTTACACTGTAGGCTGTCTCAAAACTCTAACTGCAAAGAGGAGATACGGAGTAAAGAGGGTGCAGGTATTGGGGTGACTGGCAAAAGGGGGCAGGAAAGGCGGTGGCCTAATATTATTACTTTCCTATGTTCTTGAAAGGAACGCGCACACAAGTTAAATAGATAAACTATGCCACTATATCAGCATTGAATGGAGGCACATATACTTCAAGACCCTGCCAGCACAATGCATTGTAGTAAAAAATCTTCTCTCCAGACCCACAGTATAGTGTACTGCAATGAAAATCTATATTTGGGATTACAGTGCTGTGAAGTACAATACAGGGATTGGAAATATCTGAACACTGGCACAATGTCTACGGATCACGTTAAACAAAGTGACTATATCAAAGTATTCTAAACTCAAATAACAAATCTCCTGACTGGACCAAATAACAACTAATAAAAAAAGCTTAACACCCTAGGTGCTTTGCTCTACATGGCAATGGAGTAGGAGTCCAAGAAAAGCGTTTTGTATAAGGCATCAAGCAATCCTTCTGTGATATACTCAGAGTTGGCCACTACTGCAACCCATGATCATCAAAGTGACAGAATTGTAGGGGGATTTTGGGGGAAAGGGAGCCACATAGGTGGAGGGCCGTGGTGCTACTCCCAATTTATCGATGGAAGATATAACTCAACCAGATTTGGAAGGGTCGTTGCTTTGGGATAAGGGAGATTCTTTAGATGGAAGTGCGGTTGAGTTGGTGCAACCTATAAAAGCGTCAAGAAGCTGGTCTTCCTCGTCCCTTTCTAAGGTATAATACTGTGCCTCACCTGGGGCATTTCCCCGAGCATAACCCTGGGTTCCCCTACCCAGGTGATCTTCCCTCACTCGTCCACCTCCAGGGTTGGGATCTGAGAGCGCCAGCCCTTCCCTGGCCACCTGAATAAGGGATTCTCAAGGTCTACTCGGGAGAATACCCTCAGGTTTCTCACAGAGTCCAAACAAAGCAAAAAGAAAGGGTGTCCGATAGAAGACTATGTGAGAAAAGTAGAATTAGTCAAATCTTTGCAAACTGTTCCGAAGTTGCTCAGACATTTTTGGGAAGTTTGTTGTGAGTGTGCTGCTGATGTGCCAGTCGGTCCAAAGTTACAACAGAGCACAGTTATGTCCAGAAATGCCATCATCTGGGTAGTAATGTAATGTAATACGGCATTTGTATAGCGCCTAATTACATTTTTATGGCCTCTAAGTGCTGTTGGTGAACGCTGTTGGAGGACCAAAATCTGAGGTATGAGAGGTTGGTCAGAGGAAATCTAGAATGTGTGTGTGCATTTTAGCCAGTTCAAGAAGGCAGGGGTGGCTAAGTCCCTGCTAGCGACCCATGTATAGCTGGCTTGGGGATGGATGCTTTGAAGGCTATTGGGAGAGTATGTGAGTCAAGGAGACTGATTATGTGTACAGCTAAACCGGATTTTTATTGTGGTACCTCGCTGCATTTTAGTGGCAGAGGTGATTTGCGATATGAGATCAAGTAGCTGGTCATTGCAGATGTGTACCTTGGGAGGGGTACGGCTATCTTCCATCGAGATGCAGTGCAATGCGTACCCGTGAGTCCTGGCTGATTACTTGTTTCGCAGACAGAGTGCAGGTCCTCTCTTGATGGTCTATGGAAAGCCTTTCAGTGCATGCTTGGTACTTTCTAAGGGTTTCCTCATCTGATTCATCAATGCGGCTGCCTTCCTGTCTGGGGGCAAAGTTCACCCCTGAGGCTGATCAGGTCAGTCAGGACACAAGTGGGAACAGCAAGGTCTTGGGTGCCTTACGACAGGTGAGGTGATCTCTATGTGGCGGATGCTAAAAGAGATAGACTTCAATCCCCACCCACCGGGTGCCTTCCTGGTTGCAGCTCTTTTTCCCTACTTAAGAGCCTCTTCCTTTGGATGCCTTCCTGGTTGCCGCTCTTTTGGCCTTAGCCCCGCCCACCTGATGCCTTCCTGGTTGCAGCTGTTTTCCCTAATTAAGCATCCCTCCAGTCTCTTTTCCTTTGCAGGTGGGGAGCAGGTGCAAGTGGATTTAGGTCACCTGGCCTAAGCCCCGCCCACCTGATGCCTTCCTGGTTGCCAGTCTTTTGGCCTGAGCCCCGCCTTCCTCGTTACCGCTCTTTTGGCCTGAGCCCCGCCCACCTGGTGCCTTCCTGGTTGCCGCTCTTTTTCCCTAACTAAGCAGCCCTCCAGCCTCTTTTCCTTTGCAGGTGGGGAGCAGGTGCAAGTGGATTTAGGTCACCTGGCCTAAGCCCCACCTACCTGATGCCTTCCTGGTTGCTGCTCTTTTGGCTTTAGCCCCGCCCGCCTAATGCCTTCCTGGTTGCTGCTCTTTTGGCTTTCGCCCCGCCCACCTGATGCCTTTCTGGTTGCCGCTCTTTTGGCTTAAGCCCCGCCTACCTGGTGCCTTCCTGGTTGCCACTCTTTTTTTCCCTACTTAAGCAGCCTTCCAGTCTCTTTTCCTTTGCAGGTGGGGAGCAGGTGCAAGTGGACCTAGGTCACATGGCCTAAGCCCCGCCCACCTGATGCCTTCCTGGTTGCTACTCTTTTGGCCTTAGCCCAGCCCACCTGGTGCCTTCCTGGTTGCTGCTCTTTTGGCTTAAGCCCCGCCCACCTGGTGCTTTCCTGGTTGCGGCTCTTTTTCCCTTCTTAAGAGCCTCTTCCTTCAGATGCCTTCCTGGTTGCCGCTCTTTTGGCCTTAGCCCCGCCCACCTGGTGCCTTTCTGGTTGCAGCTGTTTTCCCTAATTAAGCATCCCCCCAGTCTCTTTTCCTTTGCAGGTGGGGAGCAGGTGCAAGTGGATGTAGGTCACCTGGCCTAAACCCCGCCCACCTGATGCCTTCCTGGTTGCTACTCTTTTGGCCTTAGCCCCGCCCACCTGGTGCCTTCCTGGTTATCACTCTTTTTTCCCTACTTAAGCAGCCCTCCAGCCTCTTTTCCTATGCAGGTGGGGAGCAGGTGCAATTCACCTGGCCTAAGCCCTGGTCAACTGATGACTTCCTGTTTGCCGCTCTTTTGGCCTTAGCCCCGCCCACCTGGTGCATTCCCGATTGCCACTCTTTTGGCCTTAGCCCCACCCACCTGGTGCCTTCCCGATTGCTGCTCTTTTTCCCCTACTTAAGCAGCCCACCAGCCTCTTTTCTTCTGCAGGTGTGGAGCAGGTGCAAGTGGGTCTAGGTCACTTGGCCTAAGCCCTGCCCACCTGATGCCTTCCTTGTTGCCACACTTTTGGCCTTAGCCCCGCCCACCTGATGCTTTCCTGGTTGCCGCTCTTTTGGCCTTAGCCCCGCCCACCTGATGTCTTCCTGGTTGCCGCTCTTTTGGCCTTAGCCCCGCCCACCTGATGCCTTCCTGGTTGCCGCTCTTTTGGCCTTATCCCCGCCCACCTTGGGCCTTCCTGGTTGCTACTCTTTTTCCCTACTTAAGCAGCCCTCCAGCCTCTTTTCCTTTGCAGGTGGGGAGCAGGTGCAAGTGGGTCTCTTCCTTTTGCTCTAAACTCTTAGATCAAGGGCGTCTCTTGCCCAGGCGTCTGAAGTGAAGGGCAGATCAAGAAAAGGGCAATTCCTGTTTGGGCATGTTCAGACCAGAAGGACCCAGTGCCCGAACACCTGCCCAGACAGCAGGTAAGCATGCATCACCTGTGTTCACTCCCTCTTTCCCTACAGGCCATCCTCGCTTCTGGTCCCCCATGATGTTCTGTTGTGCCCCCCCTTCTCGCATACATGAGTTGCCCGTTTGCTTGATTCTTTACCCTGCTTCCCCTCGCCGCCTCCAATTCCCCCCCGCCCCTTTATCCTACCTCTGCAGGAGTCTGTCATGATATATTCTGGTTCCACCATCAACGTCTTTTGCCAATGCTTGGATTGAGTTTTATGGACTTCATTGACTCAAGGTGTGTCACCCTCTCTCAACTCCTCAACTCTCATGTAGAACTTCCCCTGCATCTTGTACTCATGGTGGCCCCGAATCATGCTGTTCCGATTTTCATCTTGAATCCTGGCCTATATTTGCTGTTCTCTCGCAACATTATGTGTTACTATTGACTTCTGCAATTGTATTCGCTCTACCCTCTTGCTTCTCCACTTTTTCACTACTCACTCTTTGTTCTCTCCTCCTCTCCCTTTCCTTTTCCTATCTCCTCCTCTCCCCCCTTTTTTCTATGCACTTACTCTATCAGAATTGTCCTTAACCTAGTATGATAGCAACCTTGTTTGTCTCCTACCCCTCCCCTACTTGATTCTCACTCCCCCCCACTACCACTATCTGAAATGTCGTCAGACCTAGTACGTTAGTCACTTGTTTTGTTCCTCCCCTCCTTTTCTGCACCCCTCTCCCTCACCTTTTGTTAATCTCCGGCTCTACCAGAAATGTCGTCAGCCCTAGTACGGTAGTCACCTGTCTGTTTCCATTTCCTTCCCACTCTTCCCCTCCCTTCCTTATCTATGTGTTAGCTCTTGCACTATCTGAAATGTCGCCAGGCCGAGTACAATATTAAATTTCACATTCTTATTGTTCATGGCCGGTAAGAATGTCATTGTATTTTCCCTTGTTCCCTCCCTTGCCTTGAAGCGCTTTGAAACACATTGTGTATAGGTGCTATACAAATAAATGATCATATCAATATTGTGGGAGTTTGGACGAGAAAGCGGATCCCCTATTCTGGTTGATTTGATGGCAGGAATGACGAGGAGAGCTGTGCCTGATCTCAGGTTTCTGTTGGGTCTGTAGGGAGTGAGCTTGTGTTGTAGATATTCTGGGACTGTGTTGTGCAGAGCCCGGTGGGGGCGATGCACATAGCCTTGAAGGTGGATCATCGCCCGACATAGAGCCAGTGCAGCACATGGAGGGCAGGTGTGATGGACTCTAGGGCTTAGGGCCAGAAGGACCCATGAATGTAGCGTTCTGGACCGCTGGAGTTTCCTGAATTGAGATGCAGGGGCAAGGGGAGTTGGCATAGTCTAGCTGAGAGAGGACGATGGTCACGATTGCAGCAACTCTGAGGGTAGGTGATGTAGGGGAAGCTGCACTGGAGAATGTGTAGGTGTAGATAGCATGATTTGAAACTGGGTTGATGTGATAGGGTTAGATCTGCATCCACGTTGCAGCCAAGGTTCTTTACTGTGTTGAAGGAAGGGGGAGAGGGCCTAAGGTGGATGGCCAAGGGGTGGGTTGGGGGAAGAGGGCAGTCTTCCCACATATCATGATTTCAGCTTTTCCGGGGTTGAGAAGGAGGTGGTTAGCCGTCATCCAGTGGTCATGTTCTGTGAGGCGTAAGGCAAAGTCAGGAGCGGGTTGGAGGTGTCCTTTGGGACTTGAAGTTGATTTGGGGGTCATCTGCATAGTTGTAGCAGGTCAGGCCATGTGTGCGGATAAGAACAGGGAGGGGGCGTAGTTAGACGTTAAAGAGCAGAGGTCAGAGGCACCCTGTGGTACTGTCGGTGACAGGGCATGGGGTCGAGGAGAAGGGAGGCATGTATGTAATTTGGGAACTGTTGGCGAGGAAGGAGAATATCCACTTCAGTGCTGCGTCCCTGCTGCCAAGTAAGTAGAGTCTGTCCATGAGGGTGTGGTGGTTAAAAATGCTGCAGAGGGGTCGAGAAGGATATGTGCGGCACAATCTTCTGAGTCCAAGGTTCTTTTGAGATCATCCCAGATGGAGACCATGGATGATCCAGTTCTTCGTAGGGGTAGTGGGAGATTCGGAGTCAAGGAACGATATTGGCCAATTTGTTCTCATTTAATTGATGGCATGGCATATCTGGCCAAATTCAGCCAGTACCATTTGATCGATTTAATTCAAACAAATTTAGCAATCAATACTTAACATGGGGAACAGAGGTTGTGGGGTTGTCCCCCGCTCCCCATTTTCGGTAGTGATTGCCTTGGGAGTAGCGCAGGTGTCCCCGCTTCCTGAGGACTGAAAAAGAAAAGAGGGCGCTACGGCTTAGAATCCGACTCATGTAAGAGGGACGGAACTGACGCCACAGGGTCAGAAGCAAGCAGAGAAGCGAAAGGTAAGTGGGGAGGGGGTGGGGGAATGTAGTGGAGGGGTCAAAGTTTTGCTAGATTTGGACGCTGCTAAATTGGATTTGCGGCTAAATTGACCAAGGTCAATTCCGCCGCGAACAATTCTGCCACAGTCAAATAACATATATCCCAGGAATCACCTAGATCCTGCTCTGGAGAGGCCCCACCTACCTCATGAACTAGGGTTCGGTCCTACCTGGCACTTTGATGCCTTAATTATCAGTCTGGCCTTTTACATGTCTTGCAACACTCTTCAGGTGACAAAAATCTGTTCTCAGCTTGAGCTGAATACAGCTATGTCATTAAGTCAGGCAACACAGAAGTAATCCATTCTAGTGTGGGCAAAGTACACCAGTCTATGAAAAGCAGCAAGAGCATTTTTCAAACCAACGGCATTACCCGCAGTCGGTGCAATCGCTCGAGAGTAGAACATGCCGTTTTCTCTGTAGCACAGTTTGTAAATTTGACATTAACATGGTAAAATCAAAAGTACACACAAATTTGCAGCACCTAGCCTGTCAACGCACTGGTCAGCTCGAAGAATGGGGTTGGCATGCCATTTGGTGATTACACTGTGTCCACTTTAACAAATGTTGGAATGGAGAGTTTGGCTGATTACTGATTTCGTAACCAGGACATTGGAAAGTGATTTCGTAACCAGGACATTGGAAAGTGACAATCATCCAAGGCCCAAATCTTTGCAAGCTCAGTTTTTATGTAGTCATTGATCATACCGGTTGGGCAGAAAAAGGGGGAAACTGTTAAGGCACAGCTCTACAGTTCTGGTTTTGCCTGGTTGTCAGTTGCATGTTGAACTTAACTCCAGCCTTTGAGACAGCGTTAGAGTTCTTTGGAGGTGGTCTGGGAGAATCACACCTTCTCCACTCTTCCTTTTCTGAAAACAAAAGGAGTGCTGTCATTTCTTCATGCCAGAGCAAAGGCTTCAAGCGGTTTACATGGATCCTTATGAGAATCTCCAGGGATACAGTGTCTACTAAGTGACTTTCTCAGTCTGTTTGATGACAGAGTAGGGGACTATTAGGGACGTTTGTCCCTTTTGCATTTCTCCACTAGAAATTTCAATTAATCCCCCAGCAGCACTGTCTTGGTCTTTAAACTGCATGAGTTTTGAGGTACGTCAAGTCTTTTTCAATTTACTTTCCATAATCTTGGGAGCACTGGTGATTCTCGAAGCCTATCAGAGCAGGAGGACTGTTTCTTCGGTTTCAATTTAGCACACACTACCTAACAATGGAGTCCTGAAGGGGTACTTTGAATTCCCTTTTTCAGCATTGTTTTGCAAAATACGTTGTGCCTTTTAGATGTGCGTGGCATAGGCTGATGACAGTGAACGGGATCGTCCATCTACTTTTCAGTGGCCTTTCTTATTCCTCGCATTTTTTACCACAAAATTGCATGTCAAGCACTATATACTCAAAAGGACAGCCATGTGATTCAAAAGTTGTCCTTTGGCCACCTTTTTGTGGATGTCTGATACACCATATAGAGGCATGCTTGGATTATCGGACTAGTGCCTCTGTGTGGCCAAACTGGTCATGTCTGGGATTGGGATGGTCTAGTACATATTCATTTATTTATTTATTTAAATTTATATAGCGCGCAAGTAACCCATGGGCATTGAGGCGCTGTTACTTACAAGAGCTTAGTTACAGGCATAGAGTCATTCAGTGGTACATTATGCATTCGACAAAGCATAGAGCTGACATTTTGGTTGGTACAGTTGGTCATTACAGTACAGTTTATGCATTAGGAACAAATGAGATGTATTCGACTGGTGCGAGGCATCTTATGTGAATAAGATGGTTTTCATGGTTTTGCGGAAGGTGCTGAGGGAGGCCTCACCTCGGATTGTGGGGGGTAGGGCGTTCCAGTGAGTGGGTGCGAGATATGGGAAGCTGGATCCGCCCGCTCTGACTTTTTTTACTAATGGCACAGAGAGCATGTTAGTATATGGTGATCTGGTTGGTCTCGTAGAAGAGACGGGATGGAACCTTTGGGAGAGGTAGTCAGGGGCAGTAAGGTGAATGCACTTGTGGGTCAGTGTCAGAGTCTTGAAGATGATCCTTTCTTTTATTGGGAGCCAGTGTGCTAGTTTTCTAGCCTCCGAGATGTGTTCTCTTTTGGCAATGCCTTGGGCTGCCCGGAGAGCACTATTCTGAATGATTTGTAGCCTCTCTAGGTTTTTGTTAGAGGTGCCTAGAAATAGTACATTACAATAGTCAAGCCTAGATCCAGTGATGGCTCTGGCTATGTTAGTGCAGTTCTCTCTGGAGAGAAAGGGCCTGACTGCGTTGATAAGTTTGGCATGGTATGCAGCTGCCAAGGCTATAGCGTTGACTTGTTTATCCATGGATAGGTTGGAATCCAAGTAGACTCCAAGGGTTTTGACTGATTCTGAGACAGGTATTTTGATGGAGTCATGGGTGAAATGACTGAATTGGGAGTCTAGATTTTTCAGCGTGTCGGGTGAGCCTACCAGAAGGAGTTCGATCTTGTCTGAGTTGAGGCATAGTCCATTGTCTGCCATCCAGGCTTGGATGGTGTTGTAGAGGTTGTTGAGGGTCATGGAGTCAGTGTCATAGTTGCCAGTGAGAGTGAGGAGAATCTGTGTGTTGTCGGCGTAGTTAGTGTATGAAATGCCCATGGCGTCGAGGATGAGAAAAAGTGGTCGTGTGAAGATGTTGTAGAGGGTGGGTGAAAGGCAGGAGCCTTGGGGCACACCGCAGAGAAGGATGGTTGGTGATGCGGATGCTAAGTCCGAGAATACTTGCATGGTTCTGTCTTGTAGGAAGGAAGTGATCCATGCTGTGGCTTCCGGGGAGAATTTGGGAATAGAGGAGAGGTGGTGGCATAGGACGTCATGATCCACGAGGTCGAAAGCCGCGGAAAGGTCAAGAAGTAGGAGAAGTGCTGGTTTGCCCATGTCTCTGGCATCATCCATTTGGTTTTTCAGGTCAAGTAGGCCGGTTTCAGTCCCGTGTCTAGGGCGGAAGCCTGATTGGCAGAGTCCTAGAAGTTTGTTCTCTTCAATGAAGTGTTGAACCTGCAGGTAGGCTGCTTTGTCCAGTATTTTGAGGAGGAAAGGGACAGTGGTGATAGGTCGATAGTTGTTGGGGGATGTGGGGTCGAGAGTAGGTTTTTTTTTTTAGGAGAGGGCGGACCCAGGCTTCTTTAAGGGAGGCAGGGACTTTCCCAGTAGCAAAGGAGGCGTTTACAAAGGCTGTAAGGAAAGGAGCTAGCGCTCCGGCGCAGTCTTTGATAATGGTGGCTGGGCATGCATCACCTTTGCAATTGGAGGGTTTGATGTTCCTCATTATGTTGGTGATGTCTTTTTCTAGAACAGGTTTGAATGAGAAAGGTTGGGGGGGGTCCGGGGCTGGTGGTGGGACAGGGGTGTGTGTGTTGGCTAGGGCTTGCTTTGTGGTTAGTATTTTGTTTTGGAGCAGGCTTAATTTATTTTTCGCTGAGTGAGGAACTTCTTGAGTGGGGATCTCATAAGGTGTACTCTCGCGACCCGTATGTCAGTGCTATTAAGGTTAGCAATGGTTGTTTTATTTTATTCTTGTGTCGCAAGGGTGTAGGTCAACACGGAGACATAGAGTCCCTCAGCTCCGTTTGTAAAGTAAGCAGTAGTTTGTTTGTGCCTACACCTCTTTGCGCCAAATTTCTGATCTGAATGAATCAAAGTACGTAGTCAAGTTTCTTCAAGCATATTTTCTTAATTTATTTGATATATATTCTGCCCATATGGATGACACGTGTTTCGGCGTTTCTTTGACGCCTTTTTCAAATCCGGGCTGTATGCAAACCTAACATGTAATAAAACAAAACACAAAATATAACATATGAAATAGCATTTTAGCATATTTTGTAACACATTTAGTAGTTAAAATAGTGACTTAGGCTGTGTAGTATATCCTTTGAGCATTCTCAAATTACATGAACACCTTAAAGTACAGCACCTCTTAGTTACCTCAAATGGTTGAAAATAAATCCATTACAGTGACTATGTTAGTTTTTAAAATTAAATATGTGCAATCCGAAAAAGAAGTAAGTATGGGATGACATGGATCTAACAATTTTTGGCTGTCAGAAAAGCATGTAAATGTGTTTTCTTACCCTTATTGAATGTAATACAAATCTCCCTTTCTTTATTTCCGGGAATTAATTTTTAAGTCGAAGTATATCACGGTAGTTCCAGGGTTAAATCCCACCTAAAACAAATTTGATTATTCTATTATGCTAACATTAGCCTTTTAACCTTCTATCGGATGGATTCTTTGTGCATGATTCCCTTGCATATATTTAGACATATTTTAAACTCTGGTAAGCATGACTAGTAACATCTTTCTCATTGAATTTATATAAAAAGTGTTGTTCATATTTGCAATCCTCCAATTGCATTACATATCCTTGGTCTCATGCATTCTGTTATTCTAGCGGTCACTAGGAATTACTTTTTCAGTTACAACGACTGGTAATCGATTTGCTCCCCATTTGTGTTTACCAAAACACCCTGTCGCGTGAGTTTGAAATCCCAACAAAAATATATTTTATTTATGCCACTCGGCATCAAGCATGCTGATTTCTACATGGAGCATGCTTGTAGCGGTGGTCTTTCCACCCCTTAAAAGCGCTTACCTACAAAATTCACCTGCTCATGCCTCAAGCGTCGGGGATCCCGTTTTGATTCTGACAAATCCTTGTTCATAAAGAGTTACAGATTGCTAGTCCCTCTTTCCTTTTGTTCATTTGCAAAATTCGGCGGCCATACTTTGGGCTGAGTTTTAGTACGCAAGTCCTTTTTGGTGTTTAAAATGGTCTGTTGCATTTGTGTTTAGTGTAACATTGGTTTGGATTTAAACTTCCGTATTTAACTTGCGCGGCTGATCTGTTACTTATTATTATGTCCAAATTATACAAAAATTAAAGTTGGAGGTAGTCACTATTGTGCAAGGATTTCTCTGCCTTCCTGATAGGAAGGCAGTCTTTGGCAATAATTGCTACACCTCCACCTTTGGAGAGACGATCTTGTCTTTTGATGGAGTATCCAGGTGGTAGTCCGAGGGCGAGTGCCGGGCCAGAAACCTCGTGTAGCCATGTTTCTGAGATCATGAGCAGATCGAGGTCATGGGTGGTTAGGAGGTCGTGGATGTCTAAAGCGTGGGCATTGATGGACCTAGCGTTAATCAAGGCACATTTTAGATGTGGTTCGGTAATGGCTGGGGAGGGGGTGGACACAAGTGGTAACTCATTTGGCACAGTAGCATTCAAAATGGTGGTAGATGAATTGCAAACCAGAGGCTTTACACTGGGGGGCTCATTTTCAGTGGTGGTGGACACAGGTGGTAACACATTTTGTGTGGGTGTGGTAAAGTACTTCATTATCTGCTATATTGTCAGTATTCATAGAAGCTGTAGGCTTTTTGCGGAAGAGTCTAGCCGTGGTCACATGTGGCGGGGGCGGCAAGGTGCGTGAGCATAGCCGGGCATTGCGGGTGTTCGTGGGGAGGGGATAGGACTTGAAGGTGGCCTGCAGCGTGCGGTTGCGCAATCTGAGGTATCTAGTATGAGGGCATGGGTATGCGCGAGTTGACTTGTAGTTCTGACTCTTACTTCCGAGATGCGGCCTGGATTCCCGTCAGGCGGCAGACAAGCAGCAAAGAGCTGATAAGAGCATGGGAGGACTTTCCTCACGGCCTTCCCGGCTCGGCTTCGCCTCTCGGCCCTCTCCCCCTCCATTTAAAGCAGGAGGGGAGGGGCAGGCAGAGGAAGGCAACAAATGGGAGTTCGGGCCCGCGGCGGTGATTGCAGCTGGCTTCTTTGTTGTGTTGGCGTCCATGGCAAGCATCGATGCCATTTCAGGAGGTTGCAGGGCTGTGGAACACGCGGCGAATGGAGAAGAGTGTATGAAACACTCTGATGATCCAAATGCGATCGGATCAGCTCCCAGCTGATCCATGTGTCGGTGAGCTCGCAGCAGAGCTGATAAGAGCATGGGAGGCCTTTCCCCACGGCCTTTCATGCCAGGAAGTGTCTGTTGCTAGAGAAATGTGGGTTGTGTGGCTATGCATTAATGATTGGACAGCCCTTACCTGTTGGAATGGTGCAGATCCTTGCCATTGGTGGCCTTGGATGATCCCCAGTCTGCATTTTATGTAAGGAGCAGAGTTTTGCCGCAATTTTGGAGGTAGCTCACTGGAACAAAGACAATAAGCCCACACTGAAAGACTGCTAAGGAAAATCAGCAATGCTCAAGACAAATACCAGTGAAGCCCTACTGCGGTTCCCGCAACCAGAACTGGTCCTGCATCCTGTCCGAGAAGCCTGCCTTCAGTGGCCGTCAGGATCACCCTGTGGGCTGCGTCTCCATTGCCAAGGCCTCTCTCCTGCTGCTAGGGTTGCCGTACCAAGTTGCAGATTGGGATTCAGCAGATACTCGACTTGTGGTTAAAGAATATTGCTGCTTCTCTCCACTGCAAAGAAGGACCTTTGTGGAGCCCGTTTCCTGCCACCACTACGTTTCTGGCATGATGACCCCCTGGCCACGATTTCTTAGCCACACACTTCTTCCTTGCTGAGTCCAGGATTTCCACCCATGTCGCGGGAGCAGTTGTGGCTGCTTCCCTGCGATTTCTGGTTGATCTAACTCGAAGTCTTATAGAGACATTCCAGAACCAGTGATCAGAACCGGCACAATGCTGGATCCAATCCTGTCAGCATCTTCAGCCAGTCCACCTGCGACTCTTGCACCTCCACCAATTGGAACCAATGCAAAACATGTCCCCAGGGGTGGTCACCTAGAAAATCTGAGTAAGGGGCATGACTGATTAGATGGATTTCTAGAATCTGGCATGGTGGACAGATGAGGACACCCTAGTTCTAGTAAACAAGGGAACGAGAGGTTAGCCAAACACAATCAAGGGAATTGTGGAGAGTGCTCAAGACTTACTCTCAGGAGTGTGCGAATGGGGTCAGGGGCCCACAATGAGTCCACACAATAAAAAACACAATATCTCAGTTAAGACAGGGAAGTACAAAACAACGATATTTATTACTAGCAGGTGTACCCGTGTTTCACACAGTAATTCCTTCTTCAGTCCTAAATTGAAGTTTGTTCCATGAACAAATATGGATAACAATGTTGTGTGGTTGTTTGCATTACACGAATAACAGCACATGGAGGTGACCATGCGTTGTTCCTTATGGTGAGTTTGATTTGTCCCGGCAGGCCCTTCTGACTACTACTGTGTTTTAGAATTGTATTGTATGGAGAGTTATGGGGAGTTACATTTGTACCAGATAGCCCCCTTTGCCTACTGCCATCATTAGTATACTATTATCCCTGAACCAATGCTTCTTTGTAGACCATATTGCTAGCATTTCCTGTAGGAGTTAATGTGAACAAAATGTTTCTAACTCTGGCGCAAGCCACATGAATCGGACCATGAGAAAAGCATGAACTCCGTACATC
This sequence comes from Ambystoma mexicanum, assembly GCF_040938575.1. NCBI lineage: Eukaryota > Metazoa > Chordata > Amphibia > Caudata > Ambystomatidae > Ambystoma > Ambystoma mexicanum. The sequence continues at coordinate 1,174,383,186 of NC_090932.1, read as the reverse complement.
GATCCAGCTACTTTGAGTTGGAGCATTGAGATTGTGCAGCAACATTATTTGTGTCCCCAGCTACAGCCGAGGCAGCAGCGACCTCAACATATATGCCGTATGTTTAGGGCTGAAGCATGTATAGTGCCGTACCCATACGTGTACGGCTGAAGAATGTAAGCTTTGGATTGCTGAGCTGGCATACATTCATAAACTTCAGTGGGAAATTAAGTTTCTGTAATTATCATGAGAGATTCTTCACGATGTGACGGACAATGTCATTGGGGACACTATTGAAGAGACAGGCACCGTTTCAGGTCACCCACATTACTACAAAAGCACAGCTTTGTGCCACCCGCATGACTTCAAAAGTGAGTGCCGGTAATGTCAGCTAGAATGCTGATAGTGTGGAAGGTTTAGGAACAATGAACTGCTGAAGTTTACATGGGACTACGGCAGAACTACAGCTCTAAGAGCCATATGGCAGGGGTAAGCATTGTAGATCGCAAGAATAAATAAAAAAAATAAATGAAAAAGTATATCTTATACTCTGTACATTGTCTACACTATGCAACCTACCCACATGCCACATTTTTGGTTTGTAGCATGTTGGGAAGTAAGCTGAACATTTCAAACCGACACCCACACATTTTCCCTTTTAAATATAGAGATAGGTCCAAAAACACAAGCAGATAGTAATATCACACAATACTCAATTATCAAGCACATCAGGCTTGCATGAATGTATACAATAACTTAGACAACTAAAAGAAGGTAAGTAGTGATGCAGTAGAAATAAACCAGATCATAAGAATGATGCCCTAACTTTAGAAGTCCCATCCCTATGATGTATGGGGCCTTGTGCCCAAATGTCACAAACCTTTCTAGAAAAGGTGACTGATGTAGGAAGAGTTCTTGTGGTGGAGAAAATGTTCCAGAAGATATTCAACAAGTTATATGTATGTACAATTATATTCCTATCTTTTAAATACAAGCATTTAGATCCGATGATCAAAAAGCGATGGAATGGAATAGCCAAAGTTAATTTTAAGGAGAACAAGGGGAGGTGAATTCCTTTCAATTACTTACCCTCCATGACTATGATTTTCCCAGATTACTTGGTGGGTCGATGGGACAGGGACGGGGGGCACTTTTGGCAGAGGTAGGTTTCACCATTGTGGGTCCCAGTGAGAGGTGCCTTGGAGCTGCGGGTGCAAGGATTCTTCCGGTTGGGTTAGGGAGCAAAGTGCAACCCTTTAAGAAGAAGAATGCAGAAGGCATTGATGCAAACATTTTCAGGACACTTCACCAAACGGGATGGGAAGATGAGTTCCAGCGGCGGCTGCTGCACACGGGCGACCGCAGGCGTCTTTCCAGTCATGGTTGAAGAAGACCTTCGAGAGCAGGATTCCTTCATGCTGGGACACCGGAATTCGGCAAGAAAGAGACCTATACCACAAGCTGATGATCACTGAAGTGCTGGCGACGAACGCTAAACAGGGACATCTCCGACGGCTCTGGACGACTGGATCCTCTGAAATGCGCTGCCGCTGGCTGGTCCCACCAGTCCAAGGGTTGACGCACCACTCAGGGCCTTCGCAGATCAGGTAGTCCCGCAGGCCAAATGCAGGAAGGGATGCCAGGCCTCTTCGGGATCTTCAGTTTGCTGCTCTTTTACACAGGAAACATGGCTCCAATGCCCGATTTGAAGAAATAACTGCACGAGTCCACCTTCTGATCATAAATCGTGGTTGGGAGCCCACTAGTGGTAAGGATATGCAACATTCAAACAGCCAGCAGTGATCCATTTAGGGACCAATACAGGGTTGACTGATGCCACACACCCAGACTATCTGGCACCACAAATGTGGAACAGGGCCAGACGGGACTTGGACGGACACACAAACACACGCACACAACCTTATATGGGATTTCCTGGCAAGGCAGGAAAAAGGCCAAACAACAATATGGTGACAGAACTAGTGAGAAACTCATGGCACTACCATTTTGGAACCGTAGAAACGTTTAGTAGTAACACACCGTAAAAGCTAATATGCACACTAAAAAACTGCAAAAATGGTAAAAGGGTAATTGCTGCCACAAACTTATCAAGGGGCACAATAAAAGTCATCAAAGACTAGGGTGATACAAAGGTATTCCCAATGCACAGCATTGTAAGATGTGTGCCCGGTCAAAAAGTTACCATAAAGGTAAAAAGACTAAGGGGAAACAGTTTCCTGGTTCTAAAAGTCGAAAGGACTGATCAGTTTCTCAATAACAAAATGAGCAAGCGGCCAGGGGATTGAAGCTGAAGGCCTTGTTGTTAAAAAGGTATGCAAGTTCTCCAATATCCCTGTATCATAGATCCCCTAATCACCTTAACCCAAAGCAGGCCCACCACTTAAGGAACAAGTGCACGTTTGTACGTTAAGCAAGTTAATTGCACAATCGTCCAGGGAGGGGCTAGATGAAGCTAAAGTGTCAAACTAACCCAAGTCTCGCTGAACCACATAAACTGACACATTATACACATGTTTGCAACAGTTAAAACACTCCTATATATTTTATTACAATCCACCTCCCACATGTTCCCACATGTGAGTTGGCAAAACCTATACAAAGAAATTCCATCTTTCTCCAATTCTTCCATGATCACTGGCCACTTGTTATCTTTACTTCCATCTCCACATCGTATTCATAGCACACCCCTTCTTGGGATTCGTCCTTGGTAGGTCATGACATCATCTCACAGTTAAGCATTTGTTGTACAAGCATAATTAATTACAACAACTGGCCTCAGCACTTTAACCTTAATTGTAAATGCACATAGTTTGCATGGACACTCTGACAACATGAGGAAAGCAGAAAAAAACATGTTCCCTTTGAACTGGCGATAACCATCTCATCCACCTTAACTTTTACTGCCATCTCTGAACATACTAATCTAGACGGTTACCATTTTAACATGCACGGCACATCTGAGAATACAATGGAAACTCCTGGGTATCGATCACTTCAGTCTCGAGCGTTACTTAAGGAAGCCTTAACTACAAGAGAAGCAATTAAATATCTTAGAGCTATGGAGGATGTATGAAAAAGGCGGGAGGGCCAACAGTGCTAAAATTGCAGAGGAGGGGCCGGAAAAGGAGGGTGCAGGAATTCCTTCCTCACCGCCCCCATATGGGTATTATCCTTTATTGCCCGCAGAAAGGCATGCAGACCCTTAGTTCGAGCCTCTGTTTGCCCCAGCGGCCATTCCAGTGGTTTCAAGACGGACACAGGTAATTTTGTGCTTCCTAGGACATGGATAGCGAGGAAAGTGGAAGGGTAACTCCTTCAATGGTTAGGGCTGCAGAAAGGTTGAGATGAAGAGCGGAAAGGGAACTCCCCCAACTTCTAGGTTAGCAGACAGATTAAGGGTGGAAGTACGAGTGAGAGAGTGAGGCCAGCAGCTGGAAGAGCAGATGGACGATTGAGAATGAGGGAGAAGGAGGCGATTAGGCCTTTTCCTGTTAGGATACAGAATAGGGTGCGAAGAGTGGTAGAGACACATGGGTGGGAAAAAATTAAAGAAGCGCTGAGGCGAGCGGAAGAAGAGGTAGTGCTGTCAGGGCGGCAAAGAAATGAAGAGCGGGAAGAAGGAGGCAGACAGGAAAGGGGTGTAGAATGAAGGTGGAGGCATGGGCAAGTTCTTGTTAGGTTGGATAAATCAGTTACGAAGGAGGTCAATGTGGACATGCAGAACAGAAGTACTGCCACAGGTACAGGGTTTGCGCAGGGAGGGCGGGAGCCGGCACTCTACGGTAATGCAGAGTATGCTTCCTTGCCTGTAGAAGCATCAGGAGATGGGATACCGCGAGTAGAAAATGAAGAGCAATGGGAATTGGATGTTGCACAGGGAAAGCCGGGTGTAATCTCCCTATCTCCCGGTCCAGGAGCAGCAGCAGCAGCAAATCCACCATGGAGTCTTAGGCAGTGCCAGGGTAATTGCATGGCCATAGCAAGTTGCAGGGGAGAATGGAGGAATCTCCAGTAAGAGCAGGTGTAACTCCGTTTAGTTTCTGTTACTCCAGAAGAGTCAGGGAAGGGCTTATTATGTCCCGTGGACACACATGGACAAGAATAACTTGATGAAGGCACTCCCTTTGCTCACTGCCGGAGCAGGGAAGTGGATTTATGCATTGGAGAAACATACCGCCGGTGTCATGTTGGCCATAGGGGATAAGAAAAGCCTATTCATGGCTCCAATGGTAGAGCAATCAGGCGAGCTTTGGATGAGAGCAGGGTATCCGTGAGTTATGTTAGATACAAATACCCATGCTGGAGCAGCTTTACAGGCACAGGTATGGGGGGCCCTGCGGATTATGTAGCCAGATACGCTGTATATACATTCTATTTAAACAAAAACGATGAAATTGGATGATGATCTTGCCGCACACATCCAGTTAACTCAGGAGATGTGGAGGGCAGGCGTGTGGTGATTTTTTACCACATGTTAAAGAACAGACTAAGTTCAGCATGATTTAGATAAGGTGGTAGGGATGGAGGCCAAGGCTTGGCCAGAAATTCAAGCACATATTGTGCCTTTTTGTAAAAGGAGGCAAGAAAAAGAAAGAGTATAGATGGAACAGGAACAAAAGGCAGAGGCCAAGTTTATTCAGAATAAATGGGTGAAGATTTGTTTGGAAGGGGCAGTAATTACTAAATCCATGGGGGACAGCAGGGGCAATTGGGACAACAGGGACATGGTGAAATGGGTATGCCCCCGGTCCAGGAAGAGGTTTCCGAGGGCTAGGGGAGGATTTCCACAAGCAAGTGGGACATTTAGTGGGTTTGGAGGAATGGGGCTGCGGTTTAATGGGTCAGTGGGAAATAAGGAGGGTTCCATGGGATTCAGTGTTCGTCGTGCGAGAGGTTGGGACACGTGTCACGTGATTGTCGAGACAGGTCACAGTATTTTAACATGGGAGCTCAGCAGGTGCAATCCCTGACCCTGCCATATACCCCAGGCTCTGTTCAATTGCAGCAGGGACAGGTTGAACAGAACCGAGCGACTGAGGCTGCACAGACATATGGGATCCCAACAACCATACCAGCACAGGCAAAGACATAGGAGAAAAATCATTGACCCCAAGGAACGATTACGCACTACGCTGGAACAAGTGTTTTTGGAGGGAGTCCTTTTTCACTGCCCAGTGCTAATATGTACCAGGAATAGTGCAGTCCACAGGGGTCTCTGATGTGTCCAGTCCTGTTCGTTACCACCGATCCGGAAGAGGTGAACAAAAGTTCTCATTCATGGTCAATAAAGGGGCTACAAAATGTTGCATTAAGAAAGGTGAGTTCCCCAGGTCAGGCAAAACGATTGACACACAGGGACTCTCTGGGGCTATACTGTTGGTACCCTATACTGAAGATCTATGTATCAAGATAGGTAAACAAAATGTATCTGCTCCTTTGTCGTATTTTACAGATTCCCCAGTGGATCTTTTGGGCAGAGAGATCTTGAGTAATTTGCGAATGTCGATTGCTTTCATGGAGGAAGGTGTAGAATGCTCAACTTTAGGTTTGTATCCTGTAAGAGAGCCAGCGCTTCTGCATGCATACTGTAGCGACAGAGTGATTAACGTGGGTGCTTGTATGTTCAACTTTGTTTCTTTATAGGCTAATGGTTTTGTTGGGTTGGGTCATAAGGGAAACAGAAATCAGACATGGTGGGTATCGATTGAATTCTTGTTTCAGCCTGTTGTGCCACAGGACGTAACACCAGGCACCATTGTTATGATTCTCTTAGAGGCAGTAGTGATCAAGGAGGACAGGGTGGTTCTCTTAGGCACAGATGAGGAAGGCAGAGAATGGCACACAGTGCCGTGCATCCATCCAACCTTATCGCCAAGGGACGTGTCCGGCAAGTAATTGTTCGAAGACACCAAAGACAAAGGCGAGATGGTTTCTGAGATTGGTGTGCCTTGCCAGATAGTGATCGAGCAAAGGGAAGTACAAAAGACCATGTTCATCATTAGAAATACTTCACCACACTGGAAGGAGGATTTGGAAATGGTGCCGGGCCATTTATGGACCAGCAATCCTCATGATGTGGGGTTGCTGAAGAGTGTTGGAGCAGTATGAATAACATTGAAACCTTTGTGATATTACCACGGGTTAAGCAGTATCCCATGTCTTGAGAGGCGGACAAAGGGATTTACAAGACCATTATGGCATTGTCAAAGCAAGGCATCATACAACCTTATGTGTCCCCATGCAACACATCCATCTACCCTTTGAAGAAAGTGAAGGAGTTGAGGATGGTCCAGGATTTGGGCCCCTTCAATAATATTGTTGAGGCAGAATTTCCAGTGGTACAATATCCTGCTACCATTCTCTGTAATATTCCTATTGGATCAAGCTACTTCATGCTGATTGACTGAAAAAATTAAGTTATCTCGTTCCCCTTACACCCAGATTCTCAGTACCTCACAGCATTTGTGTCATATGGTCAGAGATTCAAGCACACGAGGTTGCCGCAGGGGAACTGTGAATGTCCGAGTGTCTTTAAAAGGGTGGTTCAAATGGATTTGGGGAATTTACATGTGTCCAGTACAGTAATCCAATGCGTAGACTTTTTGTTAGTCTGTAGCACTTCGGGGGAGCAGTGTCAAGGAGATTCAATAACGCTCCTCACCCTGCTTGTGGAGAAAGGGTACAAAGTGGACTAAGAAAAATTGCAGTACTGCCAGACAGAGGTAGTATATGTGGGGCAAGTGATATCGCCTGCAGGAAGGAAGGAAGGTAATGCCAGAGAGAGTCACAGCAGTTCAGAATACTCCTCACAGTAAAACAAAAGCAGCAGTTTTTGGGGCTCTGTAACTATTGTAGATCGTGGATCTCCGACCACTCAAGTTACGTGAGGCTTTTAATGCAGGGACTTAAAGAAAAAGCAAAAGCTGAAGGGTTCAATAGACTGGTCTGAGAAAATGGTGACTTGTTTTGAGAAATCAAAGCTGCCATCAGCAATGTGCCGGACTTGCATACCCCGAATTACAAGAAACATTTTATTTGTTTTCTCATTTGATGCGTTCCTGACCTAGCAGACATCGTTAGGCTACAAACCTTTAACATACTATAGCAGACTCGTAGACCCAGTGATGCAGAGACAGTTCCCTTGTGAGCAAGCTTTAGCGGCAGCAGCTTTTGAATTCAAAAGTCTTTGACCATTACCATGGCTTGCCCGGTGACACTGTATGTGGAACTTGCAGTCTTCATGATCTTAGAAAAATCCAAGTCGACTTTGACGATCTTACATGTCTCGGGGGTACACAGTAATTCTATCAAATGCATTGATGCATCCCATGCAGTGTCACCTAGTCAATCCTGTGACATTGTAAACGAGCCAGTGAAACCTGATGGAATTGTTCATGACTGTGCAACCCATGAGGGAGAAGAGGAAGAGACGACGCATGTTAAAGAGGATGCATTGGAGGGAAGTGAAATACCTTTTGTCGATGGGTCTTCAACAATTAATCAGGACACTGCTGAAAGACATACAGGTGCAGCCGTTGTGGGCCCTGTGGATGGGGAATGCTGGGTCAGACTGAAGAGACGTTGGCCTTCGCATTACTCCATGCAAGCAGCAGAACTCGTGGCACTTAAAGAGGCACTAGAGATTAGTAAGGGGAAGACGGTCACAATTTATTCTGACTGCATACTTAATCTCCAGGACCCCTGTTCAGCATGCTGTGCTGCTATCCAGACTAAATCAAAGCGTTAACCCTGTCCGCAGAGTTAGGCATAGTTGAATCCGCTGCGCACACTAAACCAATAGCCCTCGGGAATGATGACGCAGACAAGGCAGCGAACGAAGCGGCATACTTACCATTTAATGATTCCCATCAAATGGAAATCTTCTCCCAGCAGGTACAGTTGCCAGCCCCATACACAGCAGTCCGGGGGGTCCAAATCATAGAGATGCAAGGAAAAGCCCCTATAGAAGAACAGGAGCTCTGGAAAAAGGGGGTGTATTCACTCACCCATGGATTTACTGTGTTGACGGGAAAGGCAGTAATGCCCCTAGAGCTTCTCCTTTTGGCTCTAGAGCAACTACATTACCCACTGCACACTTGACAACAAATTGCAGCAGAGCTGCAGGAGGAATTGTTCATACTGAACCTCCAGGAACAGGTAAGTTGATTCAAAGGAAGTTGTGTAGTTTTTAAATAATGTCATCCTTGAAACACAGGGGAGTCTTGCCTCGGGCTCTGGACCATTTCTAGAGCACTACATAGATTTCAAAACATGCTCGCAAGATGTAACAACTATCGTTATCTCATTGTAATTGTTTGTCCATTCTCCCGGTGGCTTGAGGTTGATCCCTGCGTACATCCTGATGCTAAGTCTGCAGCAACATTTCTGGTAAGAGGTATTTCGACAGTGGGGAATTTGTGAGGTCTTGAAATCAGACAATGGAACCCACTTTTTGAATGTCTTGTTTGCAAAAATTACTTTACTTTTGGGAATCAAGCACAGGTTGTGCTCGGTATACCACCTGCAGGCCAACGAGATTGTGGAAAGGTCAAACGGCTCCTTAAGGCCTGGTTGGCCAAAATATGCAATTATTTAAGAAAGTCATTGTATTACTGATTTCCCCAGCACTGTTTTATTTGAGAAATCAGCTAGGAAAAGAGCATCACCTCAGCCCTCACAAGGTCGTGGCGGTGCATAGGCTACCCACAGCACTCTCACCTGCACATACAGAATCAGAAGCACACAACACCGCAGAGGTCCTAGGTGAGGGGTTTAGGGAGCACCTTAGGGCTTTAACCAAAAGTGTCAAGATTATATCTTTACATGCTGTGTCTTCGTACCAACAGTCTACAGGAGAAAGCGGCAAGGAAACCGACGATCAGCACAAGAAAAAACAGCTCCCGGGAGACCAGGTTTACGTCCAGACCGTCGTACGCCATTGAAATGAACAGCGTCTCCATGGCTGCACGGGGTTGTCTATGCAACTCCGACTGCTGTGAAGGTGGAGGGAAACAAAAGCTGGATCCACGTCAGTGATACACAAAGGGATACCGGTACCCCTCCACCACAACAGGCTCAAAATTAAGTATGTCCTAAGGATTCGCAGTTCATGCCAGTGGAAAATGGGGGTGCAAACAGAAATCTGGGACTTCAATCATTTGGATTAGAAAAGGAAAAAAATATTTGAATTCATAATGTATGTTAGGATATGTTTTTTGTGGTTAATTTTTTATCATGTTCAAAGATGGAAACAAGTGTAAATGGAAAAGATTTAATTGTATCTAGTGTTACAGAATTTCAGGATGTATTGGTAAGATTAAGAAGAAACATTGATATTGATTTCTTGAACAATGGGGATGATTAAATAGATCCAACAATAGATGCACAGGGTTTCGCAGCAGACAATGTATTTGTTACGCTCACCTGGTCTCTGCGGAAGCATTGGGGCATGGTTACAGCCCTCCCAGAAATTAGATCTCCCCCTTCAGGTCTCTCCCCCTGCGGATAAGCTGTGAGCAGCGACAATTGGGGACACTGCTCCTGCATGGATATAAGAAAACGTCAGTGCGCTGATTGATGACTATTGTACCTCTCTAACCCTTCTACCCAAGGTGTGATTTCTGTGGGCATGTACCGGCCCATAAGGCTCACCTGGTAAGTATGGATGATGAGCTCTCCATCCTGCTACTTCTTGCAGCAGCACTTGTTGATGGGATCTAATTCCTTTACTGATCCCTGGTAATTAATAGTCCAGTCCTGCTGTGACTATGCTTCTCCTGGTTGGTGGTGTCTATCAATGTCTCTTGCCTTTTCCCCCTTCTGTTTTCTGTCTTGATATGATTGCTCTCGATGCTGTTGTTAATTCCTGAATAACGTTTTCTCTTCTGTTTTCTTCCCAATAGCTGGAAATGCGGCCCAACGCAGCTGTGGAGGCGCGGAACGCAGCCGGGAGCAGGATTACTGAAACCACAATGTCCAACAACAGGTGAGTGATGGTTTAAGGGAAAGCACGAGGTTTGGTAGTAGCGCGACCTTAGACGTAATGTCTGTTTAGTGTCTAACCTTGCCTTTCGTTTTATTTTGCAGGTGCTGTGGTCGCGGGTGAAGCGTGTCATACTGCGGTGTCCAGATGACGATTTCAGTGTCCCGGAAGATCTGGAGGTGAGCCATGGTGCCAAGATGAAGACGCGCACAGGTGAGGGCTGGATCCCGCAGGTGGTAAGTATAGAGGCAGGAGACAAGATTTCCAAAGGTAAGTTGAATCCCAGGCGGCGATGAGCATTACGCTGCATGGAAGTCTGCTTTAGGGATCAGAGCTGCTTTTATAGCTGTGATCATGAGCACGCTTGGCTTGCCTGCTACTCCTAGTGTGTCAGCACGTGCCAGGCAATACAATAGCAGTAGCCCCACCAAAGAATACACGTGGGGCAGCTTTAAAGATGAAAGTTCCATATTAAATACACTATACACCCAAAATGAAAGTGCCATGTCCATAATAAAAGTATTTCTCACCCAAATGAATGTCTTGTTTATTCTTCTTTATGAGCCTGGTGCCAAAGGCGCCAGGACTGTGTCCATCCGGGCCCCCTGTGTGTGTGACCCTGTAAGGTCTGCGTTCTTGGCCCGATGACCACGATAGTATTGTACAGATATATGAGGAAGGTTGGGAGAGAGAGAGATCAGTAAGATATTGCTACATTTGCTCCCTCATTCCCACGCTTCTCGTGTCCCTAGACTGTTTATCCCAAGCAAAGTAGAGATAGCAGACACACTATGCCTGGTGCACCTAGCATTGTTCTGGGCCCAATGGCAATTTAAAAGGCAATTAGTTGCAGCATCCAATTTGCCTAGCAATGAAGAATATTCAGTTGCAGATCGTAAAGAGCAGAAGAATAGTCGGTGTATGCAAAGAGCCCAATTGAGTTTAGAAATGGCTATTTACCAGAAATCGATGGGAGCAAGGGGTGAAGAGTTGCAGAGCTGGAGGAATGAGGGGGTTCTCACAAGGGGAGGTATGAGTAAATCAAGAATGTGGAAATGTGAAGCAAGGTTATCTGCAGCATCAGGCGTGGCTTTGTGAGCCAGAAAAACTGGTTAAGATACAGACACCCATTTTTCTCTGCGTTTTAAAAGCAATGGCATGCTGCCCGTTGGCACAAATGGGAACTGCAGCCAGACTCTTCGTATCGCTAATCTGGCTGGCGGCACAGCTGTCCTTTTGGATGTTTTTTGGACATGTGGATCTTATGCATATAGGCAGTTGCCTCCAGCCTGGTGAAGTGTGTACAGTTCCATTACACTCTACCTGCCAATCCTTATCCCTGAAAAACCCCTGGCCTGCCCAGTGCCAACATTCACATATGTGCCCCCTTTGCTCCTGTTCCCCTTGCGTCCCCTTCATCATTACATATGGACAAGTAAATACATTTATTCGACGACGGAAAGCAGGAACTATCGCAACGTCCAAGTGTTCCAACTACCTTTCGGCAGCATCACCAAAAGCCTTAATGGACATTCCTAAGCAGTACTGACTGTTTAATCTTCTCCTCTCTTTTGTCATCCAATCCGTTGAAAATGCCAAGTGGCTCCAGGTGACCAGATATGAACTTTTACTGTTTATCAATTCATATGAATCAAAGTTCAGTGTCATCAAAGAAGGGCTACGGGCCATGACGCTCATGACTTCACCGAATTGCTACATCCTTGACAGATATGGCGGGAGGGTTTTGTCACAAAATTGGAGTATGTGCTGCACATTTGTGCCTCCCAATGACTCAGAGAATGGGACCCTGGCGCAAACTATCGCTGCCTTGTATAAGCTCAGAGTGATCATGGAAAATGAAGCAGGAATTACAAATAATTCTTGGTTAGATTTGCTTTTATCTTGGGTGCCACCTTGGATGAGCCTTGCTGTAAAAATTCTACCACCTATTTTAGTCTATTTTCTTATTTTTTGCTATTGTCAAAAGCTCTTATGATGTTCTGTCCAGGTACCGAAAGCAGCTGCCATGATCACTGTGACCCTGTCCAAAAGCTAGAATCACTACCACTTCATCTCACATGGGTATTTGGACTGAAGCGATTTTATATCCTCCACCAAGTTGGGATGACGGTGTGGAGCAATGGGTCGATTGTGGAAATGGTGGGGGGGGGGGGACAATCTGGGTTTGATCAGCGGAGGAGTATGCCCATATTGGGACTGGTATGAAAGACGACTGTAAGGTTCTTCCCTAAGAAGAGGATAATGATTTGTTAGTTAAAGTATTAACTAAAGGGGGGAATGTTGGGGTGGTCAGGAAAGGTCCCCATGATGAAGATGGGTTCACGTTGCACGTGCCATTTATGAGACGGGGTGCAGCGAACTGGGTGCAATGTTGCAATTTCATATGTATCCAGTGTAGGCAAATATGAATGGGCTATGTTACTTAAGTGTTACTTTTTGTTTGAATTGATGGTACCTATTTAGATTTGCACACGCATAGAAAGACAATGCTAAAAACGCCAAAGGAAATATAAACACGATTTACACATGTGTACCACAGAGTGCCCAGAAGCAGGCAACAAAGATCTTTATAACGCGGATGCGAGGAAGTGGGGGCCTGTCCTGAAAAACCCACTGTAAAGGAGAGATATTTATTAAACATGCATGCACACTGAGGAACATACAAAGGGAATATATAAATCTGTATATAGTGAGTTTTTATTAATTCTTTTAGACTTTGCAGCCAGCAGTTTGTGCAGTGAATTTTAGGCTGGAAAATTATTAACCAAGCAGATGGTTAGCCTTGAACAGGACACAATGTGTATGGTTTGGTAATTCTGCAGGAGTCAGATGTAATCTCTTTAAGTGCATTGAAGTTTTGCAGAGGGACCCAGCCATTTGTTTTGACCAGCAGAAAATATGGGGTGAACTAACGCTCGAGGTTGAAGTGATTGATACCCAGGGGTTTCAATTGTATTCTCAGACGTGCGGTGTGTATTGAAATGGTACTCATTTAGATAGATTAAAATGTTCGGGGACGCTGCTTTCCTTGTGGTGTTGGGGTATCCATGCAAACCATGTGCAGGCTCAGGCCAGTTGTTACCTGTAATGGATTATGTTTTTATAACAAATGCTTAACTGTGAGTTGATGTCACAACCTACCACGGATGAATCCCAAGTAGGGGTGTGCTATGAATAAAATCTGAATATAGAAGTTAAGATAATAAATGGCAAATGAGAATGGAAAAATTGGAGAAAGATGGGATTTCTTTGTATCGGTTTTGGCCAATCACAGCCATACTTGTTTTTCGTCCCTTAAATTACATATAGGGTATGGGGTTCCCAACAGTATTTTGCTACTGGTCTCCACTCCAGATTTGCTTTTCCTCCCTTAGGGTCCAGGTCGTGGATGTCCCAAATGTATTATGCTATTGTTTTTCATAGCCATACTTGCTTTTCCTCTCTTAAGGTCCAGGGTGTGGGTTTCCCAACTGTATTTTGCTCTCATCAACAAGGGGGGACATATCACCACCACATTGAATGTATCTCAGACACGCCTTTATGATAAGCTCCGAAAGATCCTTTCCAACCAGGTGTCAGTCTCTCTTCAATGGAACATCAAGCACTCCCCCACAACAAAACATAACCGCAACCCACACGGGCATTGTCAACCCACCTGCATACCTCTACACACACCCAAAACACGCTTCACCTCCTCCAATAGAATACAGTTGAGGCCCACACAAATCACATAATCTGACCCTTCTGACTCTCCCACTCCTGTGACAATTTGTCATGTCATCTATTTTCTCACCTGGTGACTATGGGTTGCTGCTAGGGACCTAGCCACTCCCTAACCACCTTTGTGCTGACTAAAAATGCACAGACACATTTTTAAAATAATTTTGTCACCTCTTATATCTCGGACTACAGTCTTCTGAATGGCGTTCAACCCGACACTATACAAGTGACATATAACATGAAATAACATAACATACTTTTGCTCAGTTTGAGGTGCTCTGCCAAAATGTACCTCATCCGGTGAGCTCTAAGGCTCAGACTCTGCAGGCTCACAGTAAAGGAGCCCACCCTTCCACTAACCCACTCCTGCAGTAGAATGTCAGACTTGAAATTGGTTTCAACAGCATGCAGTTTTCCTCCACAGGTATTCACTTTTTAGGCTGCCTCTGTCACTGTTCTTAATCTGATCGCACACCCTGGTCAGAACTCCCATTAGGCGGTCTGTTTTATTAGATGGCTCTTACTACTGTCCTATATCCATCTTTGTTCCCCATAAAGTGCCATTGTTCCTGTTTGAATCTCATGATGCTCTTCTTTTGTTAATTTACTCGTACACCATGACCCATCCTATTCCTGCTGTTCCCCGGTCCTCTCGACTTCACCCATATATTTCTTCCTTTTTTTAATCTTGATAATCTCATTTATCCTTCTATTACTTCTTCCCTTTCTCCCTCTGTCTTGATTACTGATTGGAGTCCTGGTGGTCTATGTAATAAGACTTCATCTACTCTCTAAATCTACCTAGGTCTTGATCTGCAATGTTTGTGTCTCACTGAGTCCTCTATCAGCCCCTTCATTAACATCTCCTAGTACCATTACTCTCACAACCTCTCAAACTGCTCTTTCTCACTTTCCCTGAAAGTCCAGTACCAGTATAGATGGTGCTTGTTTTTAAATTCCCCATGGATCCCTTCTCCATCCACTCACTCTTTACCAATCTTCACTTCTTTGGGATATAATTTTATTTCTTTTTCCAAACCCCATTGACTTGCCTTTCTAATTGCCTATTGCCTCCTGGTCCGGTCCTGTTTTTGGTGACGACATGGACTCTATTGACACCTCTTCTTTCAGCATCCCTATTTTTTCTATTCGGTGATGTTAATCTTCCAATTCACTTCACTCATGCCACCTACTTCCTGTCTGCCAAATATGGAGTTTTAGGTGCCTCTTCCCCTGTCAACCTCAGTTTCTCCTTGTGTTCCTTCTCAAAACCCTTCTCAACTCTGGTTGACCTGTTCTCGTTAGTCTTCTTGTAACTCTGCAGAAATTGTAATAGCATTCAAATAAATCTCATTCTCCCTCTGATCTTTTTGCACGCTCTCCTCTCCACACTTTGTATGGCCTTCAGATATCTTGTGCTAAGCAACTTCACTATTACTCTCTCATTACTGCTGTTAAACTGTGGCATCATCATCATCATATAAGCCTAATGACCATACTTTCAATTCTTCTCTTTCTTGCTTTTGAATGTTTCTTACTTTGCCTCTAAAACTGAATCTTTGTTCTTCATTCTTCTGTTTCTCCTTCTTCGTCTCCAAATGCTACTCATCTTTTTCTAGCTTAAGCTCTCTTTCTGAAGCGTCAGAGTCTGCTGCTCCAGCATGACAACCCTAGACCTGACCCAATCAGTCCCACACACTTTGGTCATAATCCACAGGTATGTTCTCCTTTTCTTTCGTATTCAACTTCCCTTTTCAACTCCTCCTTCCCTACTGCTATCTTTTAATCTTCCTTTAAGCATGCTCTCATTCTGCCAATTTTTAAGAAACCTTCACTTAGTTAGTCTCCTCTTTCATTAAAAGTACATTCTCTCTTACCTGTTTTTGTAAAGTGGATTAAGATGCTTATTTCTAACTCCGTTTCCACCATTTCCGTCCTGCCCACTGCACTGAAACTGCCCTGCATGTTAAATATTCCTTTACCTCTTTGCGCCGTTGCAAACCGTCCTCCCTTCTTAATCTCCTGGATTTATCTGCAGTGTTTGACATGGCATATTATTCTATTTCCTGTCCTCACAGATGGCTCAAAGGACACGCCCACCTTACAGAGAATGTTCAAGAGTTATTATCGAACTTGTTGGCAGGGCACTAGTGCTGCCCCTCACTCCCTCATCTAGAAATGGTGTTTCCCACCCTAACCCAGGATAGTAAATAGAGACCATTGACACCAACTGTCTATTTGCTAGATTACTGGAGAGCCTAACGGCAATTGCTTTTTTGACCAAGACTCCCTTTGTGACTTTTAAAGCTAGCCATAGAGTATCAATTTTCTTAGTAACTAAAAGTTAAGGGAAATCTGCCTTCCAGACACACTACCCGACTCTCTCTCCTTCCTCTCACACCCTAAAGTTCCTCTGACAGTCTCCTTTACTCTCCCCCTCACTACTCTCCTGCAGCCAATTCCACCCATCACCTCTTCCTCTTCTACGTAAGACTCCATAAGACTCCAACCTATCTCCGTTTGAGGTCTCTCACTTCTACTTGCCCCCATCCTTTGATGTTCTAACTCTCTCCCCCGCACTACTACTCCCTCCTTTGCACCTTCTCCTCAGTCACCCTCCTTTCACTCTCACCTCAACTCTTCCTCATCCAGCTTGTACGTACACTCACCACTCAGTACCACTTGCTGTCAACAACCAATACTCACCTTTTCTTTAATTCGCTTCCACGTTGCCCCCCTCTTGCAGGTCTTTTAGACTGCCACTTGCTCATCCTCTGACCTCACCTGAACAACCCACAATTCCCGGTTTACTTTTGCCACTCTTATCCTCCCACTCGTTCTCCCATTGGATCATTGGCCCTGACAAATCTTGTCCTGTTTTACAAGCCCAAGAGGTGTTACAAACATGGGAAGTTACAAACAGTGGGTTAAGCCCCGCCCCTTTTCACCATGACGGGTGCAACAATGACAGCCCACAGAGCAATAGCCTCCCAGGTAAGTAAGTTTGCTGCGCAAATGCTGCTCGGTGTACAGTCCTTGATGTAGTTTGCCTGCTGCAGTGGCTTGGCTATAGTGTGCTCCAGTACAGAGCGTTTTTAGCGGCATAGGCGCTCCTTTTCTTCATCTGCTGGCACTCTCTCGCTCTGTTGGTTCGGGGCCTCACATAATTTTAGGCAGATCGCGTGGAACGCTGATGGGTTGAATTCTCTGTTTTTCTCTCCCAATTATTGCTGCACTTGTTTTGGTTTTAGAAAGAAAAAGAAAACTTTGCCAGCATCTTTCCCAGGAGGCTTGGAGTGATGCAGGTTGGTACTGTACATGCATAAAACAGGCATTTGGGGAGGGACCAGGAATTGGGGCCCTCTCAACCATCACCAAATAACCCTTTGGGATTGGACTGGCTCTGGCTTCCACTATGGTAGGCCTCCCAAACCAGGCCGAGTGTGTTTCCTATCCCCTTGTGACAAGGTCAGGTTACTGAACTTGTCACACTTAGGATACCTGGCTCTGGGCAAGCATCATATCATGCCTTTTCATACATTAAATTCTTGTAAATACGACACCTTTTATCTTTCAATGCATAGCATTTAAGCACAGTTTGAGAGCAAAGGTCAGTGCAAAGGGCAGGTACTTGATAGAAACCACAACACCTCATTGACCGGGTTGAAAACAGACATTTATTCTCTGAGCTGTGTGTAGAGTCAGAAAGAAGCACAATGCGATTTTTTGTTTGTTTAATCTTTTTATTGTATTTCAAAATCACAAACCAACAGCATGGCAAGCAGAATGACAAACGTTTTTTCCCGGTCCCTTGGCGGGGCCATACATCTAGAAAGAAAAGAAAGTTGTATGAAGAACAGTTCTAAGGAAACACCATATGTGATAAAGCCATGCATTCCCGCCCGTCCCATACAAGGTGGTTGGTAGGGTACCAGTGTGACCCAGTGAGACCACACACATGCCCTCCCAGGCCACCCCTATGCAGACCTTTCTTGATCCAACATACTAGGCACATCACACTCCAGCATGCTAGCGACTGGTCCTACATTCATCTAAACAATCCCTTTGGAGTAAGGTTAACATACATTTATCCATCCCAGTTCTCATTGGGTCACACGGGTGGCCCTACCAACCACCTTCTTATGTTTAGCCCACAGGCTGTGAATCAACACAGCCTCTACGCACGCAAGAGCTCATTATCAACACACAATTTTCCTTGCTCTCACACGGTACTGAACCATACCTACATCTTACTATACTCCAATGGCTACACACTGCTCGGCATCCACACACCCTATATCTACCAATTATCTTCTTCCTTCCTCTTTTTCTTGGTGTGACTCTTCAAATGGCACAATTTGCTTTCATTGTTTTTTCTATGCTTCCAACCATGTCACTAAAGATACATGTTTGAACAATCCTGAAATGTCTACATTTCACTCACTCGACCTTAACCAATGTCCATCCTTGTTTACCCAATACTGTCACCCCATTATCATGTATGCAATGCTTTAAAATATAACTGTTTCATGCTTTCACATCGGCATACCAACTTTCAAATGTCACATAACCACTGCCCCTCACATTGGAATGCTGTTCACAACTCACTGAGGTTCCCACTACACGGGCAACTGTTCACAAACACCAATGTATACCACACTCTGTACAATCACCACAGCCTTGAAAAAGACCCTTGTCGGGTTGAAACACCTGTCGCTTATGTGTTTAATTAAATGACCCTAAATATACAAAGTGACAAGACTCTATTGCTTAGGAGTTCAATTGAACATCCGGATATTAGCAACATCTGGCCCAGCGCCTGGTTGATTCTGGTACTTATCCCAAACCTACTCTAAACCTTGCTAAGACTAAAGGGCACTGTCTTAAAAGAGCCCCTAACTGGCAGCAGGATGCACTACTTTCTATACTTGATCAGCATATTCCAGTGCTCTATCCATTTCGTACTGACGCCTAAAAGTATCACGCTCCTGTGAGCATAGTTTGGCCAGTAGGGTGGGTTCGGAAGGTACAGCGTCTGATTTCCAATTAAGGACCAAGAGCTTGCATGCCGAGAAGAGCATAATGTGAATGAGATTACAAGGCATGGGGTCTTCATGCCATTCCCTCCCCCCTACCCCCATACAGCATATGGTTGGTTGATAACAAGGCCAGCACCACAAATGCGAGCGACCTGCCTATGAACCATGCACCCATATGCCTCATTTTCCGGGCAGGACCATAAGACGTGCCCCATGATACCCAGTCTCCTGCAGTGTTGCCAGCATGTGGGCGTGTGCGTGAACCATCTTGTAGAGTTTACTAGGCATGTAGTACAGTCTCTGAATTTTTTATATTGGATCTCCCTGTACTTGATGTTAAATGAGACCACTGGGATGGTATCGAAAATCAAACCGATCCCCTGAATCAAGTGTAATGTCCAGGTCAGTGGCCAACTGAGTCGCTAATGTGCGATTGAGTCCAACATTGTTGGGGGTACAGATGGTGTAGAATGTACGCAGGTGTGGGAAAGTAGTCATGTTCTGCTCCATTTCGAGCTTGCCCATTGGCGGTCCTGCTTACCTGGATTGTCTCGTCGTATGCACGCTGATCACCCCTAGTAAGGGCCTACATTGGAGCCATTCGGTTTCCCCATCCTCAACACCTGCCTTGCTTCAGGAAAGTCAAGCAGGGTCTCCTCATCATACAAACCCATCACTCTAACATCACAAACAATTTGTGGCTCAGCCCTCACAACAGGAGAGCACCATGCTGATCCACGCCGGCACTGCACGGGTGGACAAGCCAAGCGCTGCCCTCAGTCTATGACATTGCACAAGCATCGGCCAAACTATCGTATGGGTTCTGATACTGTCGGGCAATTTGGCAGTGGAATAGCCAGGACCTCGATGGGGAGTACGCAATAGAAAGAAAAACTCTGTGGTCCTCTAGCTGGCTAGGTCTCCCGAGTTAAGCCATCGTTTGGCCCAGCATACTTGGGCGGCACGCTGATAAGTCCACCATTCCGGTGCAGTCAGACCCCCCACCCCCGTCTGCTATGGAGGCTTGGAGGACCTCCACCTTAAGCTGCGTCTTTCTGGCCCTCCAGAAAAACCTAGATATATATAGGTTAATCTCTTTGAACATGTGTTGTGTGGGGGTGAAGGACAGATAGATCAGTCCCACCGGACCAGGTCCTGTTTGATTTTCTGAAGGATCGGTGGATAATTCAGTTCCATGATGTTACTCAATTCAAGACTGGCGTTCACTCCCAGGTATTTGATATGGTGCAATTGAAGCCGCAATGGGGCAACCCCGCTGGGATCTCATGGCATGTCCATTCTCAATGGGAGGACCTCCGATTTTGCCCAATTAATCTTATACCCTGCCATGAGGCCAAAGTCACATAACAGCTGTTGGAGCCGTGGCACTGAAGTCGCAAAATTTGCTGACATACACATAAAGCGACACTATGTTCCACCTACCCCTTCTGTAGGCCTGACAAACCAGGTTTGGCGCTAAGCTTTGCCACTAAAGGTTCTATAGTAAGGGCATATAGGAGTGGATAGAGGGGGCACCCCTGCTGTGTATCCATGTAAAGGGAGAAAGGTGACACCATTAGCGACCACGAGGCAGTCGGGCAGGTGTAAAGGAGTTAGACCAACTCAGTGAACCCGGGCGGGAAGTTGTAAACCTCTAGCACCTGGAGCATAAAATCCCACTGGACCACGTTGAATGCCTTCTCGGCGTCAAGTGTTACAATTAAATCTCCCGGGGTTGGCTTTACTGGCGATACTGTGGAGCAGACGACTTACATTAATCGGTAGAGTGTCTACCGCGGATAAAGCCAGTTTAAGCTCTGTGGATCAGCATCGCGAGGATCCCCTCGATTCTCTGCGCCAGGCATTTGGTGAGATGTTTAGCATGTGCATTAGTCAAGGGGATGGGGTGGTAAGGCCCACAGTCCTTGGGATTGCGTCCCTGCTTGTGGAATACAACAATGTTGTCTGCCAGCATCGTCCCTGGCAAGTGGCCGCTAACACAGGCACCTGAGATTATGGATTCAAGTACTGGTGACAAGCGATCCATCAGCTCCTTGTAAAAGTCTATGGGCAATCTGCCGGGGCCAGACGCCTTGCCCGCCGAAAGGGACCCAATGGCCTGGGTCACATCAGCAGTGGTGATTGGGGTGTTGGGACTGTCCACTTGGGATGCACTGACTCTGGGCAGGGGACTAGTGCCTAGAAACTCACGTATACAGTGGGTGTCTATCGGTTCAGGCTTTGCGTACAGCATGCTATAGTACTCTGCGAACGGTCTGTTAATGTTATCGTCCCCCGTAAGAAAAATTCCTGCCCTGATCCTTATTAGAGGTAATGATTTGTGCCGCCTGTCTGGTACGCAGGGCAAGCGCCATCAGGTGCAGAGGTCCATCGCTTCCCGGAAAAAGGTTGTGACCAGTCGGTGAATGACTTCAGGATGCGAGAATAAGATGCACATTTCTACTCCGCCCAGAGTCGGGTGAGCTGTGCAAATGTCTGTGGATAGTGAGTGCATTTGTGTTGTTTCTCATTGGTTAGAATATCAGCCCCTTAGTTGTGACTCCCGTTCTGAAGTTTTCAATTTATGGGACCACCTCGAAATGCACTGCCACCCGAGAAATGCCTAAAGCGTCCCAGCAATCGAATGTGGAGTAACCACGGGTCAGATTGGTCTTTCTCGAGCTTCTAGGAGCTCGAGAAAGTGAGGGTACCCCAGGGCTCTCAGGTTGAGGTGCCACAATGGCCTCCTACGTGGATCCTTGGGTAGGCTAATGCGCATGAGCACAGGTGCGTGGTCAGTGGGTCGTAGCTGGGATATCACACCAGGGCCATCTTAAGCACTTTTTGGGTCCTGGGCATGGACATCTTTGGGCCCCCACCTCCACCAAACCAAAGGAATTAAGGGATCAAGAATGCTGGTCGCGCCCCCCGCCCATCGCGCTGACAACCTATAGGTTGATATGCTGTCTCGCAGCATAATAAGCATGTTTACTCCCTTTAAGTTCCCGTACCCTCTTCATTCTTGCTCTAATCAGAATTATATACAAATAGCATTTGAAGACCAACATTAGCAGTCTACAAAGCGGTTACTGTTCTAGTACATACAGGATAATTTGAATCAATAACATCCAGGAAGGTATGCGCCTGTAATGTTAACTGTAACCCATAATAGACAGAGAACTCACATTAGCTGCCTCACAGAATGCAAAAGTGCTCATGCATGGATAGAGTAGACCAATAGGAAGGAAGGAGAAAGCTACACATACTGTAGCATGGATAGTGGATGCAGATTAGAAGCTACCAGCAGGTGTCTTTATACAGACAGACTGAGATTAGAAGTGGGATATGGTTTTCAAATAGGGTTGCCATTAAATATCAAAGGAACAAATGCCTACGGTGTGCTATATAAATATGCTCACTATTAAAGTCAAAGCAACTCTATAGCCAGTGAAAACATGAATAATTATTTTATGAAGATCATACCATGAGAAGGAAATCACTCTGAAGGGCTGATTCATTTTGAAAGGTTTAGGGACTGGCAATATTGGGAGGTTAGGCAATACAAGATTAAACGAGATGCCCAGGATCACACATTGGTTAAGGGTGAAAGGGGTGAAGCTGGAATTTTTGCCAACTCTGCAATTTCTGCATTTGAACACTTTCTTTTCCAGTTCTTACCAGGAACTAAAACAATCACATTTTATAAAAAACAGACTTGGAAAGTACACAAATCACATTACCAAACATGACAATTTTTAAACAAAAAATTATAGAAGGGTTTTATGCAACATGGCAATGGTTCTAGCTTCATTCTCACTATCAAGGGAAGTATATAAATACCAGCATACCAATTGATGTATTTAATCTGGGTTTGTCTTTTGTATTTTAAAGCTTTAAATACTTCCAAAACAACGGCTTGTGACATTTTCCTTTTTAAAAAAGTGCATAAAAACCTTTGACACAAAAAACGGTTTGCTTTTTGGTAAAAGTCAAACGCACAGACCTTAAAATATGCTTGCCTGAGGCCTGCAACATCTGGTCCGCTCACTTCTGTCTACCAACCCTTCCACCCAAATGGCCTACATAAGAAGAAAGATCAAGTAATGGGATAAACGATAACAGCAGCACGCAAGAAGGCAAACCTCACAGAAGACAGCACAGTAATAGAAGATATATTAAATGATTTGACAAGGATCACTGTATCATCTGCTGGCAAATTCAGGTTACAAGCATTAAAACTGTTGTTGCATAGTCTTGAATTTGGATTCGTATTCACCTCTTGGACTAACAGTTTATGCCATTGTTGGAGGAGATTGCCTAAATTTTACAACACCCCATCTGAACAAACCAATTTCTAGAACTGTTAGGGTTTTTATAGCAACCCCTATCTGGTGCAAGTACACTGCTGATAATAGCAGATGTTGTTCTGCAAAACCAAGTACACATGCAGGCAGGTTTATAAACTTCAGACAAAGGAAAGGCTCAGCCAGCCTTGCTGGAATGTGATATTCTAATTTTGCATATGAACACATATCTCAGCAATGGATGCTTCACACACTGAGCGAACTTCTGAACCATTGTGGCACTCAATTTATCAATATGCATTTCACTGTTGCCTATTGCACACACAACATAATTCCCACAGGAAGGAAAGAATGCTACAGAGTTGTGCCGTAAGGAACACACAAACTATGTATACCATGGTGAACACAGACAGCAAAACATCATGAAATTGATCGAGGCAGAATGTACTTGTCAAAACAGAAAGGCATGGTTTTTTAGAGCCTCAGCAGCACCCCATAAAATATCCCGACGTGTGCTATTTAAGACTGGTGAGCAATGGAACCTTACTTCTTCAGATCAGGCAGCCTTGTGGGGCCCCCTCCAAGGTGGGGGCCCTAGGCAAGTGCCCCTTTTGCCCTCCCATAAAAACGTCCCTGTATCACACCCGTGTATCAGGGACGTAGCGTTACGAGGGGACAAGTCAGTCAATTCTAGAGTAACTTAAATGCTGATGCAAGTAAAAGGCGTTACTGTACGGTTTATGCTCAAGCGGCCAAGCGTCGACCAGCTTAAGATCTCGCAAAAGGGATGGGAGAGTGGCCAGCTTGCGCAGTGTAGCATGGTGGGCCATAGTCGTCCCCGGTCGGTCCTATAAAGGATCAAGGACAATGTTCAGGTTGGGTAAGGGCCCCCGTGAAGCGTGCAGACTCTGTAGAGACGCGTGTGGAGGACAGAGTGTCTGACGTGGGCGCGTACATGCTGAGGAGGGTAAGGAGTTGCTGCTGTATGCAGCCCTCTACCAGGATATACCTCCCATCCTTATCCGGCAGCGTGTTGGTAACCTGGAAAGGAACGCGTTTGTGAATCAGTATGGATACCCCTCTTTTACCCTGGCATGCAGAGTGCACCACCCCCAACCTCACCAACCCATGGCACAATTTCTCAGATTCAGCAGCGCTGAGGTGGGTCTCTTAAAGTTACATCATCCTGCATATAGTGCATGTAATTAAGCAGCTGTCTTCTTTCCATGGGGTGCACCAGATTCTGCACATTTAGAGTAAACAATATAAGTGAGGTCATTGTATCGCTATGTGGGAGGGCTAGCAGGCATATGCTTCTATTCTGGACCGCGTGTAGCACACAACACCCTCAGTGACATAAAAAGCATATGCAATAGGTGAGCCCCAACAGAACAAACAACCATTTCATAGAACATTGGGATAAAGGAACTACATCCCAATACAGCGAAAAGCAAGCCCATGCATAAGAGTGGTGGGGGGTGTGGGACCCGAAGATCCTTTCCGCACCTCATGCATACCAATGCTCACATCCAAGGAGCAAGGGCAGTCTCAGCGTGTAATAACTTTGCTTGAACACTGAAAAACGTAACAAGGCCAAACCAAACTGAACTGGGGGGAGGTTGATAGGCCCATGGTGGCGAGCTGAGCTTCACGGGCAGTCCCGCCTAGAGATTGTCAATGAGTCTGATAAGAGGATCTATGCCAGAAGAGAGGAGCGGTCCATCCACCATGTCGCCGGGAGACGTCTGAGGAGCGTTCAAGATGCCCCTCCTTTCGGGAGGGAGCAAGCAGGAGTGTTCCTTTGGATTCACGAAAGAGAAATCCCGAAAATAGCCCCATCGTGTATTGATTGGGCAAGTTCCACGATCATCATGTGGTCTGTCCCTCTTGATCATGTTCCTGGCCTGCAGGCTGTCCGCACACTCTTTTCCATCGACCCTTCGGCCCCAGTTGACGTCGCCACTAAGGCAGCACTGGCTCAGCCTGTACCTCCTCTGCCACGGCGGCAGGGAAACCGGTGGTCACAAAATTGCGCTGCCGCAAGAAGTACCAGGCCTCCTCAAGATACTCAAAGGAGTGCCATTGTTTGTCAAGTAGTATGCACCAGACGGCTGGACATTTTAAGTAGTACCTGGAGTTGGTGCCCTTTAGTGCATCGAATAAGGTGTTAAATCCCTTCCTGCGCCGGGAGACATCGATGGAATAGTTGTTGAACAGCAGAACTTTGGCGCCCTCCACATGCACTACCCCCGCGGCCCGGTACGCCTTCAGTATGGCTAGTTTATGTTGGAAATTGAGTAGGCGCATGGTGATCAAACGTGGGTGCTTTCCCGCCGTAGACCTGGGTGCCCTGTACACCCTTTCAATTATATAATTCCTCGGACCTGGAGATTCGCCTGGAGAAAGGAGTAAATGAAGGATTACAGGTCTGGCCCCTCAGCGTGTTCTGGCAGGCCGGTCATACGAAGGTTGTTTCCGAAGGGACCTGTTCTCCTGGTCCTCCATTCTGGCACACAGGCATTGTACCTCTTTGATTAGGTCATCTAGGTCAGTGACAGCCATTTCATAATTATCTTCGAGTGAGCTGATGCGCTGCTCATTGTCTGTAGTGCGGTCCGCCTGTGCATTCAGCCAGGTGTGAACATCTTGTAGATCCTGCTTGATGTCCTAGACAGTAGTGTTTGTCTCTTGGGTCCGCTGTCCTATTACTTTCATCTCTGTTAATATAGCCTGAAACTGCGCTTGGATCTCCATGTTCGGGTGTTTGCGGATGGAGTGGTGTTCCAACCTTGCCTGTCTCTGTTGCATAGTCAACAATTAGGTCCGGAGCAAACTGTGACATACCAGACAAGTATAGAGTACGAGGGACTGCAGGGGGCAGCCAGGAGCAATGGCAGTGACTATTGGAGTACCTCCTGTGAGCTAGTTGCACCTCTGTCCCGCAAGGCGATTTATCCGGAGGCTACCCATGGCTACTACCCTGCTTACAGCGGACAGGCGGCAGCCCCACTCCAGTGCTTAGTGTCATCTTTGGTGGCGGGAAGCAGATACGTTGGTACTCTACAGCGGGCCCCCGTTATAGTTGCGTGTTATAGACGGGGGTCCACAATGTTTACAGCACTCACAGTGTGGGGGGGGGGCACCGTACAAACTCTTCCCCCTGATGAGCACCCAGAGAGCACATGTCCAAGGCGAGCACCGGTATAATCCCCTCAGGCTCTAGAAGACACAGCAAATCTATCTTTGGCCCAATAGTGTGGTTGCACACTATTGGGCCAGAAGTCCCCTGGGACACCTCAACGTGTGCCCCCGCTGCATTGCGCCATTTCAGGCTCCATGTGGGGATGCAGGCAGGGCTGGACTGGGAACTAAAAGAGGCCCTGGAAATAATTACTGGGGACCAAAAGAGGCCCTGGAAATTAAGTTCAAAGTGGCCCTAAATGACACATTTTCAGCAAGCCCAATGCTTTTCCTATGAGAAAATTTGGAAATACCACAGAAAAGAGGCCCAGGGTGCAGAGGCCCACCGGGAAATCTCCAGAGTTCCATATAGGCCAGTCCACCCCTGGATGCAGGGGAAATTCAGTGCGCTTGAGGCCAGCAGCAGGTGGTGCGAGGCTGGCCGCCTCCAACATCTAGCGCTATGTAATGTGTACCCCTGTGGGCATCAGCACGGCTGGCGTCACCAGTGTTTGCTGAGGATAGTGGCGTACCCCCTCTCCTGTCTGCTTTGCAGCTCGCTTCACCATCAGCGGAGGCAGCGTGGGTAAACAGTAGCCTCGTCGTAGCTGGGACAGCACTCCCACAGTCACGGATCCGCGGCCCGCATGGTGTATAGCGGGGGATCAGTGATTCAGGCTGTAGGCTCTAGCAGGCAGTAGCCACAGCATGGGGTCGGCTGCAGGTACTCACCACAACGGGCCATCAGGGATGCACCAGCTACCTCGTCACGGCACCAGTTGCAGTCAGTCGGGCGTCCAAAATGCTTGCAGCTTCTCCTCAGTCAGCACCTCCATCGGCTGGCAGGCCACTGCTTAACCCGCTATCGCTCCACTACCACTGCCCCCAAGGGTTAGCTTACCATCGTGTGCCAATGTGTGATCCGGGCTGTGAACCTGTGGACCAGGGTCCCAGTCGCTG
The DNA here is from genome assembly GCF_040938575.1 of Ambystoma mexicanum. Classification (NCBI taxonomy): domain Eukaryota; kingdom Metazoa; phylum Chordata; class Amphibia; order Caudata; family Ambystomatidae; genus Ambystoma; species Ambystoma mexicanum. The sequence continues at coordinate 1,174,355,980 of NC_090932.1, read as the reverse complement.
GCACATGAAAAGCACAGGCCACCGCCACCGTAGTACAGGCGTTTGCAACGTCAGAGTCCATGTCGTCAATTGTTAGGTAGGAATTAGTGCAGTCCAACTGGTGAGGACTACACAAGACTTATCTGCTTGGTATTGGGTAACTCACCTTTTAATATAGGCCTGTATTACACAAGTTGGTAGTGTGACTGAGCAGCCAGGATCTTAAGAGGGGTAATGAGAGCTGTACAATTGAAATCACTAAGTACAAGTAGCCAAGTAACTCTTACACACAAAGTTATATCTGAATATTTATAACAAACAGAAGGTTTAAATACGCATTCTTTAAAATGTTTTATCCACCATTAGAACCCTGGGCGAGTGAACAAACCTTTCCCATTGGCCAATAGCCCTTTCCTTTCTTCAGATCAGAAAGGTGTGTATTAACAGTGATTCGCCACCCTCTAGTGGCCAAAGTGAAAATTACATTTTCCTATGAATACCGTTTTTTTTCCTTTAATAGTTTGTTAGTTAAAAGAATAGCTTACTGTAATTAAGCATTTATTTTTTTATCATGCTATTTTTCATGTTTTTTTAAAAACTTAATTAAAAAATATAATTTGTAAAATTATTTATTGTTTTTTGGGGGATTTAAATATTCCTTGTGGAATATTTAAATCCCCAAAAAACAATAAATAATTTTACAAATTATATTTTTTAATTAAGTTTTTTCTCTTTGGCCCTGGGTTCTAATAGCATTTGTAATGTTATTTTTCATTTTTTTTTGTAAACTTAAATATTCCATAGGGAGTATTCAAGGCCCCCAAACAACAATGTAGTAATACTAAAATTATATTTTTAAATGAACTTTTTTATTTTTGCCCTTGGGTTTTGATAGCTTTATAGACCTCGCCCTCGGGCCATATCGTCTTCATTGGCCGTCATACCTCGTTAAAGGCCCTCGCGAGGAAACAAGTACCGCTAAAGTCAGTAGGGTGCCAGGAAAGCCAAAGTTAATGGACAAAGTCAATTGTTCTGATGCACTTCTTCTTAGGTAAAGTCTTGACAAAGTTAGTAAGTTCTGCAGAAATCACAGTAACTCAAGTGAGCTACTTTGTAGAGAGCACCAGCTGTTTAGGCCAGTGCAGGAGAGTTGGTATCAACTCTAAAGTGGAACAAAAGCACTTCGAAAAGATAGGAAGCACAACTGGTGAACACCCCAAGCCCCAAGTACCGGTGATTCGAAGAAAAATATTCCTGCTGGATTCCTCCTTGCTAGAGCTTGGCAGACCCTTGTTTCTGGACATTCTTCGTGGCGACGAAAGGAAGGATGTCTAGTGGGCTCCTGTGGCAGTACTTGGGAGAGGGACTCCTCAGCTACGGATTTCCTTTGTTTCAGAGGCACTTCGGAGTTTTGGCACCTTTTCCTCGCCGTCAATGAAGAACGAATATCTCTGGTTGGAAGAAGCTTGCTCTATCGGTCCTCGACTCTGGATCAATATTTCCTGTCTCTGTAGGGTCCTCGGAATGCCCACAAAGATTTGGCCAGATTCAGACTTTGCAAGACGATGCACTCGTTAAAGGTCACGGGACCCCTGGCATTGGGCTTCTACAGCTCTGGTGAGGCAAGTCGGGGGGGGGGGGGGGCGGGTTGCGCCAAATGGAAGCTTGTCTTGAGGCTAGTTGGTCCCACCAGCCCAAGGGAGGAAGTCGTCCCATACAGGTCTTCCCAGTCGATATGAAAACCAGGTCAGCACAGCTGCAGGGCTTCACCAGGCACTCACGGTCCAGGAGGGTGCTGCTGGCGTCTTATGTCTTCTCCGTATGTACCTCTCCAGTGGTCAACTCTGCCTCCAGTCCCAAAAACCTTGCTTTAAATGCGATTTCCCATTCATTCACAGCCTATGCTGTCAATCACAGCAGGATGGCTGTCCAGACAGGCAGCCGGCCAATCGGGACTGGTTTCACTCAGGCACACCTAGAGACAAAGGACAAGGAAGTTTCGGGACGCTCCCTCACTTCCTGCCTTTCCAGACACACTGGAGCCCGGGCGGGCTTCAAGGTTGAAGCACGCCAAAGGCACAGTACACAAAGGACTCAAACCTGCATCAACTAACAGAGTAAAAGCCCAGAGGGAAGTAACAAACAGAACCTGCTGAAAAAAGAAGACAGGGGCCATTTTGGGAAAATGGTCACTCATGGGTGTTGTATTGAAGCTGAGCATTCAGCCTGGGGTAAAAATGCACACTGGTAGTAAAAATTAAACCACTGCAACTAGCCATTTAAAAGTAGGTTAGTCTAACACAAAATGTTACATGAGAAGTGGGATAGGGGGTTACTAAGTAACCACCCCAGCACTACACATAGGGTGGTGTGTGCTGGCCCCACAAAGAGAAAAGTTAGACAAGGATCATCTTATTCTTGGGAACGGTAGTTCACCCAAACATTCAGAAAAGTCCAACGACTCTCGAGACGCATTCTGACACTCCGGTAAAAAGAACTGAAAAGCGCTAGCGGGTGTACTACCCTGATTCTTCTGAGCCTGAAGATACCGCCCCAAGGGACTCCAATGCGCCGCTGTCCAAGGGCACTACACATGGCAGGGAAAATATCCAAAAACGAAAACAACTGCGACACCAGAATTGACCTTAACGGAGGCGCGGGAACGGGAATCGCCAGCACATATAATCCGCAATTAACAAGGGGCGCAGAATAGAAGTGGAGCACCACCAAAAACGCTGCATGCGTCAGCCCCGGCTCACACGCCCCTATGAACGTGTGACAATCTGCAGAAGCAAGACACAGTCAGCAACAAGAGCACACATGTGAGTGTATTAGCCTGGAGATGCGCAGCAAGGCATGGGACAAAAATTGTCACTCCAAGCAGCTGAAGTACCAGATGCATTTACACCACTTTATAATACAAGACGCGACGTGGCATAGTTGACACCTGCTGGCCCTATAAACCAGACACTGAGTGAGGCTACCCATGGGGCCGCCGACTCTCAGGACACACAGCTCTGGGGACACTATTGCCCGGATACACTGGGGATCAGTACAACACGTGTCCATGAGGTCCCTGCCTCCTGGAAAGACACAGCCCTAGCACCATTAAGAGTGGAGAGTCAGGCACAGTGTGCGATACCGCCACATGATCATACACCCGGTGTGACTCACGGTCCGGAAGGCAAGATAAGCACTCAAAGAGGCACCACTGACCATTGTCGCCATTGACGTGGTGCACACAGCGGCAAATTGGCGAGACAATGTACAATGCCCAAAGGGGCAGTACCCAAGAGGAAAAAAAATTGTCATAGTTACGTTCACATCGATTGTTACTAAGGCGAGCACCATAAATACCACTGGCACTGACCACGCCAACCCCCACACAACAACTCTGTGGCTGCTACTATGGACCCACAAGCGGTCTTTTCACCCATGCAACAGGGATTTGCCGCTCTGAACGATAGACTCGATGGGATCAACTCGACTGTCACATCAATTAGGAACCAACTTGAGAAAGCCACAACCCGCATCATTGAAGCCGAATCGAGGATTAGCATGACAGAAGACGCACTCGAAACTCCACAGAACACCGTGACTGATATGGCCAAGGACTTGGGGATGGTGAAGCTCAAATGTGAAGATTTGGAAGAGAGATCCCGACGCAACAATGTGCGCATAGTAGGGGTGCCCTAGGACGCACTAGAGGGCCCAATGGAACTCGCTGTTAAGGGACTGCTCAAGGAACTTCTAGGGGACCAGGGGTGGTCACCCATGTTTGTCGTCGAACGGGAGCACAGATCTCTAGCACCCCGTCCCAAACCAAGTGCATTTCCGAGGCCCACTATAGCTACAGGGACGGGCACCTAGTGCTATGCGCCGCAAGGGATAAACAGGAACTGAAGCTGGGTTCCAATGTGATTCGGGTGTTCCCAGACTATACGCTGGCGGTCCAACAAGAACAACGATGATGTCAAGAAGATGCTCCGCAAGCGTATGATACCGTATGCAATGTCATATCCAGCCAGACTGCGTTTGCAGTATTACAAAATATATTTCTTCACCTTCCCAGATGAGGCTGCCACCTTTGTAGAAAATAACATTCCTACACATGCCAAGCAGAAACCTGGCGGCCCTGGAAACAGTGCGAGTGCATCACTGAAACACAGACAATATGGGTGAAGGCAAACAATATGATGCAGCAACTATGGAACAATGGATACAAGGCTACTTTTGTAACCAACCACAGCTTTATAACTTCCTAGTGAAGAAACAGTTATGCCGCTAACCGCCTCAGTTTACTGGCAACGTGAGCAAGTCTGGCAAACTCAACGGCAGTAACATTATGATCTCTGGCCTTGCCTGACACAGAAGCGGCCCCCAAAATGTATGTTTGTTTATTTGTATTGCGCGCCAGACCCAAGGGTAAACGGGCGCAGTGAACAGAATATACGAAGCTTTCAATGTTGCATGGAAATTACAGTGTTACAGCAAATTACAGTGTTGCATAGTTAAAATTTACAATAGTGATAAATCTTGATGGTACATATTTACATACAGATAAGTAACATAACACAGATTAGAGTCTTTCAAACCTTACATATTGTTGTCATTGAGGTGTTTGATAAGATTCGTTCTAAAGTGGAGGAAAGGTTGGTCTGATCTCAGGTTGTGTGGTAGGGCATTCCACCATTTAGCAGCTAGCACAGGGAAGCTTGTGCCACCAATTTTGGCAAGTTTATAGCTAGGAATTTTCAGACAGTTGGAGTAGGGAGTTCTTGTAGGTCTGCTGGAGGTTTTTCTTTTTATTTTGTCCATCAGGTAAATGGGGGCAGCGTTATTGAGGGCTTTGTGCGTCAGGGAGAGCATTTGTAGGTGAATTTTATTGTCAGTGGAGAGCCATTTGTATTGTTGTCCAATGGATGAGATATGGTCCCTTTTGTTTATGCCTAAGGCGGCTCTGAGGGCGTTGTTTTGTAGGATTTGTAGCCTTTTGGTGATGGTTTTGTTAGCGCCACTGTAAAGGGCATTGCAATAATCGAGTCGTGATAGTATTAAGGCTCTCGCTAGGATCATGCAACGGTTATTAGATAAGAAGGGTTTACCTGCTCTTATTAACTTGCAGGTATAGGCTGTCGTGGAGGATAAGGAGTTAACTTGTTTGGCAAAAGACATGGTGGAGTCAAGACAGAAGCCTAGTGTTTTTACTTCACTCGAGACCTTGATACTATTGCCATCTATGTTAAATGTGGAGTAGTCCTTGCCTAGTTTGTTGATATTGGCATGCGTGCCCAGAATTATCAACTCAGTCTTATCATTCAGGCAGAGGCCATGTGATGCCATCCAGGCCTGAATAATGAGGTACACCCTATTCACCAACTCCCTGTCCCTGCTGTGATCGCCAGAAAGCGGGAGGAGAATCTGTGTATCATCTGCAGTTAGTGCAGGTGATACCTAGAAGGTCCAGATCATCGAAGAGGGGTTTAGTGAATATGTTGTACAAGGTTGGTGAAACACATGAGCCTTGAGGGACGCCGCATGTGATAGGAGGAGGGTCGGCTCCTGCTGAAGGGGAGAAGTCTCTCATTGTTCTCTCACTCAGAAAGGATTCAATCAATTTGGTGGTATGCGTGGAGAAGTGTGCAGCAGTGTCCAAGTGTTTGCAAAGGACCCTGTGATCCACCAGATCGAAGGCAGCTGAGAGATCAAGTAAGAGGAGGAGTGCCGTCTTGCCTTGGTCTCTCAGATCGTCTATCTGGGTCTTTAGGTCAATGAGTGCAGTTTCAGTACCGTGGAGTGGACGGAAGCCAGATTGTCTGGCTCCCAGTAGGTTGTTAGAATCAAGGTGTCTTTGAATTTGTGTATAGCCAACCTGGTCTAGTATCTTCAAAAGGAAAGGTACGGTGGTGATGGGCCGATAATTAGTGGGGATGAGGGGGTCAAGAGACTGCTTCTTGAGAAGAGGGAGCACCCATGATTGTTTTAGGTTTGCCGGGATAATACCTGTGGCGAAGGAGGAGTTGATCAATTTTTAAATGAACGGTGAGAGGTCTCTGGCAGCGTCTTTTATTAGTTGCGCTGGGCAGATGTCGCCTTTGCAATTCGGCGGCTTAAGGGAAAAGATGATTTTCTCTATCTCTAAGATGGTAGTTTTAGTGAAGGAGAATTTGTTGGTTGGGTCTTTAATTGTATTGTTAAGTGGCGGTTTGTTTATGAGGTTTAGGGAGTGTTTTTTTAATTGAATTTTATTTTGCAGTGTGGTGATTTTATTTGCTATGGCTGTTTGGATATCTGTGCACCAAGTCTGGTCTTTAATGCAGGTATCTGATGTAGCGATGGGGGACTCAAGTTCTTTCAAGATAGAGAAGAGTTCCTTCATACTTGAATTGGCATTGGCAATGCAAACATTGTAGGAGTTACGTTTCGCTAGGCAGATTTCATTTTTATAATGCCGAGAGATATTAGTTAAATTAGCTTTATTCTCTTCGGATGGACATAGTTTCCATACAGATTTGCATTTTCTTTTGTCTAGGCGCAAGGCCTTAAGTTCTGGCGTGAACCACTTGTTTAAGTGTGGCTTGGGTTTGCTTGATCGCATTTTGAGGGGGGCGACTTTGCGAGTGCACAAGTTTGTTAAGAGGAAAGGGGGTGAGGGATAGGGGAAGATGCATAGTTAAAGTTTGGGGGAACTATGAGGGTGGGATTTGGGGGGGATAAGTACTGTTTGGGGTGTTAAAGGTAAAAAAGAATAGCCACTCATTGATTGTAAATACATGAGGAGATCTATGGGACACTTGAATACAGCGGCTCTGAGTAGAACTAGAGCCGAGTATGGCTGAGAAGACCCGAGCAGAGATTAAATTGTTAAGCTGGAATGTAAGAGGGCTTGGTATGCCTGTGAAGGCCAGGAAAACAATGGCATACATCAATAGGACAGGAGCACAAATTGTATTTCTCCAGGAGACACACCTGCTGGGACACCAAGCTGATAGGCTTGCGCCAGAATGGGGCAACCATCGCTTTTACACATCTTACTCAAGCAGAGCCCGAGGGGGTGATGGTACCAATACACAAATCACTACCATTTACACACCACGTGACAGAAAGTGACCACGGATGGGAGGTATGTGATAGTCCACAGGAAACTAGCAGGCGTTCAAAGTCCTGCTCATCAATGCCCAAAACCTGCCCAAACATAGACGACCCTGATCATTACACCCGGGTATTCCAGAAGTGCGCAAAATACCCCACAGCCCACATAATCAGTGATGGAGATTTCAACACAATACTTGACACAGATATAAATCGGACCCACAGAGCACTCACCAACACAGCCCGTGCGATACACATAGTGGACCTGGGCCTACAAGATGTATGGCGATCGATGCACAGATTGCATCGATCGCCTCAGTGCACAACATACACTCTAGAATCGACATGTGGCTGGTGTCTCAGAGGGCCCTGGACTGGGTGACAGAGGCAACATACTACCTAGAACATTATTAGACCATTCACCGGTATTAATATCTATATCCATTCCTAAAGTCTCCCCACAAAGGCACTCGTGGAGATTTAAAGCAGCTGCTCTATCAGATCGCGTGTACAAAACCAGTATGTCCCAACATATCACTGAATATTTTGAGAACAACGATGGCTCGTTTGAGAGCAAGACGACTCTATGGCAAGCATTCAAAGCATATATCAGAGGCATCGCCATGTCGAAAGAGTACGGAGTACTCAAAGACATCAGAAGGGAACTAGGGAGGCGGGAGGAGAACATAGCCAAACTGCAAGAGCAGTATACGACGGACCCTCCAGCACAGACTAAGTTAGATAGTAAAACCCAACTAGAGGAGTTCAGAGCAGCGGCAGCTAGAGAGATACGTTATTTCGAAAGGCCAGTGGCCGCAAGTCGTTATTGGGAACAAGAACGGCCAGGTAGACTCCTAGCGAAGATGGTAAGAGGGGAACAGGGAAACACGAACATCCTATGCATAACTCGGATAGATGGGGTAGTGGTTACGGATCAGAAAGAATAGGCGGTGTCTTTTACGACTTCTACGCCGGCTTGTACTCCCCCTGCCCCCAAAGCGTAGCCGCAGAGGAGGAGATAGATATTTAGCAAAAATACCCACTACACTTATCCACTGAAACCAAGGACACCTTGGATACCACCTTCATGGAGGCTGAGATAACAGAGGCTGTTAAATCCTTGCCGAACGGGAAGGCTCCGGGTTCTGACGGGCTGGGGGCCGAATTCTATGAAGAATTTGCAGGGATATTGGTTCCCCGACTCCATGCTGTCTTCTGGGCTGAGGCCCTAACTATAGGAAAACCTCCTAAAACGACTCGGGAAGCAATTATAACCCTGCTGCTCAAGCCTGGAAAACGCCCTGAGGAATGCGGATCCTATAGACCGCTATCACTGATATACACAGATGCAGTAATATTCGCAAAGATACTGGCCACACGCTTGAATCCACTGATGCAGCAGAATTTGTATTGGGCAGATATACGGCGACTGATATTCGGCGCTGCTATAACATACTCGCCTCGATCCCTAAAAACCATGCAGGGAGTGGCACTAGCTCTAGATATGCAAAAGGCCTTTGACACGGTATACTGGCAATTTCTATACAGGGTTTTGATTAATTATTGGTTTGGACCGAACTTTATAAGCTGGGTATGGATACTCTACACACAACCCTTTGCCAGAGTATGTGTCAATGGGATCCTCTCTGCGATCCTGGAGCTGGCGGGGGGCACCCGACAGGGCTGCCCTCTGTCACCCCTCCTATTCGCACTGGTCATAGAACCACTTGCAGACCTACTAAGGCTCAGACACAGCAGAGCAGGGATCTCGCTGGCTGGCAAAATAGAGATCATCATGCAGATGATATACTGATATATTTAAAAGACCCTGAAACTAACTTGAGAAAGGTACTGCACACTATCAGGGAATTCGGGGAACACTCTGGTTTGAAACTGAACTCAACCAAATCCGAGATGTTCCCGCTCACGGATGCAACCCAGAAACCCACAGACCTATTTGGACTTGCATGAGCCCCAGACAGGGTGAAATATCTAGGTGTGGAAATAGCACGCACAACACAACTTGTCTGAACCCTAAACTATGGGACAATCACAGATGCGCTTTGTGCTAAACTCGACCGTTGGAAGCACCTCCCAATCTCCCCGATGGGCAGGCTCGATTTGATTAAGATGATCGTACTACCCAAGCTATTTTACCTATTGAACACTGTCCCAGTATGGTCCAGTGATCTGGACCTTCTAGGTGTTGCCTACACAAATTATGCAGATGACACTCAGATTCTCATCCCACTTTCGGGGGATTATGAACAGGATTTGGCCTTGGTGAACAGGATATACCTCATCATCCAGGCATGTCATGGTCTATGCCTGAATGATGACAAAACGGAACCCATCATACTGGGGAACACACAAAATATGAAAAAACTGAACAATGACTATTCATCATTTGTTATACATGGCAACACCATTAAAGTAGCAAAAGAGGTAAAAACATTAGGTTTTTACCTCAACTCTTGCCTCTCTCTAACAAAGCAGATGAGTGTGATGGCCTCTAGCACCACATACACCTGTAAGATGATTAGAGCAGCTAAACCATACCTGTCCACCACCAGCTGCCTCACCCTATCAAGAGCTCTGGTATTATCCAGATTGGACAATTGGAACGCACTATACATAGGGTCTAATAAACACATGCTGCAAAAAATCCAAACCCTGCAGAACAATGCCCTGAGAGCCGCCCTAGGAATCCCAAGAAGAGAGCATATCTCAGATGTCAGAAGACAATCTACACACAACCATAGAGACACACGCACAGGGCTCGACGAAAATCTTACACAGAGTAGCCAAAGTAAATACCAGGAATGATAATACCACCAACCTGGCACTGGTAACATGCAGTGCTTGGACCAGAATGGCAGGGCTACCTGGACACACAGTGCTATACAACCCGAACTTGATATGGGATGCAACCTATCTCCCCCAACACAAGATAAAACACTTGCCACGCACTGGAAAGAAAGAGGGGTGAACCATTTTGGGGGATCTGTTCTCAGATAAACAATTTGTCAGCTGGGAGGAGATTAAAACAACATAGGGGATAATCCTCTACAGAAGCTAGAATACTACATATTGCGTTCTACTATAGCGAACATATGGGAGGCATTCCCAAAAGAACTGCAGCCACACCTAGGATTGGGATATATACTCACCCCGAATATAACTAAGACATCCGCTTCCACACTGTACAAAATTATAATATCGACCATGGCACACCTACCCCAGACGCTAGAGGGAAATGGGAAGATGATCTAGAGCACAACTCCACAGACACTCACTGGACACAATTGTGTGGACTGACGAAGACTATCTTGCAATTCACGGTACCGTCTGATACATTACAAGATACTGCATAAAACTCACTACACCCTGGCCTGGCTCAAGGGCATAAATCCTACGGCAGAGGGAGTGAAGAGGCAGGCACACTACACATGCTTTGGGCGTGTATCCGAATGACTGAATACTGGGCAGACGTGTGCAATGCACTGGATGAGATGTCGGACCAGCCTATTGAATGAGATCCAGGTCTGTGTCTGTTGGGAACAGTGTGCAAAATGAACCCCACATGGCGCAAGTTGCTTAATCTTGGTCCATTACTGGCTAAGTGGGTAATATTGATGCATTGGAAAAGTAAGAACCCCCCACGAAGAGTGACTGGGCAAAAGATATGACATGGGCGAATGACTGTGAGGAAGTATACACAGGTCTGTTTCCCATGAAAAACCACCACAGAGACATATGGGGCAGATATAGGCAATATCTCACCAATAAATGCGGACTCAGACAGATCGTAACCATTATTGTAAAGTGTACCCACTGTGTAAATGTAGACCAATGGCTATGACAGCACTGTAATGTTAATGATAAAATGATGTGAACTGTACAAGTTAAAATACAAAGCCATCAGACTTTTGACCTATCCCAATCGAGATAAGAAATGGTTTATTTCTGTTCAACGTCTGCTGTTTTGTGTCTGTACATGTTCATGGAGAGGAACATGCAACAATATTTATTTTTGTGCCATTTTAGGATATTAGTAATGTAATGGAAAAATGAGTTACAATTGGGAACCTTAAAGTGAAGTCAATTTAAAAATATTTCAAATCTTCAAGCTACAATTCAAACATTCACAACCTGACTCTCCAGCTAGTGCAAGTGCTGTTACGAAACAAATAAATAAATTGGTTACATTTGCAAATGAAATAGAAACACTGCCAAACATACCCCTATAGCGGTATTACAGATAAGCATTCAACTTTTTTATGTAGCACATCGTGCAGTTTGTCCAACTTCTAAACACTGTATTTATTATTACCTGTAACGGATAGTCAGTTTACCAATCTCTGCAGGATGTAAGGTTTACGCGGTCCAGCCAACATTTGATCATGTTATTAGATATAGATTTTAGCATTGCACACTTACCTCTGCACTTTCGTATCGCAAAAAGGGCATGCCATGAAGTAGCGTTAGTTCCATAAAATAAGACATTGGGGGTCATCATGAGTTGAGCTGAGCGGAAAAATACAGCGGTAACGCGATTACTGCTGCATTTACCGCTTTGCCCAATCCCATGTTCCGGGGCATTCATCTCCAGCTCTGAGCGGAGGAGAATGCACCGGCTTTAAGGCCATTTTCGGTGCGATTACCGCCTGCACCATTACCGCCAGTGGTAATAGCACCCCCAACCAATGGACTCAATGGGAATGGGGACTTACCGCCCCCTGCAACTTGGTTTTTGGCGCAAATTGCGCCAGACTGAGTTGCTGTAATGCCAATTGCGCTGGGCAGTATCCTGACGCAATTAGCACCAGGATACTGCCCAACTCATCATAGAACCCATTGTCATTATTCATAAAGAAATAATTTTGATGTCAGAAATTAAAACACATAATACAAGCCCCATTTGACCATGTGGTGTTCAGTTCACCAAATCAGTCTACTAAACCATAGCCAAACTTTCACAAAGAAAGGTACTGGAAGCTTAATAGGAATATTATCACAAATAAATGTGGGTAGCACCAACATACGGACAACAGAGACTCTACCCAGCATTGAGAATAGCAAAGTCCTCCATCTACTTATTTTCTGTATAAGTAGTAAGATTATCCCCATGCGATTGTCAGTAATCATTTTTTTTAAATGATATCTCTGTTTTATCAAAACCTTAAAAAAAAATATATAAAATATATATATATATATATATATATATATATATATATATATATATCCCAATGATATCACATTACAATTCATCCTGAAAGAAGGGAAAAAAAGAGAAACGAAGAAGAGAAAAAGATCTCAATTGAATTAGCTTAAAACGTCCTGATCATGGTTCAATTCTTTACAGAATCAATCCTTTTCTCCATTACACAGTTTCCCGTCCCAAATAACCAATGCTCTCCCCACTCTCAAATAATCGTAATCAAGTGTGTTAGGGCAATGATTAATTTAATGTTATTGCCAACCAATAACCAATCAGAACTCTTCAGAGGACAAGAATTTGTCGAAACAAGAGAAAAGCCCAGGGCAAATCTACCTTAAACTAAGTGTTCCCAAGTCTCGAAGATTCCCTGCACCTTACAAAGGCAGCAACTTCTCTATTCCTTTGTCAGCTCCCTTCTAGGATCCCAGGTTTCCAAAGTATGCAATTGATTCAATCTAAAATCGCATAAATACGATTCATAAATTATAGCGTATTCTATCAAGGACACATATACGTTTGAATTGTTCAATTGAGTTCTCATAACTGTAGTTTCACTCTGACCAGGTTTGTTGCCAAGAGAACTTAGTCACTTCCTGCCTCCCATAATGTAACATTGCAATCCTCCCTAAAGGAGTTTAGGGTGGCTGATCAGCATTTAGCTAGGATTCCATTTAAAGTTTGATACATGGAGCTTTCAGGGGGGTTTCAAATTGTATAAAGTATCATCAGTAATCATTTAAGAGTGTGGACGAAATTGACCCCCAAATAGCAGACAGTTTCAGGGCATCAGTATGAATTCCCAAAGTTCAAAGCAAGATACATAAGGGGAATAAACTCTGGTTTAGTCGGGCTGACCATCAGCATGGAGAATTGTAGATAACTAACGCAGATTTTGACATGTGGCACATCCAGGGATGAAGCCCAATGAATCCGGCAAGACAACATCAGGCACCAAAGGTATCGCACCTCACTTTCTGAGCAGAGCTTTGGGATGGCCCTCTCCCACAGATTTGCACTCTCTACCATGCTGCCCTTTTCACTAATGCAACAGGGTACTCAGAGCCACTACCAGGTTGGTTCCTGGTGACCATTCCAATGCCTACTTGCAAGAAGGATTCCAAGAAGAGCCTTTAAGGATTTTTTTTAATGAACACTTAAAGGAATAGTGACTATTTTGTCTTCAATTTGAATATCACTACAGCTCAAAGAAACATTTGAGATGAACCACTCGCTTGCCTAGTGGTATTTATTGGACCCTTTAACTGGTGCACTGCAGTGTGAAGTCTTTGACCTCATTCTGAGACGTTAGCTCCAGTGTCACATAATGTAAAGTTTCTCAGGCTAAACCTCCTGGTAGTATTCCCAGACTCCCAAGGACACAACAACTAATTCTGACAGATTGCATCTGGGTTCCGCTTCTGCAGGAGAGGCCAGACTGACTGCCTAGACCCCCTTGGACCATAGGCTTTAGGGTTTGAGTGAGTAGGATCCTAGCAGCCTCAACAACAAGGTGTCCTTGGGTCATACCAGTGAGGTACACCCTCACCTGTGGCTCACCCACCAGCGATCTATCCACCCATACTAAGTGACCACAGGACAAGGAGGATTTTTAGAGGCATTCTGCTTGCAGTGCTCTTCTTGCTTCTGAGGAGCTCGATTTCCCTTCTGATTTACAAAACTAGAAATCAATAGGACTGCATTAAAGCTAGCAGCTCAGGATCTAATACTTTGGAGTCAACAAGACGTTAACGCAATTCTGTGGGACAAGGGTCCAAAATGTACGCAAACATGACATTTATTATCAAGCACATTCCGCACAAGCATTCTTTTCACCATCTGCAAATGTTGAGTGTAGGATCAATAATGGAGCGAAAAGGCTATTGGGAACATAGGTAGCTAACAATCCAGAAAAGTATGCTGGAGAAATTCCATGACTGCTTTCAAAATGAATTTGCGGACTACTGACTAAAACTTCCGCTTAAGGGTGAGCCAGTTCAGTATTTGATTGGGGTATGACAAAATGGTCAGAATTCTTCAAGAACATATTATACAAACTGCACAACTTTGTATAGCTTGTTACAATCTTCACACCAACATGGAAATTTGAATCCTGCATAGTTCGGCTACCAGAAATTCAAAACGATATGCCCATTCAAAGCAGAAAGGGGTGCACTCTGATTGTAGAGAGAAGCGTAGAGTTGATTTTCAAAAACAAACCCCAGGTTCCTCACGTATTCCACAGGAATTGGGGCACACGCAACAGTCAATGCCACCATGATCTGCACAGGCAAGGAGCAGAACCTCTGCCTTATCCCCATGCAGACACAACCAACCGCCTTGCACAGCTCCAATAAACCACACCATACCATAACACGGCTATCCTGCAAAGCTTCATTGTGAACATTCAGAACTATCAGGGTGTCATCAGCATACAGTTGATACTGCAGCTCTCACGATCATTAACTGGCCTGGGGGTACATGATGATGTTTAACAAAAGGGATGAGGGTAGTGTAGTGTGGCATGCTACATGGGATATGATATGATATGGCATTTGTAACGTGCCTATACACAAGTGTTTCAAGGCGCGACGAGGCAGGGAGGGGGGAACAAGGGGAAGACAGACAACGATCCTACTAGGCCAGGTGTCATTCAGACCGCGCAAGTGCAGGGGTAGGGGGACGGGAAAAAGTGCAAGGGGAAGTGGGAGTGGGGGGGGAGTGCAGTACAA
Source organism: Ambystoma mexicanum (assembly GCF_040938575.1). NCBI lineage: Eukaryota > Metazoa > Chordata > Amphibia > Caudata > Ambystomatidae > Ambystoma > Ambystoma mexicanum. Next base: position 1,174,340,959 of record NC_090932.1, on the reverse strand, counting down.
ATAAGTAGAATAGAAATAAAATATTAAATAAATAGGGCCAGCTGGTGGCAAGTGCAAGGTAAGTGCAGACAAGTGCTGGGGGGGGGCTGTAGTGATACAGAGACAGTCCCGCAGTGCAGGGGTTGCCAGGGAGGCAGTGCAAGTGAAGAGTGACTGGGCCCAGGACCGAGGTCGGTGAGAGTGGCCCAGTTGCAGAATCAGTGCAGTGTTGGTGAAGAATTTAGCAGGGGAGAGGGAGAGAGGAAGCAGAAGTGAAGAGGAAGGTTTTGAGGTGCTTCCGGAACCGGAGATGGTTCTCCTCAAGTTTCAGGGAGGCAGGAAGGCTGTTCCAGAGGGAGGCCCCTGCCGCAGAGAGAGATCTACCCCCAGCTCGTTGCTTCGAGAAGCGGCTGACCCTGAGGGAGTTGGAGACGGATGAGTGTAGGGCTCGGGAAGGAAGGTATTTAGGAAGAGAGAGTTGAAGGTATTTAGGCCCCATGCCCCAGAAGGCCTTGTGGACAATGCAGAGGGTTTTGAACTTAATCCTCGCAGCCACAGGGAGCCAGTGTAGAGATTTCAGTCCTGGAGAGATACAGTCCCTGGGCTTGAGGCCAAGGACAAGTCTCGCAGTTCTGTTCTGGATGAGTTGCAGAGAGTGGAGGCAGGCAGATTAAGATAGAGGCTGTTACAGTAGTCCAGCTTTGAGAGAACCAGGGCTCAGGAGACAGTGAGCTTCTGGGGGAAGGAGAGGAAGGGAAGAATACCTCTGAGGAGGTGCAGCTGGTAATGTGACTTCTTAGAGACGTCAGATATATGAGGAGAGAAGGAGAGTGTGGAGTCGAAGATGACCCTGAGGTTTTTTGCCTTGCGGGTAGGAGCAGGAAGATGGCCAAGAGAGGCCGGCCAGAGAGCTGCAGGGAAGGAGGGAGTGGGTGTGCCGATGAGTAGGATCTCAGTCTTACCAGCATTAAGGCAGAGGTCATTGGCAGCACACCATTCCTGGATAGCAGACAGACAGTCAGAGATGAGGGAGGGAGAGGAGGAGGCCGAGGGTAGCCTGAAAATGAGCTGGGTATCGTCCGCATAGCACTGAAAGTCTGAAAGTTGGGGCAGAGGGCGGCGATGTGGTGGGCAAGGAGTGCCAGATACTGGTTGAACAGCCAGGGAGAGAGATTAGATCCCTGGGGAACGCCACAGGTGGAGAAAAAGATGTCAGAGAGGAAGGACCCAAGTTGGACCTGGGAGGGTCGATTGGAAAGGAAAGAGGTCAGCCACGCCAGAGCCTGACCAGTGATACCCAGGTTATCACGGAGACGGTTGAGCAGGATGGCATGGTTGACAGTGTCAAAGGCAGAAGAGAGATCGAGCAGAATGAGAACACACAGAGTGTTGGAGTCGAGGTTCAAGAGCAGGTCCTCACGGATGTTCAGGAGAGCAGTTTGTGGTGGCTGAAATTAAAGTCACCAAGCTGGACTCTCTGACCCCCATCAGCAAGGAATGAAAGATTCCAAGTCAGTGTTGCACTAATGCGTCTAGACAATTAGTAACTCATCAAAGCAGTCATCCACAAATGCAATAGTTAGATATTAATCCGAGTCCTAAACTTCCTAGTAACAATTATTGCAAATGAGGTGTCTGTACATACCAATACACCTTGAAAAAAATATTCTTTCCCCACTATTTTCTCTTTTTCTTTTTACCAAATCACTAAATGGGAGTGTAAAAAACAGTTTTTCTCTTCCAAAAATATATGTATTTCTTCTAAAGGTGACTGCCCTTTACCCTATGTTGGGCTTCAATAGAAGACCTGTTCAGTTGGAGCCATAAAACTGGGTGACATTTGCTCACTGAATGTAATTTAATAAGGCTAAATCGGTTTTTGCATATTGCAAAGTGTATATAAAAACTCAAGCTTAATCACGTATCATTAAACCACCTTCACACTGCCATGCAGCATGATGGTCAGGATGCATTTTTACAGCCTCATCTCCCGGGACATGCAAAGCCAGAAAACCAGCAATTTCTTCTTACCTGCCTTCTACCTTCCACTCTGTCCACTGGCCAGTAGCAAACTTGTATTCGAAGAGGTCATTTTTGTTCTTCAGGTTGGAGTTTGAATAAATGTCTCCAGTGTAACCACCTGGGGAAACAAAGAGGGAACATCAGACTAAAGGTCAAACCCAGAAGAACTGGGTGGTGGCAGAGGGACAGTAAAATAAGGCCAGAGTTTGACTAGGATTACTGTTCACCAGAGGTCAAGGGTCTAAAGAAGCAAGAGCTGTGAAACAAGGACGGATGACGGGATAAGCAAGATAGCACTGGTATTGGCAGAAAAACATATGGCAGAGTAGGCTACTTATTCAGTGGCCCATTCAGGACTAACAATACAGTCAATTAAACAATGCAACAGTTGACTAACTGAAAATACTATGCATTGATGGAACATTGCACTCGTTTTCGAAGTCCCACAGATTTTTAATCAATGTACACAGTGAAATGATTAGTAAAGAGGAAAAAAAGCACAGAACTCATTCTCAAAGTAAAAAGAAAAAAAGGAGCATTTTAAAACTTCATTCACAGTAAGCATGGAATACAGGTCTAGAATTTCAGTTTTATGTAAGAGACCACAAAAACTCCTGGAAGCACACATCAGTTTTTTAAAGGTCCACATTCTAGCTGAGATTTGTATATGAAGAAAACAAATCGTGTAATATGTGTAAGGGTGCGCAGACAGGAGACACAGCAGTGGTATGTTTTCTGGCATAAAAGTTTATTCAAAAGAAAATAAGGGGAAAACCTACCTAGGCCAATTACTAAGGACTCTGTCAGGATATCTGTAAAACGTATATTGTCCACTATCCTGTGTCGAAGATCTACTTCCACCCCTTACCTTACCAACTAAACTAGAAAAGATGTGGGTCTTCTTGATCCAGAAGAATTAATTAGTTACAATTTGCAGAAAACAAAGCATACCGAAACAAAGTTCCAATGTGTACAAAAACAAAGTTCCAAAGCAGCAAAGTTCTCTGGTTCAAAAGAAAGCAAAGTTCCAACTCAAAATCTGAACGCCAAGAGAATGATTCCCTTCTCTTGGTCTCACTCAAGTTTCTCACTGTGGTTACACCACAAGGGAAAGGTCTCCCTTCCCGTGGCTTTCTTTAGGCTTCTTACAATGTCAAGATAGTGCCTTTCTTCTCTTGACTTGTCTCACGCAGTTCTCACAAGACCAGGAAGAATGCTTCCTTTCCCCTGGCCTCTACTTCACAACACCAGGGAGGACACTCTCCCCCTGGTCTCTTCTTCTCTCGTCTTGTTTCACCTTACTTTCAAGTCTCTCGGGTACGGTTCCCAAACCCGTAAGGTTCTTTCACGATAGTGTGGCAGACCTGGTTCACTATAGTGCCAAGTACTGCGACTATGAAGATGACTGATGATGGTAATCTTCCTGGGTGCAGGTCCCAGACCTGGTTCATACCCTTGGTTCATTTCTTGTAGGTTCGGGAAGGTTACTTTGCTTCCCCTAGTTTCCCTCCTTCCCCTGTTTGGCTGGTCACACTGTACCCTTCTGCCCCTACCAACAGTCCCGCTCACCCCTGTACCTTTAGAGTCTCTCTCGGTAGTCTTTGGTTGATCTATACGTCTTTCCGCTCCAGTTTTGGGCTTCTGCAGTCTTCCCCCTCTCCTGTGTGCTGTGGCATTTGGTTTCCCTCGTTCCCCCAGGCAGGGTTAGGCTTTCTGTCAGGTCCTTTGAAAATGGATTCTCCTGGGCTCCCCCCCAGTCCTCAGCACATCGCCAGCGTGGGCGACAGCTGCTTCTGCTACTACTTCTACTTCAGCACAGCATTTATGCTCTTTGCTCCTTCAGGGAGGGCTTCTCTCATGCTTCCAGAGTTTGACGTGCCTTTTATACTGGCTGTGGCCAATAGGACTTCGGCAGACACTAGACCGCTCAACATGGTTTCTATAGCTAATCCTCATGACTCCACACTTCTCCCTCGTCACAGTACTGATCTTAGGACTCCCTTGTGAGTCCTTGGGCTTCTTCCTCGTCACAGTACTGGGAAAGGGATCTTCACTTGGGTAACTCCTATTCTTCCTCGTCCCAATACTTTCTAGGCAAATGGTAAAGAGACTACAAGCTCTGAACCTATTAGGGAATTAGTTGTTCTTAGGGTTGCAGGAAGGGGCTGAGTTCTCATGCAAAGGGGCTACCCCTAGTGAAAAGGGGACGACATCCACAGATTTGTCACATATGTTTTTCAAGGTTAGGCACAGAAAGTCTTACAATGGGATTCAGTAATGTCTTTCAATTACTGATATTGATATTCCTCCACTTAAAGGAATAGTGTGCTCTAAAATATTATTGGCTAAAAAGATGGCCCATAATCAAAAATATATATAAAAAATATTTTTAAACAAAGTCCCTATGTAAAGTATTAAGCAAATGAAGCTCAAACTCAAAAAGGTGAATCATTAGGAGGCATCCATTTTGTGAAATGGATGAGCCTCCTGTGCTTGCCCTTGCGGCACTAATGAAGCAAAAGCCAGCCAGCTGTAATAAAACAAACGCTACCACTGGGTGGCTTTTGCTTCATAGGTGCCAGAGACGAGAGAATGCAGGCAGGAAAGCTGCATCCAGTTAAGTGCTATTTTTTTTTTAAATATGCACTAGCTGCAGTTTTCTTTCTAAGTTTTCCGGGCTGGATGAGCCTGGAAAACTTAAAAAGAAAACTGTAGCTTTTAAAACCTATTTATGTTTGCGGTGGCTTGAGATTGGAGTCCCCTGGGCTCCAAGCTGAAGCTACCGCAAACATAAATACAACGTTGTTGTATTTAAAAATGCTGCGGTTTTCTTTCCAAGTTTCTCGGGCTCCTCCGAGACGGAGGAGCCCGAGAAACTTAGAAAGGAAAACCGCAGCGTTTTTAAATACAAATCACTTTGAGTCTCATGGGCTCCCCTGAGGGAGCCATGGAGACTCAAAGTGAAAGCCACGGCAGGCAGAAACACAACACAGGTGTGTTTCGAAATGCCGCAGTGTTTCTCACTATGGCGGCTTTCGCGTAGAGTCTCCTGGGCTCCCCCAACCCTGAGGGAGCCCAGGAGACTCCAAGCAAAAGCAAAAGCAATGCGAAAAACAACGTTGTTGTATTTGTAAATGCTGCAGTATTTACAAACACAACAACGTTGTTATTCTGTCCCCCGTGTTGGGAGAGCCCAGGAGACTCCATGCAAAAGCCGCCGCAGTCAGAAATACAATGTTCTTGTATTTATGATTTCTGTGGTTTTCCGACCACAGCAATCACAAATACAACAACGTTGTATTTGTAATTGCCGCGCCTTTGCTTTTTGCCTTCATTTTAGGAAGGCAGCCTCCTCAGCTCATGTTGAGCTCTGCTCTGGCTGCAGTAAGCAAAAGCTCCCAGTAGGGGGCTTTTTCTGCTTGTTTAGTGCCGCCAGGGCAGAGCTTAACATGAGCTGAGAAGGCTGCCTGAAATTACAAAATGGATGCTCCCATGTAAACGCTTTGAGCCTCGTTTGCTCAAAAGTTTACATAGGAACTTTCATAAAAAATATGTTTAATGTAGGTTTTGGATTATTGCACATCTTTCAAGGCAAGAATATTTTTGAGTGCACTATTCCTTTAAGAGTTGGATTTTAAATAAACAAATCTCGCTCACATGAAACTGTTAATGTAATATGTTTTCAAAGATGGGCACTAACGGTCTTAAAGTGTGCCAATTTCATAAAATCACTAATGTTATTTTAAAGGACATATTGCAGTGGAAGGTTTCCGAACACATGATTGGAAAGCAGAGTCAGTATTGCATTTTCCTCACAGTCTAAATTGTGTGTTTTGCAGCCTCTACGTAGAGTGAGGGCATTGCAGGGATTCCAATGCATTTGCTAAGATTTACTGGCTCATATACAATGTTACACTACAGAATATGCTCTAAAGGTTTTAACAGGTGCAGACTCCAATGTTGCCTCAAGATCCACTAAAGTTTCTTTGCTTGACTACAGTATGGCAAATGCTAAATAAGTGACCCATATTTCTATGATGCAAGGTCAGCGGTCATCCTTACTGTTTCGCATGCACAATAATGAATGACAAATATTTTTGAGCTTAGATGCCCAAGATTACCGTTGTTGGTGTCCTGTTCCCTCACCCATTAGGGATAGTGACAAAAAGCTATGAGTGACATATGGTACTGGAGGGTTGTGTTCTGGCTTTGGTGTTGCCATTGCATTGCTGGACATAGGCACAAAGTTGGCCATAGTGTGCCCTAAAACCAAGATCTATATTCCAATCTCTATCTTTTACATTAAGTAGGTACTTGAGCTCCCACATTGTTCTGTGTGCGCTATTTGAGAGGTCATCTTTTAAAATAATCACCAATAGATCCTGCAATGTGTGCCTATTCACTGAAGTGTCTATCCACAGGTGTTTCTGTTTTGAGGTTCACGATGATACATCTATGTATGTTTATCCTTTCACACAACTTCTTTCAGCTCTCAACTACATACGTTTCTTGCATCATACATTTTTACATTGGATGAGGTATACAACATTGACTAATTTGCAATTGTATGTCCCTTGTATCTGTACTGCTCAGTTATGTGGGGTTGTGGCAGATCCGGTGAATTGGCATGTTTTGCATCTCCTGGTATTGCATGGATGGGTTTCAGGTCTCCTTTGCTCTTGATCTAAAGAAAATGTATTCCTTGTTAGACATCATGCTAGGTTTCTTGGTTGCTTCTATGGAATTAGGGAAGCTTTTCTTTTTTTAAATGTCTCTTAGCTTATCGCTCATACACATTTTGGATGTAGGTCCTTAAGAATGCTATTAATGTGCGAGAGTGCTGGATGGTAGATGACAATACAAAAGGTATTCATTCTATATCTCTGCTGTCTGTGTTGTAGCAGGCTTTCTCTGTGCATTTTCATTGCACAATCAAATTCCCTGTGAACTCTCCAACTAAACTACCCCCATAGCTCCTAAGGTCTGCCTTACTGTTCAGTCCACACCATCTTGTCAGAGTTTGGCTAGATTATTACACAATAAGGGAACAATACCTCAAGTTAAATTTGACAGAAACAACATTTGTCACGTGAATCCAAAAAGGCCCTCAAGATGGAACCAACGCTGAGTCCAACAGGAGGTGCCCCAAGCGCCAACGTCCATACAGAGAAGACAGTAGGATAGAGTGAAGTACTAGCTACCACTGCCTAGAATCCCTCTAGTGCTAGGTAACGCTGGTGTGCTGCCTATCTAAAAGTCGACAGGATACGGAAAGGAATTATTTACCACAATACTAGTATGCACCTGGAAAAACAAATGATTTAGAGGCTAGGGACCGTCTCCCGTTGGAAAAACAGCATCAAACACGCTGCTTAGAATACGCAAGGTGAGACGTGACAGGCAGTAAATAAAATCAATGTTTAGAAAACACCCACACTAGGCCAGTCTACTCATGGTGACAATACAATTTTAATGACATGTAGTTCTGATCTAATGAGTGTTGATGGTAATTCAAGATAATCAAGGTTGTCGATTTAAAAAAAAAAGGGTTGTGTGATAACCTAAGGTGTAAATGTGATCCTACAAATTGTTCACACGTAGTGTTTCTATTATGAAACTATTGCAGACAAAGAAGGCTTGAACAGACTAGAGGGGGTGCCTCGGGAGAGGTACCCATTCAGTGTGGAAGCAAGAACTTGTCGTTCCTTATAGTTCTTGGTCTACCGGTTTCAGTGATATTTAAGTGAATTTACCCACTTTCTTCAGGACAGTCTTCGTGTCATCACATCTACGTCTGGAATGTTAAGGATGTATATCGGAATGCTCCAACCCTCCTTATCAGTACTGCCACGGGACCCGCAAACAGGTAAGTAACTCTGTATTTAATCGGTGCACATATTTCAGTATGTCCAGAGGCATGGTGTTGCAACGTCTCATTGTCTTTTAAGGAGTCTTTTTTTGCAACCGTTCTTTTAATAGGGGCTGGTGAGGTAGCTCAAATGAGTGCAGGTAGTCCACCTGTATGTAGTATGCCATTGAACCGCTCACTCGCCGTGGACATACGAATGGTCCAGACGTAAAGACCATGGCTAGACCCACATCTTAAATGCCATGTGCCATGTTCATCAAATACGGTGGCCTCTCAGAAACCTCACAAAGGGCCGGTTCTGAAAATCCCTCTTAACAGAGACATGTGTTCGTGCACACACGTACAGCTTGGTAACTATCATTTGCAGCTTGTTGAGAACATTGTGTGGGTACTGTGACAGGGTCCGTGGCTTGACCCCGTCAGGGGGCTACAGGGACCCCTTGCGACCCCGGTGTAGACATCCTACCAGTGTGTATGCCAGAACCTTTTCTACCCTAGAGGCAGGGTGAGGAAGGTGGACCCCCTCCGCCTATCCCCACATACACCACAGCCCCCCCCACCCCCCCCCCCCCAAGTCCCTGAATCCCATGAGAGGGTCTTGCTGGCAACTGTTGTTATCACTCTCCTTTACGCAATGCCTTTCAGCCTTTTCTCTGGACAGAGTTCTCTTTTACTTCTTGCAGAACCCCAACATCCAGAAGCCAATGCTGCCGCGCTGGTGCACAATTAGTGGAGGAAAAAAAACGCTAATAGTCGGTCACTGTTGAGAACAACCAGTTCGCCGGCGCAATCACCAGTGTCCCAGGGTAGATGAAATACAACCTACCTGGCGAATGCTGACAAAACTGGGCCGCCATGACAGCACGAATACTCATGAGCGAAAAGGGGGCGGGCCACAGCGGACTAAAAGTGTAGATCATTGCAGGAAAAGCTCAATCTAGATTGGTCAGAAGAGACAGGTGAGACAGAAAACCAATGGGGAGGAGGTGAAGCTCTGAGAAGGCAGCAGTCTACAATTCCTGTGATGTGTCTGGTGGAGTCATCACATTCCCCGCCGGTGACCGCCTCCCATGTGTCTAGGGGACAGCAGCCGCTACCTGACCCTGTCCCTGGGGGCAGCTATATGAGGGAGGAGACAACTACTGGGGGGAGGTGGCGACTCCATCAGATGAGATGCAGTATTCCCCCCCTTTCCCCTGAGGAAGACTCTATAATACACAAGTTCCTAATGGCTTATTCCCACACAACAAAAAACTTTTCCACTAAATCATTCTAGACAACCCAACACTTTTAAACAGCACCATCTACGAAATCCAGTACAATCGATGGACTCCAACTCCCATAAACCCTCTGGTACTGAGAGAAGGAGGAAGGAGGTTATGCAAACTAAGAGAAGCCTAACAGGCTATTTGTTTTACTGAAGCTAAAGTGCGCAGGACATTTAAAAATGGCATCCGGAGTAATAGTGTGCAAAATATAGTGTCCTCAATTTGTGGACACTCCCGTCCCATGCACTTAAATATACTGAATTGACGGTCAGTCAACAATTGGAATAGTGAAAAGAACACAATTTAGGTACAAGTATAATGATGCCCTACGAGTTATGCGTCATAGTTTTTGTGCTGAACAGGTATAATATTTCTTCAAAATACATTTATTCACATTAAATGACAGGACAAGTTAAGGTATAAAAGAAGAGCTGATCGCATTTCGGGAAGACAATTCCCTTCATCTGGAGCAATAATTAATTCAATTTCACAATTTCTGGTGTTCAATTCTTTCTTCAGACTTCAACTCTACACTCAATCTACAAAATAAATCAAAAAACTACATTTAGTATGTGGCTCACTTACTACGAACTCAAATGAACAATCACATAAATTCTGAATAGAAATCACCTCAAAGGATTGCCAACGTTTTAAGTTGATTTGCTGGAGGACAGCAGAATCTTCTTCACCTATTAACCACGTCTCAGGGCCCTCTCGAATCTTTAATTCTATAGGATATGTCAAAAATGGTATGTTTGTGCCAATACTACTAATAATGGGTTTTAATGGAAATCATAGATTTAATAGAGTGAAAGCTCCACTGCAGCAACATACCTGTCTTCTGTTAATTCTAAGACCCTATATTTGTGAAATTCTGAATCAAAGAATATTCCCCAGACTTTTTATGTTTTCACACCACCTTCATCTAAAAGCAGTATACATGCTCAAGTTAGGTGCCAAAAGTATGGGTTTGTTATTTAGTTTGTTACAAAACATCTACCGCACGCGGCATACCCCATGATCATGGAGATAGTATCAACCAGGGGTTGGCAGTATGCCCAGTTCTGCAGCCTAGATTTAAACAAGTGTGGAATCAATATTCTGTTAATAATGTCTATATGGATGCCCAAACGTTGAGAACTAAATGCAACGACTAACCACAGCAACGCGTGCGTGGTCTTCCCATGTGTTTTGCTGAGGTTCACAATGGCCGTATAACAATAGCGTACATCACCTAATAGAGCGTGGTGATGTCATATGTCAACAAACTTGATGGGTGGCCGTTGATGTGCCTGTCGCACTTGTCTAGACCTGCAAAGCAGATGCCTTGCCGGATCTAAAAGATTGTTCATATTCCATTTGAGGTTACTCACACTTTTTTAAAAACTATTGCTTTACAACATTTAGTAACAAACACCACCACATGCAGTCTAGCACTTCGTGCTGGCAGTCTCCCACATTAGTATTGTTTGTTCTGGCACTCTGTCATGGTGTTCTGTGCACAGTTCTGCACAGCCGAGTGTCTCCATGCCAGTATCTTCTCCCCACTTTCATGTGCCCCTCTCTGCAGTGCTCTAGTTCCTACTTCATGGAGTAAGGTATGCCCTGTGTGTGACATACAGCTGCGTTTGCCTGAATCTTGCATTCTTGGAGACCTTCTTCATGTATCTTAAGGCTCTTGTCCATTCCTGATCAGTGAAGGTCTTCTGGAGTTCCACCTCCCACTTTTGTCGTGCTGGCACTTCCCATACATTGTCATAGAGCCTGGACACCATATGTACTGCATCCAACACGTCGTCCCATGTGTCTAGTGCCCCTCCTGATTCAGCATCTCCAGATAGTTCTGGCCATCAACATTTTGATAGTTTGGACCATACTGTTGTGCAGCACAAATTAGCCTTTGTGTACGTCATAGTTTCCTGTTGGTGTTTGAAATTCTACTTGTTGGCCCTCTCTTCTCAGGTCCCCGATCTGTGCCAAGCATTTGGCTTCCCAGTGGTTCCGATACATCACGAGGGCTTCGGGTCTGGTGCTCGCTAGTCCCTGCATGGAGCAGGGGTCTGGGTTTCCCTGGGTCTTCCACGCCTTCTTCCACAAGGTTAGACCCAGTTTGACGAGGGTGGGGAGGGTTCAGGTCAGAGTATCTCCAACCATATTATTTCTCTCAGTTAGTAGTGTCGTAGAGCTTGCTGAAATAACAGTGAGTCTATGGATGTGTCATCTCCTAACCATCGAACCACGAATTGCAGCTGCCCTGCAAAGTGGTAGCATTCGAAATCTGGCATTTTGAATCCTCCCGCCTATTAGTCCCTTTGTAAAGTATTTAGGGCTAACCTGTTCCCCACCCCACAGGAATTCACATGTTATTGTGTTTAACTGTTTAAAGAATGTCCCGGTATGTTGTGAGGTATGTTGGTGAAGTGGTATAGCAGGCGAGGTAGTACCATCATTTTCAACAGGGCTGCTCTCCCAATCATTCCTAGTGGTAGTGGTTTCCAGAACTCCCCAGCCTTTACTCTTTCTCTAAGGCGACTTGGGTGTTGGCCTTGTGTGTGTATGCTGGGTCGTGGTGTGTCTATCCCCAAATACCAGAAGGTGTGGGGTGCACATGTGAGATCCAAGTCTGGCAATTGGTCTATAACTTGTCTTAGTTCTGCTAGGGGATACAGGGAAGATTTTTCATTATTAACTGAAATATACGATAGTTTAGCGAATGCATCTATTGCTTACATCAAATCTGGTAGATTTTCACGTGGGTTTGCAACAAGTAAGAGCATGTTGTCTGCGTACAGCAAGACCTGGTGTATCATGCCATCTATCTCGATCCCTGTGTTCCCATACTCTACCCTCAGGAAGGCCGCCAGTGGTTCTAAGGCCAATATACAGCATCAGGGACAGCTGGCAGCCGTGTTTCGTGCCCCTATATAATCTCCAGGCCTCCGAGATATGTTTACCATTCTTAACCCTTGCCCTGGGGTCTTTGTATAGTAGCTTAAACCACCTAAGGAAGCCCTCCGCCATTCCAAAGTGGGCCAGTGCCCACAATAGACAGTTCCAGTTCACGGAGTCGAAGGTTTTGACAGTATCGCGCATTCTCCCCATCTATAATTACTCTGGTCTACCATGTGGCGTAGCCTTCGCAAATTCCACGTAGTGTTCCGCCCTGGGACATAACCCATTTGGTCCGTGTGCACTAAGGTGGGTAATACCCATTTTAATCTGCTAGCCAGGGCCGCTCTGAGGATTGTGCAATCCTGGTTGATCATGGAAATTGGTCTGTATGAGCCACAGTCTAGAGGAGATTTTCCGGGTTTCAGATACTTGATTTCCTGTGGGGTCCAGCGTAGAGAGGAACTCTGTTTGGTTGCCTGGTATTACCTGTGAGTGGAAATATTTCTGATTTATTGCAATTGATTGTGAACCCAGAGAAGCCACCCATGTGGGTCACGTCACGCAGGATAGGGTGAAGGTTTACCTGGGGGGTCCCTAATGTATAGCAGAACGTCATCTGCATATAGCGATATTATCTCCAGCTGGCTCTTAAGACTGATACCCCGGTGGGCTTGACAGCACCGAATCATGTCAGCCATGGGCTGGATGGCCAGAGCAAAAAGGATCGGGAGAGGGGGCATCCCTATCGTGTACCTCTATTCAGGTTGAGGGGCGGCAACCTGTGAGAGTTGACTAGGACACTAGCTGTGGCGTCCGTGTAGAGGAGTTTAATATATCTGATCATTTCAGGACCAAATCCCATTTTCCCTAGGATCACCCATAGATACTCCTAGGAAACCATGTCGAAGGCTTTTTGATTATCAAGTGCCATCGCCACAGCCTCCACCTTAGGGTCAATTCTTGCCATGACATTGAATAACCTCCTGATGTTCAAAGATGTCGATCTGCACGGGACAAAGCCCCCTTGATTGTCGTGTATGATTCAGGGCATGAGCGGAAGGAGTCTGTTCACCTAGTACCTTAGCAAAGATGTTGGTGTCTACATTCATGAGGGATAAGGGCCTGTAGGATCCACAATCATTACTCGGTTTACCCGGTTTAAGGAGACCAGTTATGGTGGCAGGGAGGATAGATTAATCGAGTCATTCATTCCATACCTCGAGGAGGCGCAGGGAGAGTAGGGCTGCATGTTCTTGATAAAACTCAGGGGTGAGACAATTAGGGCCCGGGGCCTTACCCTTTGGGAGTTCTGTATTCACCTTCAGTATCTCCTCCAGTGATACAGGGTTTTCGAGATCCTTCCTTGCCTGAGGACTTGGAGGAATCCCCTCGAGGAGGGACTATACAGCATCCATATCTCGTTGTTGCCCGGCGGTATACAAGGAACCATAAAAGCCTAAGAGTATATTAAGGATCTCTTTGTCTGACCATTGGGGGTTTCCCGACTCATTAATAATGCAGTCTACTTGGGTGTGTCTGCCCTCCAGCTTCATTAATTTAGCTAGAGTTCTGCCCGGTCTCTTCCCTTCCCCGTATTTCCTGGCTGCCTGCGGGCATGTGAACTAACGTATTTCCCTGAGAGCGTGCGCCTCGAAGAGCTCCAATTCCGCTCGTATCTGCGCTAGGATTTGCAGACTTGACTGCCTGGAATATTCTTGTTCTAGAGGTTCAAGTTTGGTTTCAGAGCACTGGAGATCCTTTCTTATTGTTGTTCATACTCCCGCTTCCCTAGATATGGACATACCCCGCTAATAGACCTTGAATGCTTCCCATTTTACCCCTGCGGAGGTAGCCTTTGGCTCATTACAAGCAAAGTACGTTTCTATTGCTGAACAAATCTCTGCTTTGAATACTATGTCACAGAGTGCTTCCGACCTAAACTAAGAGGAGTTTCGGGGTCCAGGGAATCTTCCTATGGATAAGGACAATGTCACCGGGGAGTGGTCAGATACGGTGTGGGGCAGAATCACAGCAGATTTCACCCTGCTCATTAGCGAGCTCGAGGTTAGGAACAGGTTTTTCTGTGATGAACCCTCATGGACTGAGGAGTAGAATGTAGATTGCCTCTCTTGTTGCCATGTATCCCTCAGTTCTAGGGATTCAATGTGTGTTAATAGTCTGCGAGCTGCACAGGATTGGGATCGGAGTGCCGTCCCAGTTCTATCCAAAGTATTGTCAAGAATTACATTCATATCACTTCCCCATAAGATTGGAATCCCAATGAAACCCATCAGAATGGACACCACTTTATCAAAGAATTCTGGGGTATCACTATTGGGACAGTAGGTATTAAACAGCAGTAATTCAGTACCAGCTATGATACTTTGCAGTATAACATATCGGCCATCAGTGACTAAATAATTATTTTACAAAGTAAATTTAACAGACTTATGGCTCATTGACATGACTCCCCCAGACTGGGTGGAATAGGTGGTGAAGAATCTATTTGCCCCCAATGTTGGTACTATACCTGTGGACGCCCCTTCCCTGGCATGTCTCCTCCTGGAGTAGTATCTTCACCTCGTGTGTCTCCGTATGCCATGATCCAACGTGACTTAGTGTAGTTCCCTAACATTCCACGTCATTAGTTTCATCTCCATCATGCAACCTGTGACATGTCAAGCGGTATCCTCTCATCTCCGAACCCTATTTCTGTCTCCCAAAAAAAGATCACTGTCCACTCTGTACTCTGCTGCCAAGTAGTTTCACATTTTCTCCCCAAATCTGGTTCAGTAGCGCAACCAGCGCCCAACCTTCCTGGTAGTGTTAACAATGACAAAACAAACCCCCACCCCCACTTCCACCCTCACTGCCGACCCCAACCTGGCAGTGTAATCCCTTCTTCCCCCACCTCCCTCGGCCTACCCCAACATGGCCCGCATTCCACATCATGACAAACCATTAACTTTAGCAGCTGCTATGGGATAAGCTGCTGCCGCTGTGGCCCGCTCCACAAATTCGTTACAATACCACATGTTCAAGTGGGACTGATAGGTATTATGAACTCGCTGTGAAGTAGGGATGAAAACTTGTGCAGTTCTGGGTCTCTATAAATTGGACTGCTTCGTCCGGGACCGTAAAAAAGTACAATTTACCACAGAACTGGAGTGGGATTCACACAGCTCGCACCTGCAGAGCTTGAGAGTACCTGGGCCTATTCCCTGTGTGGATGTGGATTGCAAGTGTTCCTGTAGGATTTCGTCGTTGTGCGTGGTAATGGATGCACAGTCTCTCTGTGCTTGGAAGGTAGACTGAACACGGGGCCGGTGGGTTAGAGGTCTGCAGTCCCGTCACAGTGCTGGGATAGAGGTTGGATATTGTCCCCACTGGGCCCCACTAGGGGTGTTTGTGCCAGTCAGGGGGGGGGTGAACTTTGGAACAGACCAGCGGCTACAGGGCCCTGTGCCAGGTCCACCGCCAGGTGCAAGTAAACACGGTTGGGTCTGGGACCATTGGGGTGCAGGGCCCCCGGCTGCGCAACAAGTATGTAGAATAGGAATCCGATGCAGTTCCATGGTGTCAAGTCTACAGTAATTTTTCTAGGTAAATCCGTCCCAACACCCGCCCCACAAGTCTTCCAGTACTTTGTGTAGTGGCCTAAAGCCACAGAGGGGGGATTGTGCAAGCCTCACTGCCAGGCTCAGTGTTAGAGGGAGCCCACCGGGATACAACAAGGTGGCCCTAGCTTCGAAAAGCAGCACTCACCGGTAGGTACATGCTGCCAGGCAGGGAGCGTTTCCTCCTCTCTCCAGATGGACAACAATCACACTGCACGGCCGTCACTAGAATGGTTCTGCCCCCCCCGTGAGCGGGTGGCGACAACGGGCGTGTCGTCGAATAGCCACAGCCAGGCATCTAGTTCAATTTCATAGCACACAACATGACCCCCAGCCGCCACATCGTCACGGAGCTTCGGCGGTTCCCTCTGCTCTGCTTACCCCAGCACAAAACAGTCCATGGCGGCGGCGAAACACAACACCCCCAATTCTTCCCACTGAAAGTCTAGATGGACGATATTATGTTAGGGTATTGTGCCCTCCATTGATGTTACGCCTCTCTTTGCCCGTCTCCACAATGGTGCAAAGCATCTGGGGCACCAGCCACTGGTGTCAGTTGTCAAGGCACAGTGGAGGCGTTAAATATTGCCACACAATATATCACAGGGGGCAGCTCAGCACACCGTTCACCAGCTTCAGTGCACCCTGGGGGGCGTCGGCCCCCGTCCCGGGACAGTGAACTGCCAGGGTCACCACCAGCTTCACCCAGCCATGATCTGCACCTCGTATCTTACACTGAGGGATCAGATGTCTGCCATGCCGCTCTCCGTGTCAGGCGTCCGAGCACAGCCCGCACCGTTTTCCCGTTCTGATGGTGCTGCTTTCCACCACCACACCGAATCGGCAGTTGTTTCAAGGTTCCACAGCACCAATCTCCCCGGGAAGCCAACACAGTTGCAACCCAGACCTTCCACAAGCCATTTATATTAATTTTGTCTGGGTTTGCAGTGATAATACAGGCTATTTTCGGAGGATTCCTCAGGCCACAATGGAGCAACATCAGATCAGGACTACATCTGCTCGCTGCGCAACAGCGCCCCTTCATTCCAGAACTTGATCTTGTTATTGAAATGCTATCTTGCATTGTCATTGGATGTCCCAAACCCACAAAAACCAACAAGGCCTTGGGAAATATACAAGGAAATCGACTCTGCATATGCAGTCAACATTTCAGTGCAGAGTTGTAAAAATCAGCTGAATTTACAAAGAATGGCCACCCCAGACTACTAGAAGATTACTTGCAACAGCTGTACTTACAATCTTTCCACACCAACATGGTCCAGTGAAATCATAGGCGTTGAGCTCTTTCATGTGTACTTTTTATGTTTCTAGTTCCCCTTTGCCTATGGCCCAATTTCATTTTTTGACAGATGGATGAGACTTAGCCGGCCATTTCTGTTTCAGCTACCGCCAACATATCGCACTCAAAGCATGTATGCCAGTCACTGTTTTGTGCATTCGATTAAACCACTTTATTGAGTTATAATTGAAAGAGGGTGTGTCAATATCTCTATGTGAATTGTTTAGGCCAAGTGGAAAGTACTGCCCCATCACATTTGCTTGTGATATGATATGATAGTTTATTTATATAGCGCCTATACACAATGTGTTTCAAAGCGCTTCAAGGCAAGGGAGGGAACAAGGGAAAATACAATGACATTCTTACAGGCCATGAACAGTAAGGATGTGAAATTAACTATCGTACTCGGGCTGACAACATTTCAGATAGTGCAAGAGCTAAGACATAGATAAGGAGGGGAGGGGGGCCATCAAAGTGTCTTTTTCTCTTAGTCCATTTTATTTCTATGCCATAGGAGGAGTGTGGGGTGGCCAGTGCTTTCACTGTACAATCTGACACAATGCAGTGAGCACAGGTATGCCACTGGTAGCTTTGTAAATTAGACAGAACAGTCTTTGTTCTTACTATTGATAACAATGTCACTATTATCTGTCTGTCCATTGTCCAGATCATGTGTAATGTATTGGCATATTAAGTTTGCTCTTGTGGTAACAGTTGCTTTGCCACATGGCTCATTTTCTTTTCTGCCCTCAGGCAAAGAAGGGATCAGCCAGTGCTGTTGCTTTAACTACGACACAATGCACTTGACTTATGAATGCCCGTCACGGCTGATTTGTGCTTTACTGTTAATTTGTTTAGTGTTTTGGATTTGAGAGCTGGCATGTCACTAATATCTGTCTTGTTAGTGTTTAGACATAGTGGAAAGTATTGCCCTACAAGATTTGCTAGTGTACTAACAGTCATTCTCTCTGCCCATTTCTCTTCTTTGCCACAGAATGAAACCGGGATAACAAACACATGCTTTCACAGCACCCACAGACAGCTGCCATGGAGTGCACATATGCCGCTCAGGGTCACTTTGTGAGTTAGGGAGGTCCCTGAATGAGGTTACAATTGAGTGTATGAATGTTAAAAATCAGCGGATATAGTGTCTATGGTAAGTAGAATGGTATCCGGCCATATTTTCAAAAGCTTATTTTCGAAAGACCATTATCTCTAAAACATTTTGCTGAATTTTTTAATTTTAATTTTATATGTTTTTTTGATTTTGTAAGTAACAAAAATGGTTAAAAAAAACAGGGGGCTGGGGGACCCCCCCCATTTTAAACATAAAATGAAAAAAAAAATGTGAATTTCTTTTTTTTTTTTGGCAAAACTCATTCGACATAATGGCATTCGAAAATAAGCCATTCAAAATACTCACTATAAACCAAGTAGAATGTATTGTTAGTTTTTGGACGATAAAAAGATTGAGGAAGTGGACTCCATTAGTTACCTTGGAGTCATTTTTAACAACAGTTACATAGAGGCACAGGCACAAGTTTTTCTAAGGACCAAGGTTGCAATCTTAATAACACAGGGTCGCCATTTGGATAAAAGATTTGGAAGATTTTCTATCATCGGATTAATCAATTTCTATAGGAACAAGGTGGTCCCGACCATAACATATGGAGCTGAAGGTCTGATTCATATGCCGACAGAAATCTGGTCAATCCTGGAAGGCAAGTTTTGGCGATCGGTCCTAAACTTACCAAATTCAGCTGGTACTGTTAGAATCAGAAATGAGCTTGGTTTCACTTCAATTGAAGCAATTGTGGAATGGAAGGCACTAAACCTATATCGAAAAACACTTCCTCCTTTCTGTGCATCAATATTTAAAGTGATCCACAATGAAATTTCTAAAACCAGAAATAGGGTTCTGAATACTTGGGTCATTAACCGTCAAAACACACTAGAGGAACTCGGGTGCTCAGAAACGGACCTGGTAACAAATCCTTTGAGAATTAAAAAGAAACTCTTCGTACTCGACTGGATCAAAACAGCTGAGAAAGCAAGTAAAAGCAGTTTGGCAGGGAATGTACCTGTAATTCCGACAAAATTGAACCATCAGAGAGGTTATCTGAAAGGATTTCCGGATAAATCATTTAGAGACATCTTCCTAAGAATGAGATTAAACTTGTTAAATACCAACGAAACTAACTACATCCAAGGAAGATCTACCCCAAAAACTTCTGTGCACCAACCGAAGAGACTGAATCAATCAAGCATTTGTTGATGACCTGTACGAGATGGGAGTAACAGAGAGTTACACCTGACCCCAATACTGAATAATCACGCAACACTGGACTTGGAGGATCGTTGGAGGACTCGTATGTGGAGAGCGAACTAAAACAACCATTGCCTTGGTCTCTATGATGAAGGCTATTATCTTAAATTTTGTTTTCAAGTTGGATATGCAGTAGATTATTTGACAGAAGACGTATTCTCTCCTTTTTCTTCTTTTCATGTCTTCCTTTCTTTTTTTGACTGGATGAAGCGGACATAGTGATATTAAATGTTTACTCTGAAAAAGAATTGTTCATTCAATTAATTCAAATAAAAATTTGTTTTAAAAAAAGAATGTATTGCTCCATCCCATTTGCTCAACTAGGCCTTTGCCGCATGACTCATTTCATTTCTTGTCTACAGGAAAAGACATGTTCAGTCAGTGCTTTTTGGTTACCAAACGACACTTTGTCCTTGACAGTCACTCTTGATTTGTTCATTATGTCTAATTTGTTTTATTTGGTTGTAACAGAGCAGGCATGCTGCTAATATTGTTCATGGAAGTGTCTGGGTCTAGTAGTAACTATGATCCCATTACATTTGCTTGCATCATAACTGCCTTTTGCTCTTGGTCCATTTCATGTCTTTGCCACAGAACGTATTCCATATCTACGACAGGTAATCACCACAGCTGTGCTGCTTTGGAAAATTTTCGGCGTCTGCGTCGATACGCTGTCCTCGAGGGCCTGCGACGTCACCGGATGTTTTAAGTAGGATGCACGACGCCCGTAGCCTCAGTTGTAGTTTTTTCCCCAGAACGTGTGGTACCAATCGTCTGCCAGTATGACCACAGAAAGCCTTGCGGAAACGTAAGCTGCAATTGCATAAGAAATTCTGTAGCGGGGCAGGCAGGGAGGGAGCGATATGGAATACGTCGGACCATCCCATCGAAAGAACGTTACCAGGTAAGAAAGAAACTTGTTCTTCGAGGGGATTGGGTCCTCCGACGTATTACATATCTATGACAGACTCCCAAAGCAGTACCAACGTATGGAGGAGGGAAAAGAATTTAGAATATAGAAATTTAAAATGCCCAATCAAATTGCAGAATAGAGGACCGCCTTACCAAAGGCCAGATCCTGCCCATGGATAGAATCTAGGGAGTAGTGTCTTACAAAAGTATGGACCTAAGCTCCTGTGGCTGCTTCACAGATGTTACGAATAGGAACACCCTTGTGCAGGGCAGTAGAGGCAGCCATACCCCTAGCAGAATGGGCCCGTAAACCTACCGGAGGGTCCTTACATTCAGAAATTGCCAGGATAATCCATCTAGACAAAGTCTGCTTAGTAACAGCTTGTCCCAAACGCCTTCCAGCGTATCCAATAAAGAGCTGATCGTCCACTCTGACCCGGGACATGCGTGAAATGTAGAAACTTAAAGCTCTCCTAGGATCCAACCTATGGAGCCTCTCCTCTTCCTTACCAGGATGCGGAGGAGGATAAAATCCTGGAAGAATGACCTTCTGGCTTAAATGAAATTCCGACACCACTTTCGGAAGAAAGGAAGGACGAACCCGAAGGACAACCCTGTCCTTATGAAACACTGTGAAGGGTGGCTTAACAGAAAGTGCCTGCAACTCACTCACTCTGCGAGCAGAAGTAACCGCAACTAAAAATACAGTTTTAAGGGTTAACAGTCTCAAAGGACAAGAATGTAAAGGCTCATATGGAGTACCCATTAGGAATTTCAGAACAAGGTTCAAATCCCAACCGGGCACCTAGAAAGGTGACAGTGGAAACACATTAGTGAGCCCTTTCAGAAACTGAGAAATTAAAGGAATTTATGAACAGGAATATGGACAGCGCCGTCAGGTAACCTTTAATGGTACCCACTTGCAGACCCTTGTGGGCTAAAGAAAGCAAAAAAAGACAGAACCCCAGGAATGTCACATGAAAAAGGATCCACATTCTTAACCCTGCACCAGTCGCAGAACTTTCTCCAATGGCAATGGTACAGGGACTTTGTTGCAGGCCGTCTGGCCGAAAGCAACACCTCCATCACGTCTTCAAGGAGGTCCCAATCCTTATACCTCAACCTTTCAGAAGCCAAGCGTGAAGGTAGAGGGATCTGACCTCTGGATGGAGAACCTGACCCCCCCCCCCCGTGAGAGCAGATCGTCTCGGTAGGGAAGACGGCGTGGAGGGCAGATGGACAAGTCGAGAAGGTCCGGGTACCACGTTCTCCGGGCCCATGCCGGAACAGTGAGGATCATCCGGCAACCAAACCTCCATAGCCTCCGCAGCACTTGCCGGGATGACGGGGAATGGAGGAAACGCGTACAACAGTGGGAAGGACCACTCCACCACGAACGCATCCCCTAAGGCTCCTCTTGGAGGAAATTCCCGCAAGCAGAACCTTTCGCACTTCCGGTTGACACTGGAGGTGAAGAGATCCACTTGAGGGGTCCCCCAAAGGGCGAAGATCTCCAGGAGAATCTCCTGAGCCAGCTCCCACTCGGGAGAGATCGCGATTTGCCTGCTCAGAGCGTCCGCCATCTCGTTTTAGTCTCCGGCCAGATGAACTGCCAAGATCGAAATTTCCTGCTGGATGGCCCAGAACCAGAGCTGCATCGCCTCCCTGCACAGAGGAAGTGACCCTGCCCCCCACCCCCCCTTTTGTTGAGGTAGTGCATGGCCACCGTGTTGTCCGTCAGAATCAGGACATTCTTCCCTCGCACAGCCGGCAGAAAAGCCTTCAGGGCAAGCCTGACGGCCCTCATTTCCAACAGATTGATATGGAGTCTGGACTCCGACGGAGACCAACGACCGCTGACTGTCAACTCGTTGGCATGAGCTCCCCATCCCGTGAGGGATGCTTCTGTCACGATCGTCACCTCCGGCCAGGGTAGCCAAAATGGAGCCCCCTTCATCAGATTGCCTTCGACGGCCCACCACAGAAGATCCTGGGCAACCGAGGGCGGCAACTGAACGGGATCCAACATCCTGCTGGAGGATTGTGACCACTGCATCTTGAGAGCCCACTGCAGAGATCTCATCCGCAGCCTGGCCTCTGGCACCAGAGGAATGCAGGATGCCATGAGGCCGAGCAACCTCAAGAAGTCGAATGCCAGGAGACTCTGGGCATGATGAAACTTGTGCACCATCTGCAGAATGTGATGAGCCCTCACCTGGGGAGGGAAACACTGCCCCAGGGATGTGTCGAGCACTGCTCCGATGTACTGGAGCCGCTGGGTGGGTAGCATCAAATGGGACTTGTTTAAACTGACGGAGAAGCCCAGCCTGTGAAGGGAGTGGCAGGTGACTGACAGATGATCCAGGGCTTTCTCGGGAGAGCGCGCCCAGATTAACCAATCGTCCAGGTAGGGGCAGACATGAATCCCCCCTTTCCTGAGATACGCTGCCACCACCACCATGAGCTTGGTGAAGACCCTCGGGCGGAGGTCAATCCGAACGGCAGGACCCGGAAATTGAAAATGCGAGACGCCAACCGCGAACCACAGGTACTTCTTGTGCTTAGGATGAATCGGCACATGAAAATAAGCATCCTTGAGGTCTAGAGACACCAACCAGTCCTGAAGTTGAATGGCCTGCAGGACTTGAGTAAGAGTAACCATCTTGAACCCGTCCTTCCTGAGGAGCTTGTTCAAACCACGCAAGTCCATGATGGGTCTCAATCCCCCGTCCTTTTTGGGGATCAAAAAATAAGGGGAATACCATCCCTTGTTCCTCTCCGCTACAGGCACCAGTTCTATGGCGCCTTTCTCCAGCAGGGGTTTGATTTCCTGCGCAATGAGCGGATCCGGACTCTTCAAAGAGAGATTCCCTGGTGGATTGTCGTGAGGCCTCTGCTGGAAAGGAAGACAGTAGCCGTGGGCTATGATCTCCAGAACCCACACATCTGAAGTAATGGCACGCCACTCTACAAGATGCTGCGCCAGCCTTCCTCCAACCGGCGAACCATGGGACATGGCCTCATGACTGAGCTGAAGCGGCTGCGGCAGTGCCTGAGGGTAAAGAGGCAACTGCCCGAGCGGCCTTGTCACCTCGAGCACCTTGTTTTCCACGTCTGCTACTCCCACGGTGGCCCCCTTTGACTTGCAGCTCCTCTCGATCTACCAAAGGAAGAGTAATATCAAAAGGAACCTCCCCTCCACTGCTGTCTTCTAGGACGAAAAGAGGTTGGCGAACTGCAGCGCTCAACGACTGCTGCAGCTTTGGAGGTCTGCAACCTCTCAAGGCTCTTGTCAGCCTTGCTGCCAAAAAGATGTTCACCATCCAAGGGCATGTTGAGAAGCCGGGCTTGTACATCAGGAGCAAACCCCGACTTCCGCAACCACGCAAACCTGGCATCACAGTGCTCGCCTCCATGGACCGGCTGACACAATCTGCCATGTCCAGACCCAACTGAACGGACTCACACATGGCATCCTTGCCATCCTGCACGATAGCAAGAAAACCATCCCGTTCCTCCCCTTCGGGAATATGTTCAGCCGCTAATGAAATACAGTTCCACAGAGTGTGCGTGAAACGTGACAAGGCACACACGGAGTTGGCTTCCTATAAAGCCATGCCCCCTGAAGAAAACACTTTCTTCGCCCAGCCATCAAAACTCTTGCCGTCCCTATCAGGAGGGATGCTAGGGTACGACGCCTGCTTTGCTGGGGCCGTAGCCGGCTGCACCACCAAACTCTCCAGAGTGGGGTGCGTGGTCAAGTAGCAGGGGTTGCTACTGGCTGGCCGGTATTTTTTCGGCAAAGACTTGCTCACTGCCGGGAGACTCTCCAGAGCAGTCCAAGCCGCTGCCGCGGACGGAACGGAGACCTGCGACTGAAAAATCGCCAACATCTCCTTACGAAATTAATCCCATTCCGCAGGAGAGGAATGCTTGTTGGGACAAGCAACTCGCCGACGGGCGGAGTCCTCGACCGGTGACAGCGCTTCCGTGAATGCCTCGAAGAGGCAGAGGAATGGCGGGACCCACTCTGGGATCGAGACCCCCTGGACTTACGCCGACGATGCAGAGAGTCGCCCCTCGAATCGAGCCCAGTGCATTTAGACTTCGGGGGATTGGACACCTTACCGACAGAAAGCTTCTTCTTTCGCTTCCGCAAGGCCTTCGATGTTAACGACTGGCAATCGTCACAATCGTCCGTGGCATGGTCCTCACCAAGGCACCAGAAGCAGGTGTCGTGCAGGTCTGTCAGTGACATCTTGGAGCCGCAGTCCCAACACTTCTTGAAATCCAGACACGGGGTAGAAGAAGACAAAGACATCATGGAAATCTTCACAAACAAACGGGTTCGAAGAACCAATAGAACAACTCAGAAGAACCAAGGCTCGCCGAGATCTCCGAAGCGAACACGCGGAAAAAAACAGAACGGAGGCTACGGGCGTCGTGCCTCCTACTTATAACATCTGGCGACGTCGGGTAGACGGAGGCCCTCGAGGACAGCGTATCAACGCAGAACATTTTCCGAAGCAGCACAGCTGTGGTGATTATCTAGCATAGATATGGAATACGTCGGAGGACCCAATCCCCTCGAAATGTACTTACACTGCATAAAAAAAAGGAGACAACCATTATCAAAACATATATTAAATACGTAATCATCAAATATATTGTTTATAGTGCAAACCTGTCGAAAGCAGCGGAGCAGGCTTTACAACGTGTGGGAAGAGAAGCGCAGTAATGTAAAATGTATATATACATATATATATATATATATATATATAGCAATTAGGATTTATAATAGCTATAGAAACTATGGATCTTTGGAGTCTGTGTTCTGAGTAGATTCACAAAATAACATAGCAACTCATAAAGTAGAGACGTGTACTTTTCATTATTTTATTTTAATTGTTTAAGCCTGAGTATGCCACAGGTGGAAATTCAGTTGCTCAGACCAATCGCTCCAAAAAACGAAGGTGAAAGAAAGAGCACTGGAACTTGTTTTTCTTTAAATCACTTATTACAGAAATCTGTCTCTTTTCAACATGCTCACACTGTCGACTTACTTGTTTAGCATTGTTTGCAAAGTAAAATTAGTATGTTTAAAAACAATTGTTATCAGAAATGTTAATTTCATTTTCAAATGTGTCACATACGCTTTACAATTTTCAATTGTATTACTTTCATAATCATAAAAGTTTTAGCCAGCTAAAAGTACATATCCTTAAAAGCACAGCATCAACAACAGTACACCTTGCAATATCAAAACCTAAAAAAATTAAAAACAGCATGTCCAAGTACATAGAAATTCATAACCTTAAATAATCAGATTAATGTGCCTTTTTCACAACTGCAAAGCAGTCAATATAATTGGATAACAAATGTATGACGTCCTGGTCACCTGAGGTTCTAAATAATATTAGTGCCTCTGAGAAAGTGTGGACAAATAATGTTTTCCTAGAGTCGCGATAGAAGGGAGAAAAAACACAAAAAAAAAAAACTTTTGTTTCCGGACCTAACGTACATCAAGTACAAATTGTCGAGCATGCTTTCTGCCATTTTCCCACAACGCTTGCCAGTGGTAATATGTCAAAACAGAAATGCAGAAAGAGCTTTTCCGCAGACAGAGCTCACACAGGACAGTTCCAGAAAGTCCTTCAGGCCTGTTAGCCAGTAGCACAGCCCAGCTTGAAAGGCTCAGGACCACACCCTACCCCAGCAAAACAACTAGAAGGGGAAAAACAACAGTGAAGGGGAACAAGGTTGATAAACCACGCGCCCACCTCCCCAGAACGGAGGAGAAGACAGGACACAGACACAAGGGGAGGAGAGGGGCACACCTACCCTACCCCTTCACCCCCACACGCCGTGACAGGGCAGCTAGACCAACAGAACGTGATTACCACTAATAAGGAAATGCAAGAGAATAGCAGGAGGTGCTACCGTGACTAACAATGGGCTGGGGACGGAACAGCAAGGACCTCCCACAATAACAACTAAATAAGTTTTCCTCCAGCCAAGGGGCAGGCGGCAGCATAAGGGTAATACCCTTTCACCCTCTCCGTCAAGCACAAAGCAGAGCCAAGGTGGTGGGGGGGGGGGGGAATTTTCACAAAAGACAGAAGTCAACAACGGACCTGGCCACAGCAACACGCCGGCGCCAAAAGGGTGAGCACAAAACACTGTGTGAAGACCCCTGCAGATGAAAGAGGGATACGAGCAGAGCATTGCAAGGGGCAATACAACAGAGCGTAGATGTCCAAATCAAGAGGAAAAGGGGCACAGGCTACCCCGCAAAAGCAGGTCTCCAGACCAGACTCAAATCTGATCCAACTGTTGACCAGCGATAATACCACCTCCAGGAAAGGAAAAGCCCAAGGGGAAACGTCAAAAGAGCAGGAAGTGACTCCAACGCAGGCTATGGCGGCCAAAAAGGAGGATATGCAAGCCTGGTTCATAGACCTTCAAAAGAAATGTATGACCACGGTGTAGGATCACTTTGCATCCATCAAAGATTAAATGAGGCAAGCGGTCCAAGACTTACAGACAGACGTAGCCAAGCTAGAAGAGCACACGGACACCCTGGAAAGGATTGCCCAAAACGTGGTGGAAGAAGCACAACAAAGTAATGAGACACAAGAACAACTAGCGCGCCTCACGCATAATTTAGAACTGCAGTATGAGGATCTAGAAAACCGCTCTCGCAGGTCCAACATCTGAATTAAAAACATGGTGGAAATCAGTGAAGATAAAGATCTCAAGGAAGCCGTTCAGCAAATGTTCAAAGATATTTTGGCCAATGGGGACGAAGAGGACATTTTGATAGACAGGATCCACAGGGTAGGCCAAAGTAGGATGGGAGAACCGGGCGCACGCCACTGAGATGTGCTGGTCGCACTATCCTCCCATCCTCAGAAGGAACAGATTCTTCGGAAGGCAAAAGTAATTGACCACATCAGGATGAACGGGGTGGAGATTCAGCTGTTCCATGACCTGGCCCAAGTAACGCTCCAAAAAAGAAGGGAGATGGCTCCGGTAGTGAAAGAACTGGTAGCAAAACAAATAAGATACATGTGGACCTTCCCTTTTGGACTCCTCTTCGTATTGGGAGGGCAAACAACACAGGGCGACCACCTGTGAGGAGGGGATTCATATCCCAAACATCAGAGAAGAGGAGAAAGAGGCGGAGAAACACAAGACAAGGGAGGGACCAGGGAGAAGGCCGTGGGAATGGAAGATGACACACCCAAAAAAGAAACAATGTGCAAAAGAAATGAAGAGAGGGAGAAAATAGCCCCCCAGTGGGCTGTGATACAGGATCCCATCGAGGCGCAGGAAACCGTTTAATCAAAGGGACAGAGCAGTTAAGCGTTCCAAGGAACAGGTAGCACCCACGGCCTGGCCAGGGACCACCATTGGACTCCAGGTAGGAACACATGGGTGAATGTAGGGTTTAGGACCGCCCCCGCAAAGTTATTCCTGAGTTTCCAGAGGGCCAGGAGCGTCAGGCTCACCTACCATGCAACCTTAGGTCCCTAGGTCCTCCTCAGGACAGTTATAGTTGAAGGGTTATTATGTTGGGGGGGCCGTGAGGAGGAAGACTTGGGGGGGCAGGAGAGAGAAAGGATAACAGAAAGAAACACCACTAAAGAACACTAAGAATGGGTGAGCTGAAAATACTAACATTTAATGTTAAACACCGCAGTAAAAAGAAAAAAAGCTCAAATTTCCTCCGGAACTATATCATAATGGTACAAGAAAATAAGGCAAAACTCCACCTTAGGGGCTATAGACACACCAAACAGTCCAACGCGACAGGAAAAAAAAAGCAGGTATCCTAATGGCATTCCGGTACTACCTCAGGATACAGGTCCTGGACGCAAGTAAAGACAAAGCGGGGAGATATATATTTGCAAATGTGTCACTAGATGGATATACAGCAACGCTAGCTGTTACATACGCGCCAAACATTGGACAGGGTGGCTTCATGAGGGAGACACTGGGAAAATTAGAAGACTGTGCAAAAGGAGAGATAGTCCTGGGAGGGCACCTGAATCTGGCCTGGCAACCCAACATTGACAGGAGTAGCAAGGGACACCAGGGGTAGGGGATGCCCACAAATAACCTCTGCCAAAATATGGGAAACTTGGCGATCTGTGATGCATGGAGGGAACGCAAGGGCCAACGAGAAGGGTTCACACATTTCTCTCATGTCCACAATACAATGTCTAGAATAGATTACATTTGGGTCTCAGTGGTACTACTGGGAAGGGTCCAAGAAATAGAACGGGGACCCATCTTGTTATCAGATCACACCCCTCCGTGGGTCAAGATCGCTATACCAGATAGAAGCAAGGGACTATGGGGGTGGAGGCTCCCGCAAGAAGTACTCCAAGATCCAATGATGGAGAACAATATTCGAGAAAAGATCACAGAGTACTTTGATCACAATGACACGAACGAGATGCCACTTGAAACCGTATGGGAAGCCTTCAAGGCAGTGATGAGGGGCCATATGATCGCCCTGAAGGAGACTAGGGACAAGCAGAGACTCGAATGGGAAAGTGAACTGGAGGGTAAGCTTAGCGATATCCAAAAGAAAATAATCAGAATCCCCAGTAATAAGGTGAAGAAGGCCATGAGACACGTGCAGGGCCAATTATAAATAATATGTATGAAACGAGCTGACAAGAGTCTTCTCTTCCTCAAACACTGGTACTATACAAAGGCCAATAAGGCCTGTTAGGCAGAAACCTGTGTAGTTCCCTTAGGGACCACTGCAAAAGATTTAGGACTACAGGTGGTTGGCAGTAAACCCAATTGGTAGCAGTCTGTACCACCCAGATTTACCTGGTAGCTGTGGCTGAGCAGTCAGACTTCTCTCAAGAAGAGTTAGGCAGTATATAGAGTATACACAATAGGTACAGAGACACAGTAGCACAAGCAAACAATGACGAGATCTTTGGTGTAAAAGTATATAATTATTTATTTAAAGACACACTTGTAAGTACACTAGCACAAAAAGAGGTAAGTAAATTCAACACACAGTCACTATTATATATATATATATACAACCCTAATTACTTATTAGACAAGTCTTAGTGAGAAACACCACTTATTTTCAGACAGAGGCGAACGCTTAACATAAGATGGCACTCTAATAAGTTATAGAAAAAGGGAGGGAAAAGGCAAAGGTATGGAAGCACACAATTTCAATACCTTTCAAAGAACCACAGTGAGGCAGGTTAGGCAAAGGCTACTGGAGAGCAAGGAAGTTCAAATGCCAGGCCCACTCTTAGAGAGAGCAAGCGAAATGTGTCCAGGATCACACAGTGGGGTTATGCCCAAAGAGTCTTTGTAGATAGTTCATAAAAGATTGAGATCAAGTCAGGAAATGTTAGTTAACAGGCCCCAGGCTAACCCAGGTTAGAAAGTCAAGGATTTACTGTCACCCCGAACGATCTGTCGCAAGGGAAGCCAGGCGGGACACAGTACCTGAAATGGGAAGAACGCTCCAGCGGGGGCAGTTGTTCCTGGCAGTCGGTATTTCGTCCAGAGGAAGAGGAGGTCTCGACGTGGAGGAAAGCTGAAGGTCGTTGCACTGCCAGGGAAGAAACCAGCCGCGGAGTTTCCCGGTTACAAGGTACTACCCTTTTCTTCGTGGTAGTGGTAAACCGTGGTATTCCGGTTGCCGGGTGCTTGGCACGGGCAAGGCGGCCACGAGATGGTCCAGGAAGGCGAAAAGACGGGCAAATTGGTTATCCCCACCAGTCAAAGGAAGAAGACTCTCCGGGCTGGAGATCTCCTCTGTCGTCGGGAAAAGTGGTGAGACGGTTCAGCAGGGCTCCACTGGTGGTGTCGTTGCAGGTCGGCTCGGCTTCTCCCTCCTCGGATTCTTTAGGTCCTGTGGCGACGTCTGAAGTTCCAGTCCCCAAAGCCCTGCTTTTATGCAGAAAACCCCCATTCATTCAGCCTAGCTGTCACTCAAACATGCTAAGTGGTGAGCCGGGCGGCTCACCACTTGGGCCAATCACACAAGAGTGCGACTTGAGTTGCCGAGGCAACTCAGTCCAGGGTGCCTAAACCCCCTCCCACATCCCCTGTGGTACCCAGACAGAGTGGCACCACTTTTGGAGGCTTCTTGGAGGCTTCTGTGGAGAAGCCCGCCAAAAAGTGGAACAAAGGGCTCGACTTGGTTTGGAGTCACAGAAGCGAACACAAACGCCATTTTGGAACCAGGTTTTGGCAAAAAATCCCAACCGGTGAATTTATATTAATTTAATAAACCGGCTGTATGTTCGAGGCCATTTTAAAAAGTGGTAGCCTTGAACAATGGGAAAATCCCATAGGAATATATTTGTGGTCGAATATAAAAAGTAGTATCCACTGCCACCAGCCAAAACTCGGTCGGGGGGGACTGGACAGTGCCCCCTCGAACAACAGACCCCGGGGCAATCGAATTCCCCCGACCAGTACGTCCACAATATGATGGTTTGTACTGGTTCTGTTCACAATTTGAGACTAGTAAAGTCAATGGTGACTTTACATGCCCTGGGAGACAGTAGTCAGTCCCAGGGTATGGAGTCTATGTTTGGCGGGTCGCGACGACACCCCTGGGTTACTGCACGGAGGGTGCTGTGTAACCCACATATCAAAAACACATGAAGCCCTATGGGGTAAAGGACCCCATAGCCCATAGAATACATACAAAGTCAAAGGAACACCTCAAATGATGTCTAGGAGTGGGTGAAAAAGAGTGTTACTCTTAGCAGGAGAACAAATAAACCCCAAAAATCCAGCAAAGCTGCTGGGGGACTCACTAGGTTTGGGAAATTAGCCTTTACAGAGAATGCTCCCTAACACTCCCCCCCCCCCCAAGACTAAGGGACAGGAGGATTTAATCCACTCCTGGATTAATCTCATACCTCTAGTCGATGACATACATCCTAGAGAGACCATCAGCATTTTGGTGGTGACACCCTGACCTGTGCTCAATGGTGAAATCAAACCCTTGCAGGCAGATTGACCATCTCAATAGTTTTGGATTTTCCCCTTTCATTTGCATCAACCATCTCAAGGGTTGGTGGTCAGTCTGAATGACAAAATTAGAACCAT